>NC_089512.1:53870310-54185737 GCF_036850995.1 Saccopteryx leptura
TACCACCCCTTTTTTTACTTTTTCTTTTTTTTCTTTTTGCCCCTTTATTACTTCTCCCCAATTCAGGCCCTTCATTACAGGCATTGTTTGTTCTATTTAATACAATATAATTCACAGTTCACCACAAGATTTTCTCAGGAAAAAGGGGAGAGGAGAAGAGAGGAAAAAAGGAGGGGGGGAATAATTTTCTTTTTTTAATTTTTATTTTATTTTATTTTTCTTTATTTCATTATTAATTTTTAAAAAAAACTTTTTTCAATTTTTAATTTTTTAAATTTTTTATTCTTTATTAAATCTCATTAATACTATCAACAAAGCCACCCTCAGATGCCATTAAGGAAGAGAAAATAGAATATCATGGATACAAAAGAAAGAAAGGTAACACAGCTAGATGAGGAAAAATCTATGGAGAAAAAATTTAATATATTGGAAACCTTGGAGCTAAATGACAGAGAATTCAAGATAGAAATCCTAAAAATCCTCCAAGATATACAAGAAAACACAGAAAGGCAATTTAGGGAGCTGAGAAAACAACTCAATGAATACAAAGAATATATTTCTAAGGAAATTTAAACTATAAAAACAAATCAACAGAGATAAAAAACTCAATTCATGAGCTGAAAACGAGGTAACAAGCTTAGCTAATAGAACAGGCCAGATAGAAGAGAAGATTAGTGAAATAGAAGACAAGCAATTTGAGGCACAACAGAGAGAAGAAGAAAGAGATTCAAATATTAAAAAAAAAGAGATAGCCCTACAAGAATTATCTGACTCCATCAAAAAGAATAACATAAGAATAATAGGTATATCAGAGGGAGAAGAGAAAGAAAATGAAATGGAGAACATACTCAAACAAATAATAGATGAGAACTTCCCAAGCCTGTGGAAAGAACTAAAGCCTCAAATTCAAGAAGCAAACAGAACTCCGAGTTTTCTTAACCCCAACAAACCTACTCCAAGGCACATCATAATGAAATTGGCACAAACCAACAGCAAAGAAAAAATTCTCAAGGCAGGCAGGGTAAAGAAGATTACAACATATAAAGAAAGGCCCATTAGATTATCATCAGATTTCTCAGCAAAAACTCTACAAGCTAGAAGAGAGTGGACCCCAATATTTAAAGTACTGAAAGAGAGGAACTTTCAGCCACGAATACTATACCCATCAAAGTTATCCTTCAAATATGAAGGAGAAATAAAAACATTCACAGATACAGAAAAGATGAGGGAATTTATCATCAGAAAACCCCCAGTGCAGGAATTACTAAAGGGGGTTCTCCAATCAGATACAAAGAACAAAAAAAAAAAAAAACAAAGCCAAAAGTAAAAGCTCCAAAAAGAGCACAATAAAACCAAATTTAAACTGTGACAACAATAAAAAAAAAAGAGGGGGAGAGGATGGAGATTAACAGTAGCAAGGGACGATGGAGTGCAAAAGTACTCACAAAATAGTGCGCTACAATGAACAGGGTAGGAACCCTTTTCATTACTTAAAGGTAACCACCATTGAAAAAACCACCACAGAACCACATGAGATAAAAAAGATAGCAACAGAGGAAAGATGTATGGAATACAACAAAAAAAAACAAAAGATAGAAAAACGAAAGAGAAGGATCAAACAAGACACAAAACTAACAGAAAGCAAGATATAAAATGGCAATAGGGAACTCACAAGTGTCAATAATTACACTAAATGTAAACAGATTAAACTCACCAATAAAAAGGCAGAGAGTAGCAGAATGGATTCAAAAAGAAAATCCAAGTGTATGCTGCCTACAGGAAACTCATCTAAGTAACAAGGATAAAAACAAATTCAAAGTGAAAGGCTGGAAAACAATACTCCAAGCAAATAACATCCAAAAAAAAGCAGGCGTAGCAATACTCATATCTGATAATGCTGACTACAAGACAGTAAAAGTACTCAGAGACAAAAATGGCCATTTCATAATGGCTAAGGGGACACTGAATCAAGAAGACGTAACAATTTTTAATATATATGCACCAAACCAAGGAGCACCAAAATATATAAGACAGCTACTTATTGACCTTAAAACAGAAACTGACAAACATACAATCATATTTGGAGACCTCAATACACCACTGACGGCTCTAGATCGGTCATCCAAACAGAGAATCAACAAAGATATAGTGGCCTTAAACAAAACACTAGAGCACCTGAATATGATAGACATCTACAGGACATTTCATCCCAAAGTGACTGAGTATACATTTTTCTCCAGTGTACATGGATCATTCTCAAGAATTGACCATATGTTGGGCCACAAAAACAACATCAGCAAATTCAGAAAAATCGAAGTTGTACCAAGCATATTTTCTGATCATAAAGCCTTGAAACTAGAATTCAACTGCAAAAAAGAGGAAAAAATCCCAAAAAAATGTGGAAACTAAACAACATACTTTTAAAAAATGAATGGGTCAAAGAAGAAATAAGTGCAGAGATCAAAAGATATATACAGACAAATGAAAATGACAATACGACATATCAGAATCTATGGGATGCAGCAAAAGCAGTGATAAGAGGGAAGTTCATATCACTTCAGGCATATATGAACAAACAAGAGAGAGCCCAAGTGAACCACTTAACTTCCCACCTTAAGGAACTAGAAAAAGAAGAACAAAGACAACCCAAAACCAGCCGAAGAAAGGAGATAATAAAAATCAGAGCAGAAATAAATGAAATAGAGATCAGAAAAACTATAGAAAAAATTATTAGAACAAGGAGCTGGTTCTTTGAAAAGATCAACAAAATTAACAAACCCTTGGCAAGACTTACCAAGGAAAAAAGAGAAATAACTCATATAAACAAAATCCAAAATGAAAGAGGAGAAATCACCACGGACACCGTAGATATACAAAGAATTATTGTAGAATACTATGAAAAACTTTATGCCACTAAATTCAACAACCTAGAAGAAATGGATAAATTCCTAGAACAATACAACCTTCCTAGACTGAGTCAAGAAGAAGCAGAAAGCCTAAACAGACCTATTAGTAGAGAAGAAATAGAAAAAACCATTAAAAACCTCCCCAAAAATAAAAGTCTAGGCCCTGACGGCTATACCAGCAGCTTTTATCAAACATTCAAAGAAGACTTGGTTCCTATTCTACTCAAAGTCTTCCAAAAAATTGAAGAAGAAGCAATACTTCCAAACACATTTTATGAGGCCAACATAACCCTCATACCAAAACCAGGCAAGGATGGCACAAAAAAAGAAAACTACAGACCAATATCTCTAATGAATACAGATGCTAAAATGCTAAACAAAATACTAGCAAATCGAATACAACAACATATTAAAAAAATAATACATCATGATCAAGTGGGATTCATCCCAGAATCTCAAGGATGGTTCAACATATGTAAAACGGTTAATGTAATACACCATATCAACAAAACAAAGAGCAAAAACCACATGATCTTATCAATAGACACAGAAAAGGCTTTCGATAAAATACAACACAATTTTATGTTTAAGACTCTCAACAAAATGGGTATAGAAGGAAAATATCTCAACATGATAAAGGCCATATATGATAAGCCATCAGCTAACATCATATTAAATGGCACTAAACTGAAGGCTTTCCCCCTTAAATCAGGAACAAGACAGGGTTGTCCACTCTCTCCACTCTTATTTAATGTGGTACTAGAGGTTCTAGCCAGAGCAATCAGACAAGACAAAGAAATATAATAAAAGGCATCCATATCGGAAAAGAAGAAGTAAAGGTATCACTTTTTGCAGATGATATAATCCTATACATCGAAACCCCAAAGAATCCACAAAAAGACTACTAGAAACAATAAGCCAATACAGTAAGGTTGCAGGATACAAAATTAACATACAGAAGTCAATAGCCTTTCTATATGCCAACAATGAAACAACTGAGAACGAACTCAAAAGAATAATCCCCTTCATGATTGCAACAACAAAAAAATAAAATACTTAGGAATAAGCATAACAAAGAATGTAAAGGACTTATATAATGAAAACTATAAACCATTGTTAAGAGAAATCGAAAAAGATATAATGAGATGGAAGAATATACCTTGTTCTTGGTTAGGAAGAATAAATATAATCAAGATGGCCATATTACCCAAAGCAATATACAAATTTAATGCGATTCCCATCAAAATTCCAATGACATTTTTTAAAGAAATAGAGCAAAAAATCATCAGATTTATATGGAACTATAAAAAACCCCGAATAGCCAAAGCAATCCTAAAGAAAAAGAATGAAGCTGTGGCATTACAATACCTGACTTCAAACTATATTATAGGGCCACGACAATCAAAACAGCATGGCATTGGCAGAAAAATAGACACTCAGACCAATGGAACAGAATAGAAAACTCAGAAATAAAACCACATATATATAGTCAAATAATTTTTGATAAAGGGGCCAACAACACACAATAGAGAAAAGAAAGCCTCTTCAATAAATGGTGCTGGGAAAACTGGAAAGCCACATGCAAAACTGGCTTTTGTGTGTCCCCTATACTAAAATTAACTCAAAATGGACCAAAGATCTAAACATAAGACCTGAAACAATTAACTACATAGAAGAAGACATAGGTACTAAGCTCATGGACCTGGGTTTTAAAGAGCATTTTATGAATTTGACTCCAATGGCAAGAGAAGTGAAGGCAAAAATTAATGAATGGGACTACATCAGACTAAGAAGTTTTTGCTCAGCAAGAGAAACTGATAACAAAATAAACAGAAAGCCAACCAAATGGGAAATGATATTTTCAAACAACAGCTCAGATAAGGGCCTAATATCCAAAATATACAAAGAACTTATAAAACTCAACAACAAACAAACAAACAATCCAACAAAAAAAATGGGAAGAGGACATGAACAGACACTTCTCCCAGGAAGAAATACAAATGGCCAACACATATATGAAAAGATGCTCATCTTCTTTAGTTATTAGAGAAATGCAAATCAAAACTGCAATGAGATACCACCTCACACCTGTTAGATTAGCTGTTATTAACAAGACAGGTAATAGCAAATGTTGGAGAGGCTGTGGAGAAAAAGGAACCCTCATACACTGTTGGTGGGAATATAAAGTAGTACAACCATTTTGGAAGAAAGTATGGTGGTTCTTCAAAAAACTGAAAATAGAACTACCTTATGACCCAGCAATCCTCTACTGGTTATATACCCCCAAAACTCAGAAACATTGATACGTAAAGACACATGCAGCCCCATGTTCATTGCAGTATTGTTCACAGTGGCCAGGACATGGAAACAACCAAAAAGCCCGTCAATAGATGACTGGATAAAGATGATATGGCACATATACACTATGGAATACTACTCAGCCATAGGAAATGATGACATCGGATCATTTACAGCAAAATGGTGGGATCTTGATATCATTATACGAAGTGAAATAAGTAAATCAGAAAAAACCAGGAACTGCATAATTCCATACGTAGGTGGGACATAAAAGTGAAACTAAGAGACATTGATAAGAGTGTGGTAGTTACGGGGGTAGGGGGCAGAGGGTCAGGGAAAGGGGGAGGGGGAGGGGCACAAAGAAAACTAGATAGAAGGTGAGAGGACAATCTGACTTTGAGTGATGGGTATGCAACATAAATGAATGACAAAATAACCTGGACTTGTTAACTTTGAATATATGTATCCTGATTTATTGATGTCACCCCATTAAAAAAATAAAATTATTAAAAAAAAAAAGAAATAAACACACTATAAAAACTAGGATAAAGGGACTGCTTAGGGATGTTGTTCAGCAATTCTGGTCAAAGGCTCGGCAGTAATGGGTAGGAAGAATTAGGGAGGCGGTGTTAAGGAAACCCATAACTCTTTGTTTTCCATAAATTCCATTCATTAAATGAACTCTGGCATCAGACTTTCCAGCTGTAAGAACACACAAATAAACAATTTTTTCATCACTTGCTCCATATCAAGAATTAGTCAAGGTTATCTCGTGCATATGACTGCTTGGATTCTCAGAGCACTCCAATTTGAGCAGAGCTATCAAAACATTAGTTACCACAGTTGTGATTACTTTTCTTATAAAGAATTTTCCAGAGCCTCTATTCAATATGGATGTCCAAACTTCTGTTCTACCAACCCCTCAAAACGGCCCTCCCATCAGTCATGTATCTAAACCATATCTCCACACTGGTAAAAGACTCCTGCCCCTCACAGCCCTCTCCTTGGTACTTCCACTCAAATACTGACTCCAAAGCTACTGCACATAATGTTTAATCACCCTGCCCTGATTAATCATACTCCTAAATTAACTTGGATTGATTTTTTTAAAGAAAAAAATATGAACTGTATCAAAATTATCGGTCATTTAGACAATTCTCCATTTTTGCTTCTACTAGTTGTTGCTACCTACTTTAAAGATTGAAATAAGATAGTTCTATTTTAATGCTATGTTGGATTTATAGAGTGCCATCTTTCAAAGAGCAAGGTGACCTTTATCATTTGTGTTCACAATATCTGTAGAAGAACAGGCATTATTCTCATTTAACATCTGACGAAAGAGACCCAGAAGGTGAAGTGAATCTGTCAGACTATGTTCCTTATACGCTTGCTCTGCAGTGAGTGACCTAACAATGTTAACAGTGGTTATATAATGTGTACCTCTGAGAGAAAAAGGAGCTATTCAAGCTATGGTCTGGACTATTATTTTGTCATAAACTAGAAGGTTAAATTCATATAGAAAACATAGCTTACTTTATCACTACCATACAACATATAACAAAGACTAAAAGAATTCAGCATTCATGTTTATTTAAATTCTGATTAAGACTAATCTTTTTGGTTTAAGTCTTTAAAAAAAAAGTTTCTCAAACATATCTCTATACCTTTTTTACTTCAAAAATAGAAATTATCCATCCTCTTTTTTTTTAAGTGGTGGGGGACACAGAGAGAGAGACACACACACACAGAAAGAGCAAAAGACAGAAAGGGAGAGAGATGAGAAGCATCAACTCACAGTTGTGTCACTTTAGTTGTTCACTGATTGCTTCTCATATGTGCCTTGACTGGGGGATTCCAGCCAAACCAGTGACCCTTTGCTCAATCCAGTGACCTTGGGCTTCAAGCTAGTGATCGTTGGGCTCAAGTCAACCACCGTGGGATCCCTATGCCTATGATACCATGCTCAAGCCGGTGATCCTGCACTCAAGCTGGTGAGCCCAAGCTCAAGCCAGCAATATCAGTGTTCTGAACCTGGGACTTCAGCATTCTATGTAGACACTCTATACACTATACCACCACCAATCAGGCAGAAGTTATTCAATTTTTAATATCTATTAATTCTAGTTACCATTGACAAGCAGTAAAAAAAAAAAGGTTATGATTCCAAAAGAACTAAGAAACTGCCAACAGAAGATAAACCTATATTTCTCCCAATATTTGATTTCACAAAAATACTTGCTGATTTATTATAGAGTGTACAATTAAGACTTACTAGATAACTGTCTGCAATGACCTAGTATAGTGTGTGACTGAATCCTACTATGGGCAATCTCATATAGTAGCTTCCTTAACCCCACTAGACTCTATGAAAAAAAAATGAGAATGATTATTTTAGTCCTAACACTATGGTAAGTATTTTAATAGTATCAGCTCAATTAACTACACAACAAAACAACCCCTTTGTGGTAGACACTACCACCACCACCACTACCTACACAGTGCTTCCCCCACTATAATATACAAAACAAAATACCCTGAAAAACCTGCCAAAATGCTGATTCCAAATCCAGAGACCTGGGGAAGGGCCTGGGATTCTGTGTTTCTAACCAGTTCCCGGATGCCTTCTGGGATGTCACTGAGCAAACCAAGGTTCAGAGAGTTTACATAACTGGCACTGATACCATAGCTCATCACCAGGAATGATTCCCAAAGCTTCATCCTCTCTCAGGGTTCTGCCAGCTACAGCTGCAGGTGATCTTAGGGACAGCCAGCCCCAGCGGTGCACATGCGCTGCCTGTGGCTGTGTTTGTTCACCCTACTGTTGGCAGAGGTGAGATAGTTGTGATCAAGGCAGTATGGCCTGCAAAGCCAAAACTATTTACCATTAGGCCATCTTTAGAAAAAGTCTGCTAACCCCTGCCCTTAATCATCACAACATATTATTATAGTAATTTGTTTTAAATTTCCAGAGCTGGATGTAGAGAGAGAGTCCTGTGAAACAAATGCTTAGAATTCACTCTGTTTGAAATAATAGCTCACATCAGTCACTCCATATCAATTTATCTGCAACTTTTATGATACATATTTTTTTACTTTGTGATGTGCTTATCTAACACCTGTACGATGTCACCTTTGAACAGGGGTCTTTACATGGGTACACTCGCCTAAGGGTATTCCAGAGGCTCATCAGGGTGCAAGAAGAAAACAATAAAACTTCAACTTGTATTGATTTTGTCTTATTCCCTTCAAGCTTGTGTATTCATATATGCTTTAGGATTAGTCCTAATGCATACTGCCTTCTCAATAAATACTAAATGTGTAGGTGACCCATATTTGTACTTGCTTGGCCCAGCAAAATGTCTTGAACATTGCAGGTGCATAGTAAATCTTTACAAATAATCATGCAAGTAGTCATTTTTTTTCTACTTTAAAATCCTAAATATAATTACTTTCATTGGGGTTTCAGAATTTTGGATGAAGGGTTATGGCCCCAAACAGTCATTTTGAAGCACAGAAAGGGAAATTCTATCTTCCATGCATGCGGCATGGAGGATTACTGAAATATGCCAGCCTTTGGACCAGAATATTCTATGAAAGACTCTTTCTAGAGCAGTCTGTGAAAGATATGTGGAAATTCAGGTCTTAGAAGCAGGAAGTTTTATAGTGGGAAAGAGATCAAGAGGGAACAAAGGGGGTAGAAAAGGTGCCTCGAAGGCACAGAAGCTGTAGGGAAGAAAGGCCTCAAAGAGCCACCTGCATGCCTGGCAGAGATACTGGAAGGCAGCACTCGCGGCCTCCCGGGGCCCTCCCTGGAACAGTCGTAATCCTCTGAGCACCCGCGTCCTCATTTTAAAGCAACAAATTTTACAGTAAACGACTGCAGAAGATTGAAGGGAATCCATCCAGACTCCAATTTCTAATTTTCTTTTTTGCATAAATCCCTGCCATGGACCTTTATAAATCTCATTTGCCTCCTTCCTTTAGGATTAAAATACAAAAACAGACAGGCTGAAGGAGGCTATGCTAAAAAAAAAAAGGACATTCTGCTTCAGGACTCTTCCTGGGACCAAATTGTTCACTGCAGTGAGAGGCAATGAAAACGTTCTTAAGCAATTCTTGATTTTTATTCTCATGGTAACCTGTTGATCTAGGTTTGATTGAAAATCTACCATGCGCTAGACCCAGTGCTAGATGCTAGCTAATAGGGTCCTGCTTTTAAATCTGGCAACAATCTTGCTTGACAGATATTAAACCCATTGAAAGAATAATAGAAATGAATAAAAATGAATAGAAACCAGGATGGTCTTTATTCTACACTGGTGGTTGTCAAACTATACACAATAAAATACCAGTTTTTTTTAATGTTTCAATCTGTTATTACTTCTTGAACACTGAAAATAAATTCCTAAAAATGTGTCATTTAAAAAGTGCAAAATATAAGCCTAATTTTTTAATTAGATTCAACAGACAAAAAGTTACTGTCAAATTGTCATGACAGTTTTGAAGTGCTGACTCAAGTTTTATATTTAGGTTGCCACTTAACAGTAACCAATACAACTGGCAGGAACCACACTTTGAGTATTGTTCTCTACATCACACAATCTGAGACCAGTGTTTTACAGCCACAGTCCACAGAGAATGTTTCCACTTGTACTCCTGTTGGCAACCCCTCTGAGTCTTATGATCCAGACAAAATGAATTTTACTGCATGCTGATGCTTGCAGGATTTACTGGATCCAAATGTGAGCTCTATCATTCACGACTAGTGCAAATTTAGGCAAGTGTTTCAACCTCTAAGGTTCATTTTTCTTTGGCTACACATCAAGAAACAACTTCGTGATGTTATTTTGAGAACTGAGTCAATGCATGTAAACTTCCTAGGATATATTTTAGCACATCAGAACTACTCAGATATGTGTTGTTGGCTGTTCTTAATGTATATAACAACAAAAATATCTTTATTCTCATTCTTCTCTTGTCATATATATTGCCTGAAATACTATGCTAATGTCAACACTATCTAGGGATCTTTCTCTTTGACACTCACAATTTTTATTCTCATTTATGGATCTGTGGTTTTTTTAAAAAATCCCACAATAAAAGATCACTTATGGAATGTTTAATCTCACCAGCATCTCTGTTCCACCTCCCTCAGAACACTTGGGTAGCTCTTGTCTAAGATAGCACACATTATCTATTCCTCCCATCCTTTGTAGATGAAGGCAAGGAAACCATGACTACATCTTCACTTTCATGGCAAGTACCCAATACATCCTAAACCTGGTTAGAACTCAGTGAACACATACTGAAGGAAAGTTCTAATAGCCAGTCAAATGTGGAACTTTTAAAACAACAGACAATGGACTTTGAAAAAAACTCAAAACAGCAACAAGTGTTTTATGTTAGATGAAAATACCTGGTTTTTCTCCAACAAATATTTCTTGAAATTTGATCTGACGGTCAACTATTAGGGGAAGATTACAACTGCTTACTCCTTCAAATAGAAAAGATACAGTGCTTCCTTGAAATAGGAAATATGTCAGACACTGTATATAAATTCCTGTTAGCCACAAGGATTTAATAAAGCACATGAACAATTAATTCCAGACCGTATGACCGTTAGCAAATCAGAATCCATTTTGACAGGGCAACAGATGTGACCAAAAGAGAACTGGTTTGAGATATGAGTTAAAGTATATAAAGCATTTTCTTTCTAGCTTGGATCCATCCAGCTAATTTATCATCATATCAGTCTGAAAGTATCTTTACCATATTTATCATGCATTCTGTGTATTTGTCATTAAAATAAAATATAGTAGGATTTGACCATTTGTTTTTGGAAACAAAGGAACATGTAAAAAGATTTTCTGTAGTCTTTAGTGTCATATGAAAATATATCTCATTCTCATTAACTACCTTAAAGCACATAAGTAATTCAAGTGAAATCAATTCCATTTATGAACCCTTAAATCCTTCTTATAGGTCCTCCACAACGTTGATGTGACAACTGGCACACTGAGAAATGGTCAGTAACATGATCTAAATTCAGTCACACTTAAGCCAGAATGACATTATTTAGTAAAATAGCAGTCCCTTAGACAAAGAAACATATTTCAAAATCCTCAGGGCATCAATTCTTTCACAGAGTTTCTAAACAAAGAGCTGGGGGACATTTTACAACTTCAGCAACTTGAACTGAGAACTTCACATACAACAAGCTGATGCATGAATGCACATGGAGACAATAACTTATCAAAAATATTTCAGGGTCCATGGGCTCAGAGAACCCCATCTATAACAGATGTCCTTTGGGATAGCTAATGAAAACTTAGGAAGAAGGGTCTACACCTATACCATCTCCACTCACAAGAGATGCTGCAGGTTATGCTTCCACATAAACCTCTCCCCAACAGGAACTATCACCTGGAATGACCTAAGATTAGCAGGGGGAGCA
Organism: Saccopteryx leptura; assembly: GCF_036850995.1. Taxonomy (NCBI): domain Eukaryota; kingdom Metazoa; phylum Chordata; class Mammalia; order Chiroptera; family Emballonuridae; genus Saccopteryx; species Saccopteryx leptura. The sequence goes on from NC_089512.1 coordinate 53,881,969, forward strand.
GATGCTATAACATCATGTGAATTTATCCATGAAAGGGACAGACAGACTTTTTACTTTCCTTGCAGTTGTCAATGTAGTATGAATTTAACATTTTACTCAAGTGTTTTTACTTGTTGTGGGTTTTTTTGTGTTTTTGTTTTTTGGTAGACATATTCAAGTTAAGGAATACTGTCCAACCAGGCAGTGGTGCAGTGAATAAAGCATTAACCAGGGATACTGAGGATCCAGGTTCAAAACCCCAAGGTTGCAGGCTTGAGTGTGGGCTCATCCGGCTTGAGTGCCGCTCACCAGCTTGAGTGTGGGGTCATAGACAAGACACCATGGTTGCTGGCTTGAGCCCAAAAGTTGCAGGCTTGAAGCCCAAGGTTGCTGGTTTAAGCCCTAGGTCACTGGCTTGAGCAAGGGGTCACTGGCTCTTTCCCTCAAGGAGCATACAAGAATCAAACAATGAATATTAAATAAGTGGAACAGTGATCAATATTCCACTCTCTCTCTCTTTCAAATCAATCAATAAAAAATTTTTTTTAAAGAAATACTAAGTAAATGTTAAATATTTTTATGAAATTGTAAGAATGCTGCTGTAGGCAAACATGACTGAATGGAATTCATTCTTACAGGACTAGGACACTAACTTCACAAATCATCTTATTGTAGTCAGAGGAGGTAGAAATGGGTAAAGGGAGGATAAATGGTGACAGAAAGAGACTTGAATTGGGGTGGTGAACACACAATACAATATACAGAGGATGTGTTTAGAACTATACACCTGAAACCGATATAATTTTACTAACCAAGGTCACCCCAATAAATCAAATTTAAAAAATAAATTGAAAAACACATCAGTTTATTGTAGAGGAATATTCTTTAATCACTGATCGATACCAAAAACAATAAAATTTTCAAGAAAGTATATTTGGTATGGCTTTAAATCAGTAAATATTCTACATACTAACTACAAAGAACCTGGCTTCATAAAACTATTCTTGTTTTGTAGTTCCTTTTGAGACACATCTTTCTATCTTCAGTATAGGGAATGATAAATGTTAATGTGTTTATTGGACATTGATTACTCTAATGCAAAGACAGTAACTCATAAAGCATCTCAATAATTGAGGGGAAAACACAAATAAACTGAGGAAGAATGACCAAAAAGTAGGCAAAAGTGTTTCCTCACATCTGGAATGACTAAAGTATGCTCTTTTTATTTTTTAACTGAATAAATTTGATGTGTAACATTTTATAAGTTCAAGGTGCACAACATGTTACTCTGATACATTAAAATACTGTAATACAATTGCCAATGTAGTTATATTTATATTACATACTGATAGTATGATACAATATTATCTATATTCATTATTCTGTGTATTAGGTCTCTATGGCTAATTCACTACTTGTTACAAATTTATACCATTAAAAACATGACTCTTACCCCACTCCATTTCTTACATAAATAAAAGAGATCATTCTAATACCCAAAGCAACTCTGAAAAAAGAAAAAAAAAAAAAGAACAAAGCCAGTGGTATCATACTTCCAGATTTCAAATGCTACTGCAAAGTCATAGTAATAAAAAGAGTGTGGTACTGGCACAAAAATAGACACACCAACCAATGAAACATAATAAAGAGCCTGGAATTAGAGTATATATGGTCAACTAATATTTGACAATGGAGCCAAGAATATAGAATAGAAAAAGGATAGTCTTCTCAACAAACCATGCTGGGAAAACTGGAGAAACACATGTAGAACAATAAAACTGGACTTATACCACTTATAAGTGGTTAAGTCATCCATCTTATACCACACACAAAAATTAACTTGAATTAGATCAAAGATGTACATATAAAACCTGACATCATAAAACTCCTAGAAGAAAACACAGGGAAAAAGTTCATCAATATTGACCTTAGCAATAATATTTTTCAGTATGATGACAAAAGCATAAACCACAAAATAAAAACAATCAATGAGGTACTACATGAAACGCAAAAGCTTCTGCACAACAAAAGAAACAATTAGCAAAATAAGAAGACAACCAGTGACATCAGAGAAATGGTGGCATGAGAGATACTCACGATCTCTCCCTTGAAATTTCAACAAAATTTACAACTATAAGCAGAGGAAAAAAAACCCAGATGAACCTGAAATATACACACACCAAATAGATAAAGGTATGATTGTTAAGAAGGTGGGCCCAAAATAGAATCCGCTCACAGAAAAAGAAAAAAAGCCAGAGAACTGAGTCTTTCTCTTTCCTCACAAACCTGAGGGAGGGAGGCAGTGTTGGCACAGGCTTTACATAAAAAGCCAGAGCTGGGAGAAGAGGAGAGTTTGGGGGGAAGGAGCTGAGATAGTGGCAATAACCAAGAATGGGGAGCTGACCTGTTTCCTGGTGTCTGACTCATCCATGATTGTAAGTGCTGGGCATATACAAAGCCCGTGGTGCATTCCCAAGAACTGTGTGAAAATAGTTTGTAGAGACTGGCCCATGGGGCACTGGGGTGCACCTGATCTGCCCGCAAGACCAGTGGAGTTTAGCCTTGTGGCACCAGATGCGCTTGATCTGCTATCTTTGCTGCAACTTCTCCCAAAGCTTGGACACCAGCTTGTGGCATGCAGCACCTGCCCTGCCCAGGGCTGCACTTTGAGTGCTTAGAGTGGTATCTGAGGAGGGACTGGACTATGTCACTCCAGCCTCCTGGTCCCACATTGTTCCCCTTGCTGTGTGTACAGTGGTGGTGGAGGACCCCCCTCAGCAGGGTCTCCAGGCTGCTCTCTCCTGTGAGAGGTGGGGATGCTGGGTGCTTGATCCCCAGCTCTGTTGAAATGTGGGGAAGGGCCCTGGAGGATACCTGGTTGGCCATAGCTAGAGCCATAAAATTGCAAAGACCTAACAAGCCCTTCCTACCAATGTGACGGCCCTGCCTGCATCATTATGACAGCAACGCCTTAGTAGAACTCCACCCAAGAATCTCGTAGAGGCAAATCTTATAGTACAGTGCTTTCTAACAGAAAAAGGATTATCTCTTGTTAGGATTATTAACAATACCACTCGCAAATGCTATCAAGGAAAAAAAAATCAAATATAGATATACAAGACAAAGACATAGCTCCGATAGATGATAAAAAATCTCCAGAAAAAAATCTCAATTACATGAAACCTTGGACCTTTGTGGCAGAGAATTCAAAATTGAAGTTGTAAAAATACACAATCAGAAACAAGAAAATACCAAAAGGTAATTTAGTAAGCTTGAAAAACAACTTAGTGAACAAAAAGAGTATTTCACCAAGGAAATTGAAACTATAAAAAAGAACCAAACAGATGAAAAACTCAATACACAAACTGAAAAATGAGGTAACAAGCTTAGCTAATAGAACAGGCCAGATAGAGGAAAGAATCAGTGACATTGAAGACAGGCAACTAGAGATACTACAGAGAGAAGAAGAAAGAGACTCACAAATTTAAAAAAATGAGAAAGCCTTACAAGAATTGTCTGACTCCATCAGAAAGAGCAATATAAGAATAATGGGTACATTAGAAGAAGAAGAAGAAGAAGAAGAAGAAGAAGAAGAAGAAGAAGAAGAAGAAAAGGAAAAGGGAAAGAAAAACATATTGAAACAAATAATCAATGAGAACTTCCCAAGCCTGTGGAAAGAGTTAGAGCCTTGAATCCAAGAAGCAAACAGAATGCTGAGTTACCTCAACCAAAACAGACCTACTCCAAGGCACATAGTAATAAAATTATCACAAATCAATGACAAAGAAAGAATTCTCAAGGCAGCTAGGGAGAAGAAGAATATAACATATAAAAGAAGGCCCATAATGCTATCATCAGATTTCTCAGCAAAAACACTACAAGCCAGAAGAGAGTGGATCCCAACATTTAAAGTACTGAAAGAGAGGAATTACCAACAAAGAATACTCTATCCATCAAAGCTATCCTTCAAATATGAAGGAGAAATGAAAACATTTACAGACATAAAGAAGCTGAGAGAATTTATCACCAGAAAACCCCCACTACAACAAATAGTAAAGGGGGTTATCCAACCAGATGCAAAGAATAAAACAAAACAAAACAAAACTACAAGTATAAATTTTGACAAAACCACAATAAAACAAGGATAATCTGTGCTAACAATAACATATTAGGGGAGAGTTTGATAAAGATCAGCAGCATAAATAGCAAAGGAGAATGGAGTGCAGAAGCAATCATGAGATAATGCACTCTAATAAGTATGATAATTTTTCTTTTACTAACCTAATGGTAACCACCACTGAAAATGCCACTACTGAAACCCATAACTTAAAAAAAGAAGAAACAGAAGATAGAAGTATGGAATAACACCAAACAAAAACAAATGACAGAAAAACAAAAAAGAAGAACTAAACAAGACACAAAGCTATCAGAAAACAGTATATAAAACGGTAATAGAAAATCCTCAAGTGTCAATATTTACACTAAATATAAATGGATTGAACTGACCAATAAGGAGGCACAGAGTAGCAGATTGGATCAAGAAGCAAAACCCAACAGTATGCTGTCTTCAAGAGACACATCTAAGCTACAAGGATATAAATAGATTCAAAGTGAAAAGTTAGAAAATGATTCTCCAAGCAAATAATATCCAAAGAAAAGCAGGTGTAGTCATACTCATATCTGACAATGCTGACTACAAGACAACAAAGGTAACCAGAGACAAAAATGGACATTTCATAATAATAAAGGAGACATTGTGTCAAGAAGACAGAATACTTCTTAATATATATGCACCAAACCAGAGAGCACCAAAATAAATAAGACATCTACTAATTGCTATAATAGCAGAAATAGAAAAAATATAATCATACTTGAAGACCTTGATACACTGCTGATGGCTTTAGATTATTCATCCAAACAGAAAATCAATAAAAAAAATATCAGCTTTAAATAAAACACTAGAACAAATGGACATAATAGACATCTACAAGATATTTCATCTCAAAACTTCAAAGTATACATTTTTCTCCAGTGTACAAGGAACATTCTCAAGAATAGACTGTATGCTGGGCCACAAAACTAACATCAAAAAATTCAAGAAGATTGAAATTATACCAAGTATATTCTCTGACCATAAGGCTTTGAAACTAGAATTTAACTGCAAAAATGGAGTAAACAAACCCACAAAAATGTGGAAATTAAACAACATACTTCTAAAAAATGACTGGGTCAAAGAAGAAATAAAAGAAGAAATCAAAAGATATATGCAGACAAACAAAAATGACAACACAACATAAAAGAATCTCTGGGATGCAGTGAAAACAGTAATGAGAGGAAAGTTCATATCATTACAGGCTTATATGAAAAAACAAGAGAGAATACAAGTAAACAACCTAACATCACATCTTAAGGAACTAGAAAAAGAAGAACAAAGGCAATCCAAAAGCAGCAGAAGAAAAGAAATAATAAAAATTCAAGCAAAAATAAATGAAATAGAGAACAGAAAAACTATAGAAAAAATGAATACAACAAAAAGCCAGTTCTTTGAAAAGATATCACAAAATCAACAAACACTGGCAAGACTCACTAAGGAAAAAAATGAAAGGACTCAAATAAACAAAGTCCAAAATGAAAGAGCAGAAATTACCACAGATATCATAAATATACAAAGGATTATTACAAAATTCTATAAAAAACTGTATGCAACCAAATTCAACAATCTAGAAGAAATTCTAGAAAAATACAATCTTCCTAGACTAAACCATGAAGAAGTAAAAAGCCTAAATAGACCTATATGCAGAGAGAAAATAGAAACAACCATCAAAAACCTCCTCCAAAATAAAAGTCCAGAGCCAGATAGTTATACTAGTGAATTCTACCAAATATTCAAAGATTTGGTTTTTATCCTTCTCAAAATCTTCCAAAAAAATGAAGACAAAGAAATACTTTCAAACACATTTTATGAGGCCAACATAACCCTCATACCAAAACCTGGCAAGAAGAACACAAAAAAGGAAAACTACAGACCAATATCTCTAATGAATACAAATGCAAATACAACAACACATTAAAAAAATATTTCATCATGATCAAGTGGGATTCATTCCAGAAACACAAGGATTGTTCAATATACTTAAATCAATTAGCACAATACATCATAACAACAAAACAAAAAATAAAAACCATATCATCCTATCAATAGATGCAAAAAAGGCATTGGATAAAATAAAACACCCTTTTATGTTTAAAACAATAAACAAAATGGGCATAGAAGGAAAATACCTCAACATAATAAAGGCCATTCACAACAAACCATCAGCTAACATGGTAGAAAACTGAAAACTTTTTCTCTAAAATCAGGAACAAGACAAGGCTACCCACTCTCTTCACTCCTGTTCAACATAGTGCTGGAAGTTCTAGCCAGAACAATCAGACAAGAGAAAGAAACAAAAGGCATTCATATTGGGAAAGGTTTCACTTTTTGTAGAAAATATGATCCTGAATATAGAAAACTCCAAAGACCCCAAAAAAAGGCTATTAGAAACAATAAACCAATACAGTAAGGTCACAGGATACAAAATTAATATACAAAAGTCTACTGCTTTCTATATGCCAACAATGAAACTTCAGAAAAAGAACTAAAAAACAATCCCTTTTACAGTTGCAACAAAAAAAAAAATAAAATACCTAGGAATAAACCTAACAAAAAATGTAAAGGATCTATATACTGAAAACTACAAAGTATTTTTAAAGGAAATTGAAAAAGACACAATGAAATAAAAAAATATTTCTTGTTCGTGGATAGGAAAAATAAATATAGTTAAAATGGCCATATTACACAAAGCAATATACAAATTTAATGCAATTCCTATCAAAATCCCAAAGTCATTTTTTAAAGAAATGGGACAAAAAATCATCAGGTTTATATGGAACCATAAAACACTCTGATTTATCAAAGTAATCCTAAGGAGGAAAAAAATGAAGCTGGAGGCATTACAATACCTGACTTCAAATTATACTACAGAGTCACGATAATCAAAACAGCATGGTACTGGCAGAAAAAGAGACACACAGACCAATGGAACAGAAGTGAGAGCCCAGAAATAAAACTATGTATATATGGTCAAATTATCTTTGCTAAAGAAGCCACAAACACACAATGGAGAAAGAAAGCCTCTTCAATAAATGGTGCTGGGAAAATTGGAAAGCCACATGCAAAAGAATGAAACTTGACTACAGTTTGTATCCTTGCACAAAAATTAATTCAAAATGGATCAAAGACCTAAATATAAGATCTGAAACAATAAATTGAATAGAAGAAAACATAGGTACTAAATGCATGGACCTTGGCAGTGGAGAACATTATATGAATTTGACCCCAAAGGCAAGGGAAGTAAAGGCAAAGATAAATGGGACCATATCAGACTAAGAAGCTTCTACACAGCAAAAAAAAAAAAACAACAACAAAAAAAACCTGACAACAAACAGACAGTCAACTAAATGGGACATGATATTTTCAAACAACAGCTCAGATATGGGGCTAACATCCAGAATATATAAAAAACTCACAAAACTCAGCAACAAACAAGCAAACAATCCAGTAAAAAATTGGGAAGAGGACATGAACAGACACTTCTCCCAAGAAGAAATACAAATGGCCAATAGATATGTGAAAAATGCTCATCTTCAGTAGCTATTAGAAAAATGCAAATCAAAACTAAAATGAGATACCACCTCACACCTGCTAGATTAGCTATTATCAACAAGACAGGTAATAACAAGTGCTGGAGAGGATGCGGAGAAAAAGGAACCTCATTCACTGTTGGTGGGAATGTAAATTAATACAACCATTATGGAAGAAAGTATGGTGGTTCCTCAAAAAATTAAGAATAGTACTACCATATGACCCAGCAATCCCTCTACTGGGTATATAACCCCAAAACTTGAAAACATGGGTACATAAAGACACATGCACCCCCATGCTCACCGCAGCATTGTTCATGGTGGCCAAGACATGGAAACAGCTGAAATGCCCTTCAATAGAGGATTGGATAAAGAAGATGTGGTACATATATACAATGGAATACTACTCAGCCATAAGAAATGATGACATCGGATCATTTATGACAATATGGATGGACCTGGTAACATTATACTGAGTGAAATAAGTAAATCAGAAAAAAATTAAGAACTGTATGATTTCATACATAGATGGGACACAAAATTGAGACTCATGGACATAGATAAAAGAGCAGTGGTTACCAGGGGAGAGGAAGAGAGGATAGGAAGGGGGTTGGGGGGAGTAGCTTAAAGAGAAACAAAATATCAAGTGATGGAGGATGATTTAATTTTGGGTGATGGGTATACAGGATAATCGACTGTCCAAATGATGTGGAGATGTTTACTCTAAATCTATGTGCTCTGGTTGACCAATGTCACCCTGTTAAATTTAATTGTCTAAATTAAAAAATAAATAAAAATATATAAAAAAATAAAAAGACAACCCACACAATGGGAGAACAACAACAAAAAAGACAATCTATAAAATGGGAGAAAATTTACAGGAAGCATATATCAAATAAGGGGGTAAAATCCAAAATATATAAGCAACTCAGTCAACTTAATAACAAAAACAAACAAACAAACAATTTAATTCAAAAATGGGCAGAAGAACTAAATAGACATTTCTTCAAAAAAGATATCAATATAGTCAACAGACACCTAAAAAGATTGTGAGCATCACTAATTGTCAGGGAAATGCAAGTCAAAACCACAATGAGATATTACCTCACACCTGTTAAAATGGTTATTAGCAAGAAGACAAGAAAGAACAGATGCTAGTGAGGAGTATGTTTTTTCTTAATAACAGAGACAGAAACTGGGAAGATTTTTCCAGATGAAACTAGTTAGATCTCTCAGTCTTGGAAGTTCCTTTGTGAGGGGTTAAAAGTTATCCTCACCGTGCCCAAAAAATCCCACCTATTTCATTCCCATCAACTCTTTTTAGGTTCTTACTAAGACTAAAATGCTCTAATCCAAAGTGGAAATCATTTTAAAAACAAAAACCTATTCAGAGATAAAGTGCTCTTGGTAAGAATCAAACAGAAGAAAGCCACTATCCCCTGCTAAATACAACTCTAGAGGGACCCACTAAGTGACTTTTGTTCACAGCAGAATGGGAGGCTTGGGTTTTTATTTTTTTAAAGAACACACTGTGACTGTTTTCTTTGATGGAAAATGAACATTCTGTCTCACCAAAGGATCTAAAATGGAAAACCCTCAGCACTCTTGAAATAGTAAGTCTTCAATGACAATTTTTAAAAAGCAAATTAAAGAAGGGAAAAAGTCATTTTAAAGAAGGTGAACTAGCCGACCACTCATGAGGCAGGTGTTCTAGACTTCTATCTGATGCATTAAGTTTTCATTAACCATGCATGCCTATATTCCCTGGTTCCTCCACCCCTCAATCATTTCGCCTTATATTCTCACAATACTAAAAAGAAATTATGAGCAACTGATTATACTAAGACATTCAAAACTCTCTCTGGGTACAAATTCCCATGGGAAAAGAGAAGGGACAGGGAGAGAAATCAGCTTGATGTCCATTTCATTTAGATATTAAAAGAAATTTAGTTATGTGACTATTTCCATCAAATCAAAGGAACAAATCCTACATAAAAAATAGTTTGAGCACTTATATTGGAATAGTATTTACAAACTACTGTATTTTTTGTACCATTAACTATTAAATCAAAATAAATTTATTAACAGCAAATTATTTTCATTTTTAGTGTTCATTTGGAATTAATAGAAATCTTTATTCAATAAGGAGAAAAATCTTAAGCACTTAGAGCATGGGTTTGGATACTACATGATTTAAAGCAGGTTATTTTTTTTTCCTCAGCTACCTCGGGAATTGTAAATATAATATGGTTTGGAAACTGTTTTTCAGATAATTAACCATTTCATAGCATGTATCAACCAGCTATTCTTTCTCAGATATAAAACTTTGTTGAAATATGAAGAGGTATTCTCCTCCTCCACATGCCATGCATTTCCTTAAAGAATACTTCGCTCATCTTCCCAAAGAAAAAAATACTATGGTTAATGCTGTTCCACGCTCACTCAGTAAGTATTCTTCTACATTCTCTGTAGAAAAGTGAATCATTTGATTGATATGAGAGCCAAGTACTTGGAATCTACTGCATAAAGTCACCTGTAGGGGAAAAATCTATGCCTAAAAGCCAGACAAAGGCTCCACCATTTTGTTCTCATACTTTGTTAGCTTCTTGGATCCAGAAACATGTTTTGTTTGAAAACTTCTCCCCCATCTATGAGCTCTTAGCCAGATTGTTAATTACACTCAGCAAAAACTCACACTGACAGAATAATTCAACCAGAACATAGAATTTTTCTTACCATCATGTGAGGATATATAGTCCCAGGAGGGTCCATGAGAACTTTCTCAAAATATACAGCTATTGGAAAAAAACAAACTTTTTACTCAAGTGGCTAAATAGGTCATGATGGATATTCTCTATTTTCCCCTTCATATTTAATTCCCACCTTCCTCTGGAAATAAAAAAGAACAAAGAATAAAGAAAAGAAAAAATAAACAAAAGAAACTATTAAACTAAAAAGGTTTTGTATAGCAGAGAAAACCATCAACAAAATAAAAAGATACCTCACTGAATGGGAGAACATATCTGCTAATGACACATCTGAAAAGGAGTTAAAATCCAAGATTTATTTAAAAATATATATATAATTCAACACACATGAAAATAACATTCCAATGAAAAAATGGGCAAAATACCTGAATTAGACACTTCTTCAAAGAGGATATACAGATGGTCGAGTGAATAGAGATGTGAAAGATCCTCAACATCACTAATAATCAGAGACATGCAAATCATATCACCTCACACCTGTCAGAATGGCTATCATCTATAAGTCAACAAACAAATGTTGGCAAGTATGCAGAGAAGAAGGAGCCCTCATGCACTGTTGGTGGAAATGCAGATTGATGCAGCAATTGTGGAAAGCAGTATGAAGTTTCCTCAAAAAATTAAACATGGAACTGTCTCATGAATCTGTGATCCCATTATGATAATATACCCGAAGATACCCGAAACACTGATTTGAAAGAATATATGCTCCCCTATGTTCATTACAGTGTTATTTACAACAGCCTAGATTTGGAAGCAGCACTCTGCCTATTAGCAGATGAGTAGATAAAAATCTGTGGTACATTTACCATGGAAATACAATTTAATTGTAAAAAAAAAAAAGAGGGAAATGTTACATTTTGCAACAGCATGGATAGGCCTGGAGAGGATCATGCTAAGTGAAATAAACCAGTCAGAGAAAGACAAATGCCATATGGTTTCACTTATACGTGAAATCTAATAAACAAAATAAACATACAAAATTGGAACAGACTCATAGATACAGAAAACAGAGTGATGGCTGTTTGAAGGGAAAGGTTGTGTGGGACTGTGTTGAAAGGTGAAGTGATTAAAAAAAATACCTCATAGACACGGAAAAAACAGTGTGGTGGTTAATAGAGGAAAAGGGGGAGGTGGGGAGGTAGAAGAGGACAAAGAGGGGATAAATGGTGATGGAAAAAGACTTGACCTGGGGTGATGAAAACACACACTCTATAGATGTCTTATTATAGAATTGTGCACCTGAAATTTATACAGTTTATTCACCAATGTCACTCCAATATATTTCATAAAAATTAAAAATAAATAAAAATATCTAAAGTGTTCTCCTATTTCTTGTAATAGCAGCATCATATAGTTTACTGAATTGGCTGGGATGTGAGTTTAGTTGCTTCTTTATTCTAAATCATAACATATTATTAATTTTAGTTTAACAGAAGAGGTATCTTAAGGTTGTATAATACTTGAGGTTGAGAGATGATGGCACAAACTGGCTGGGCTGTTCACCAAATTCCTTTTCCTGTCCTTGTAGGCACACAGCTAGACTCCATTTCTGAGCCTTATTTACAATCAGCGGTGAAGTTATGCCTAAATTATGGCCAATAGACTTTAAACAAAAGTAATATATAATCTTTCCAGACTTGATTCATGGAAGCTTCTTTTTAGTCTCCCACTTCTCTCTTCTCCTTGTCTCCTGCCTGCCTGCCCACAATCAGCACATTCTTGGGAATCAGCATAGATCTTCTATCAGCTTAAATCCTGAGTGACTGATGGAACAGAGGCCCCACCCTAAACACGCACCAATTTTTACTCTACATGAATTAGAAACAACTTCCATTGTGTTAAGTCATAGAGACTTCCAGATTCATCTATTATAACAGCTGTGATGTCTTAACTAATATATAGAGCTTCTGTTATAAAGGTTTTTATTCAAAAATTGCAGTCCTAGATGGAGGGAAGAAAAGATAATTTTTATTTAATCTTGTGCCACTTTGCAAGTAATCCAGAATTTAAATGCCTAGGGAACAGTCTAGGGGGCTGTCCCAGCAGGGAGTTTCACCTAATTTCTTTTTTCAGTTGATGTATTTAAGCCAAGATACTTTTTGTTACAAGGATCATAAATCTATCCAAATTATTTCCCATAAAAATGAACTATTTTAAGGTATATTGAGTCTTACTGAATTCATACTGTCAGGAACTGAGGACTCTCCTACCTCTGAGGTGTAGCTAGCGCTTTGTTCCAGCTCTTTCTGCATGCTCAGCCCATACTTTCTTCAACTGTCAGCTTCCCCTACATACTCACTAGGCCTATGGTATGACATGCCATCAACTCAATATTCACCAATATGGAGAAACAGTCTCTGAGTTCAAATTCTTGACAGAAGAAAAAATAATCGCTATGAAGGGATCAATAAATTAAGATGGTCTCTGATTCAGTGAGCATTGTGTATCAAACCTTAATTAGGTTTTCATTGCCCTTGAATTAGTGCTGTGTTACTCTCTGGACCAATTAATCTCAACTAGAGAGGGCTAGGCTGCAAGATCATGCATCAGAAACTATGTTTAAGACAGGCCACAGCGGACAAAATGGCAGTCAGCTGAGGGTGACATTTTGTTTGTGCTACTTTGTGACAAGGGAGCAGGAGACAAATTCTTCCAAGTGCACTTCTCTCAGTGTGGCTTTCAGACATCGATCATGGCTCACCAACAAACCAGTAGGAATCAGATGGTCTCTTGGACCATCATTATTTCTTTCAATTATAAGTTTCAGTATAGCTCTTCTAGGGACATTGCTATACATAAGCTATTTCTCTCGAGGAGTTCTTCTTCTAGGATAAAATAAATAGTTTGTGAAAGTATTCAAATTTACAAAATTGTGATGGCAGTAATCTAATATAGATTGTCTCAGTTTTCGCATAGCTATTTAATTAAATTTAGATGCGAGAAGACAGTATGAGACAGTATGCTATAAGTCAACTTTTTACTTGGAATTCTCTATTGCTCATTTTCTTTATCTAATTATGCCATTGGTTGACCCATTATCTGGGTCACATTTCTTCAAAATGCAAGTACACTGGATTGATTGACACAATAAAAGGTACTGCGTTACAGAAACCACATCTTATATTTCTTTGTATTTATTCTAAAATTTAGCTTAATGTTATACATATAGTATTATATTTCTTAGTTTTTTTGATCCTCTTCTTAAAACTAAACTCACCCTTTTTTCTTGACTCTTCATTTGTAGATAGTTAGTTGTTCTAAACTTCAATTCTCACCCTACTCTCTGCCTAAAATGGCACAGTATCTCCTTCAAGTTCACTAACAAATGCAAACTTCTCAATACAATGCTTTCTCCTGTTCATCAAGGACCCATCTCACGATTCCCATGCCTTTTCTCCCTCATCTTCTAAAATCCTTATATTCAGAACAATTCAAATTCTTGATTCTTCCCACTTACTTCTTCTATAAGTGTTCCCACACCATTTTTCCTCCTGAAAGAAACTTTTAGCATGCTGAATAGAAGATAATAGGTGATATCTGATCTTCCATATTCACAAAAAAACAAGTTAAAATCTCAGCTCTTACACTAAACTCTTAGTTTGACAATAAAGTTATCCAACTTCCCTGAGTTTCTGCTGCTTTGCTTTGAAACTCAATGATAAACACTATTTTGTTGGGTGTTTTTGTCTTGGGGAGGGGGTACTAAATGAGGATATTTGTGCCAACTGCTCAGTATTGGTTGCCTCTGTTCCTCTCTTTCTCTGGCAGGCCTTGCTTATGCCAACTAGCAGCCAGATCAAATGTCACCCTTTCTTATATAATCTATGCTTTATCATTTTTCTGTTGAGGTATTTATTTTATGTGTTTGTCTAGTCTTTCCAAAAAAGGAAGACCAAGAAATAAAACTTTTATTCTTTCCTATCACAACCCCCCAGTCTCAATTGTGAGGTATTATAGTGTAGTAGCTACAATAATCAGCCCCAACTCTGAATACCAGATTTACTACCTGTGGAAACTTAGGCAGGTTACCTGATGTCTCTTTCCCTCTTTTATTTATATGTAAATTAGGGTAATGATAGTAACATTAGGAACCAACTTCATATATCTTTTATGAGGATTAAATAAGTTAAAAATGTAATGTTATGAACTTGGATAGTATCTAACGTAGTAATGGCTCAAAAAATGCTGGTTATTATTGTTACCATTAGTATTATACCGTATTTTATAACCAACAGTCATGCTGCAAGTACCTAAAAACAAGTCAACCAATATAAGAGGAATGCATCCATATTATGTTGAATTTTCATGCACAGCCTTATAAGATTTTTCTTAAATACCCTAAATCCTAACACGAGGGATGTGATTTTTAGAAGTTTGCTCCACATAGAAATCTTAATATTTTTATAGAAGTGCATCACAAAATGCTTGTACTAACATGACAATAAATTCTAAATAAATCTTAAAGGGCATTATACCACATTCACAGGAATAGCTTGAGAGAAGACTAATAGATCTGATGTCAATGTGTTCTATAAATCAGTCACCCAGTGTGAAAGTAGGCACTGTGAAAGAGGATGATACATCTTCTGTGAAATGGGAAACTTATTTGAGAGATTAACAATGATATGCCTTATAAAGATAAACATATACTTCAAAGACACCACCTTTATCATTCCGCATACCATTTTGCCCCCTACTTTTCACAGTAAAAATAAGGCTACTTCTTCATTTACAGACACAGGGAAACATATCGAGGCAGTAAAAGAAATAAGCACATTATTTTTATTTGACATGATTAAGCCAAAAAGCCATTTGAGATACTGTAATATTACAGTCTGTATCAAATAAACACCAAAATTGGAGTGGCTTAACTCACAAAGGCTTATTTCTCATTCTTATAACAGTTCATTAGGATGTTGCTGATTCATGGGCAGCTCTCTTCTCCAAAATAATTCTACTTTGTAGATTGGTGACTCCTCGGCCACAGATTTCTCTGAACCCCAGTCAACGAAGAGAGAAAGGGACAGTAGAGAAGTTCACGTCTCTCATCTTGTCCCTGCCATGATGTATCCTTCCCACTCTCACTCAGTTGACAACAACTGGTCCTAGAGCCTCACCCAAAGACAAGGATGCTGTGGTGGTATTGGTGGCAGCTGTAAAGTTAGAGCCCTAATAGACAGGCACTTCTACTGGCTTCATACCCAGCCACAGCAGAGGGATCTTGAATCTTGGTATATGCTACTCTATTTCTGCCATTGTTTTATGGGCTAGATACACTGAAAGAGATACTTGTAATTATAAACCCAAGGCCTTTGCCACTTGTTTAAAGACATTAACTCTAAATGACAGAAATACAGTTCAAGCAGAAAGGAACCCCTAAGGTTGGTTCACCTTCTTAGAAGCTTCCCTTTCTTCTCCCCTTCCTCCCCTCAAAATGTTACAGGGTACAGGAAGGAAACTGTAGTGGAATTTCTCCAAATACATATCTACTCCACCCCTTTTAAGAATGAAAAAGAAACTATTTTAAGAAGATTTAAGTTACCTTTCAAGAAAGAAGAAGAACTCTAGTAGTCTTCTGGGGGAAGATTAAGTACTAGTAATGATCAACAGAACTAATATAGACAAATCTCTTAATTTTTGGAGATGTCCTTTTGAATAGAAATGTTCCTAAAGACCTTTCCAGTTATAATCATCTGTGAGTGAAACAATGGTGGGGAATGAAGGAGAAGGAGGGAGTGTGTAAAAAGGGAAGGATAACCTGACTCTTTAAAACTGGTTCATTGATACGAAAACTTTTGCTTTGAAACATTCAAAAATTAACCTCAGTCTCTCAGTTTTATATGGATTCATCCTGCCCTGTGGAAAATATGTAGTACCAAAACATCAATAAATAAAGATAAACTCTAAACAAATAAATAACAACAATGCCAACAATCAAAATTCCATTGCCATCAGTACCTAGAAGCATAAAGATATGAAACACAAAACATTCAGTGAAACAAAATTGAACTCTTTCCAACCTAAACATTATATACTAATTAATGTGATAATCTAAATTAACCAAGTAACACAGAAGAAGGAACTTGAATGTAATATTTGTATTAAACACTTCCAATTGTAAATCACAAAGAACATAAATCTGTAAATAGAAAATTTAGCCTAAAGAAAAATAAAAATTTGAGATAATCAATGATCTCACTAAGGCCCAGAATCTTAGCTTCTAGATTTCAATAAAAGGCCATTTACACTTACAAAATGTAGAATGTGTCATAAGATCTGAGTGATTCACTCTAATTCAAATGAAACTATCACAATGTCCCTAGGAAATTTAATTAGGTCACAGAGGGGTAACTGACCAAATACTAAAGGAATGTCCAGGAACTGAAAGTCACATATTATATAACACATATCCTATTTAGATAGTTGATGAATCTATAGCCTTACTATGTATCATTTATTCACTGAGCAAGTCAATTGACTAAAAAGAAATAAGCAATAGAGATAGTATGTGCAATGGAAACAGAGGTCATCCTAACATATGTCAAGATACTAAATAATGGCATTGTGAAGTATTAAACTACAAACTAGGCTGTCTGTCTGTAAACCTTTTTGAGCTTCAATTCCTCCAACAAGAAAATTCAAATCAGAAAGGATTTTAGAGATCAGTTTATCTAACTCAAACATTCCAGTATTCTAAAGCTGATAAGCTGTAGGTCATACATTCTCTACAAATATCACAGTATTTTTTCTTTGCAAAATGCCATGACTTGCCACAATTCAATTATGAAAAAAATATGTTTTTGTTAGAAAGGAAGCTCTTGAACATTTTTATCTGCAGTATGGATGAGAATTAATTGTTCAGAGAAAGGTTATTAAATGTAGAAAAATAGTAAAATAACATGTAAAGAAGGAAATTTAAATCACCCATATCTCTACCACATAGAGATAACCCCTGTGTTATTTTGTACTATACTAATTTAGAATAAGTTACTTTAAATGAAGTTTTATCTATAAAATAAAAGATATGCATAAATACAGGAGTAAACAGATTTGAGGTAATACTTGCAACTATTGTAATTAAATTAACTTTTCAAACGTTCCCTAGAGCACTCGAGAAGCTTTTATTTGCATAGAAACAACCCATATGTTAATTGAAAATCATTCCAATCTACTAATTCAACTAAGTTTCCTAGGGATCTATCATAGACAACACTCACTTTGTCGGCCTATCTTTTCACACCACATGGTCTTGAGTGTAATTGAATTTCCTTTAATATTTTCATTAATTCATACTGCATTTATACAGACTTCCCCTACAAAGTCCAAATTAATGTTTAATTGTACTGCTGAAGGATTTAGAAAATTAAATCAAATAGAAAAAAAGAAAATGACATTTTCAAACCTTATAACTAATAAAGACATCCTTGTGGTCTACAGTAAAATCAAATACTATATGATATGTAATGTAACAATTCAAATTCAATTTAATGATCATGATGAAACATACTAATTTTAGGAGGAACAAGATTTTTGTCTCTTTGTTATCCCACTATTTGAAAATAGGTGCAAGATTTTAAGCAAATCTGGGTGGTATGCCTAAAATATATATAGATAGTGTGAGGCACACAGTTTTCTTTGGACATCCCATAATGATTAGATTAGAGTGGTAAACAGCTTTCAGAGAGATAAGCAGCCTCCTTCCAGAGTAACTTCAAAAGTTGATCTACTCCTGAGCTGCTCCTCACTTGGCCAACTGCACATACTTATTCCAAGATGAGTAGCAGTGGAGCTTGATCTACCAAAGTATAATGATTCTCCTGATTGACAATGAGAGGACCACAAGTATATGTAAATATAAAACATATACATTTAAGCTAATTTTGATGCATAAAACAGATGACTACTAGCATAAATTTAACAAAATGGCCCTCTACCTATAAAAGAAACTATTTAAATAAAGAGGCATTCAGCTTGTTCAGCAAGCTAAGGGTACGCTATTGGTATTACAAGCAGTTTTGAGAAATAGCTAATGACAAGAAATAATTCTCCCCACCTGAAAAGAAGAAAAAAAGAAAAAGGAAAAAACTGCCAATGAATTGTTTTGTATATTACCATAACTAGAACCTCAGTGAATGAGATAAAACATTATTCAAAGACTATAGAAGATTTGTATTCGGTCCAAGCAAAAACAAATACACAAACAAAAAACAGAAAAAGGGGGAAAAAAGATTGATAACAAAACTAATAAATGAACTTCCACTTTGGGGTCATGAGGGGTAACAGAGACAAGAGCTTTTTTTATATACCCACTTTAAACAACAGAAACTAAAATTTATAATTTATATGAATATATATGAATATGTACATGTAAGTATAAAATACATTTGTGTGTCTGTTGTTTTGTATAAATATATATATTTAAAATACTGAATAACAGGCAGGAAAAGGATAGTATCTCAGAGAAATGGAAAACAAATTAAATGATCTCTACAATCACTGAGCTCCTTGCCTAAAAGAAAGATTTTAGGACATAGCATGGAGATTGGGGTGCGGGGGAGAGAAAGAAACCTAAACAGAGCTTCCTGGATTGAAGAGTCAGAGTAAGGGCTTCAGGGAGTCCGAGATGGCCAGAAATTTAAATATAAAAAAGAGAGGAGTTGGCACACGGAGGGAGATACACAAAGACAGAGAACTTTTTTTTTTTTTTTTTGTGGCAGAGAAAGGGAGAATCAGAGAGAGGGACAGATAGGAACAGACAGACAGAAAGGGAGAGAGAGAGATGAGAAACATCAATTCTTCATTGCGGTTCCTTAGTTGTTCATTGATTGATTTCTCATATGTGCCTTGACCGGGGGGCTACAGCAGACCGAGTGACCCCTTGCTCAAGCCAGCAACCTTGGGCTTGAGCTGGTGAGCCTTGCTCAAACCAGATGAACCCGTGCTCAAGCTGGCGACCCCGGGGTCTTGAACCTGGGTCCTCTGCATCCCAGTCTGACGCTCCATCCACTACGCTACCGCCTGGTCAGGCAAAGACAGAGAACTTAAAACTACAAAAGAGTACTTTTTAGTCTTTGGCTAAATAATGATCTGTGCATGTATGTGTGGAAATTACAAAGACTGTGGAAAATGCCACAGAGAGGAAGTAGATGGGAAATTAACCAAAGCTTATAATATGACTGTGGATTGTTTGTGTTTCCATTTGCATAAGGCAATGGATAGCATCTGCAGAAAAGACTCGCTTTATTAAAGTTGCTTAATTAGCCCTAGACTAAAGGTTACACAGAACCTGACCTAATAAAGCTTTAAAACAAACCTCAAAAGAATCAAACTACTTCCAAGTAACTTAACTGTACACAGGAACAAAATCCCACATAAATGAAACAAATGCAACAATTTCAGGAACCAACAATGTAAATACACAATGTCCAGCATCCAAACAAAACTAAAAATCTTTAAAAAAAAAAGGGAAGTTCACCCAAAATTAAAAAGAAAAACGTCAACAGAAACAAACTCAGAAATGATGGATCTAGCAGACTGGGAGGGACCTGCTATAAAGACAAGGAAGTATCTATTATAGTCTCTTTATATTCAAAAAGATAGAAGAAAGCATGCACATGAGATATAAAAAACAGTAAAATAAAACATATCCCAATAGAATTTCTATAGATTAAAAACTAGAACACCTAAAATGAAAAGTACCCCTACAATCCCTCTAATGAGTATCTACTCCCAAACTTGAAAACATTGGCACAGAAAGACACACACACCCCATGTTCATCACAACATTATTCATAGTGCCTAAGACGTGGAAGCAACCAAAGTGTCTCTTGATAGAGGACTGGATAAAGAAGATGTGATAAATATATACAACAAGTATATATAAATATATATACTCAGCCATGAGAAATGATGACATATTGCCATTTACGACAACATAGATAGGCCTTGAGAACATTATATTCAGCGAAATAATAAAAAAACCTAAGAACTATATAATTTCATATATAGTGGAATATAAAACTGAGACTCATGGACATAAATAAAAGTGAAGTGGTTACCAGGGGAAGAGAGATGTGGGGGAGGGGTGGGAGGAAGGGAGTAAAGAAAGACAAAGATACAGTGATGAAAAATGATTTGACTTTGGGTGATGGGCATACAACATGATCAACAGTTCAAATGCTATAGAAATGTTTACCTGAAACTTAGATACTCTTATTGATCAATGTTACCCTGTTAAATTTAATTTTATAAATAAAATTAAAACAGCCCTGGCTGGTTGGCTTAGTGGTAGAGTGTTAGCCTGGCGTGTGGGTTCAATTCCCGGCCAGGGCACACAGAAGTGCCCATTTGCTTCTCTACCCTTCCCCCTCTCTTTCTCTCTGTCTCTCTTCCCCTCAAGCAGCCAAGTCTCCATCGGAGCAAAAGTTGGCCTGGGTGCTGAGGATGGCTCCATAGCCTCTGCCTCAGGTGCTAGAATGGCTCCAGTTACAATGGAGCAATGATCCAGATGAGAAAAGTATCACCCCCTGGGTGGTCATGTTGGGTGGATCCTGGTTGGGCACATGTGAGAGTCTGTCTCTCTGCCTCCCTGCTTCTCACTTTAGAAAAATAATAAATAAATAAATAAAACACTAAAATTAAAGAACAACAACAACAAAAAAAAAAAAAAACCAGAAAAAAAGAAAAGTACACTGGATGGAAAAATTAAAGCATATAAAAGAATAGGTAAAAATGAATATGTAGTAATAGAAATGATCTAAAATTTAATAGTAAGAGAAAAAAGGGTTTGAAAAAATTAACAAGAGTATCAGTGAGCAGTGGGAAAATGTCAAGCAGTCTAACATGTTGGTAATCAGTCTCATAAGTAGAGATGGAAGGAGGTGCCCAGAAAAAAAACCCCAAAAGAAAATGATCAAACTACTTTAAATTTTGAATAAAAGTATAAAATAGAGATCTAAGAAACATCAATGAATGCCAGCAGAATAAACCTAAAGGAAAAAATAAACAAAAAGAATCAGCGAATTCCTGAAAACTATTGATAAAAACATTTTTAAAGCAGCCTTAGGAAATAAAAAGGTCATTACATACAGAAAAACAAAACTAAGAACGACAGTAGACTTCTCTTCAGAAGCACTGAAAATCAAACTGTTATTGAGTGAAATCTTTAAAACTCACAAATAGTGGTAGGGGATGCCGAGATTTCCCACCCAGCAAAAATATTTTTTAAAACTAATGGTGAAACAAGACAAACAAATTTGAGGATTTCATTCCCCAGGCCTGAACTTCAGTAATCGTGGGATGGTCCTCCAGGTGAGGGAAATGATACCAAGTGGAAATGAGAAATCAAGAGCACTAGACGTGAGAGATGTGAGAGAAAATATGAAAGACTTGTTTTCATCATTTAAACTTCTTCAAACGGTAGTTGGATGTTTAAGGCAAAATGATGTATATTTAAAATGATTGAAGGCATACAAAGTATGTACTCTGAAAATAAAAGAATTAAATCAGAACAGCAAAAACAAAAAAAGAGATAATAGTAAAATACCCAAGGGAAATTAAGACATATGTCCACTCAAACACTTATTCAAAAGTGTTTCTAACAGCTTTATTCTTTTTTTATTTAATTTAATTATTGATGATTCATTTTAGAGAGACAGAGAGAGGGAGAGAGAAAGAGAGACAGAAGCATTCATGTGTTCTTTCACCTAGTTATGCATTCATTGGTTGCTTCCCGTATGCATCCTGACCCAAGATACAACCTGCAACCTTGGTGTTTCAGGATGACACTTTAACTGAGTGAGCTAACTGGCCAGAACCTATAGCTTTATTTTTAATAGCCCCAAGCTAGAAGGAAACCAAATGCCCATCAACGAGGGAATATAGAAGCTGTTGTATCAAAACAATGTAATAATTTTCAGCCATACAAAGAAACAATCTTCTGCCTGACCAGGTGGTGGTGCAGTGCATAGGGTGTCAGACTGGACGCAGCACAGAGGACCCAGGGTCTAAACTCCCTGGTTGCCAGCTTGAGCATGGGCTCATCTGGCTTGAGCACAGGCTCACCAGCTTGAGCAAGGGGTCACTGGCTTGAGCAAGGGGTCACTCACTCTGCTGTAGCCCCCCTGGTCAAGGCACATATGAGAAAGCAATCAATGAACAACTAAGGAGCCACAACAAAGAATTGATGCTTCTCATCTTTCTCCCTTCCTGTCTGTCTGTCCCTATCTGTCCCTCTCTCAGTATCTTTCTCTGTCTCTGTCACAAAAATATTAAAACAAACAAACAAACAAAAGAAACAATCTTCTGATACTTACAATAACATGGTAAATACCCAAAGCATTAAACTAAATATAAGCCAGACACAAAGATTATATACTGTTTGATTCCATTTATGGAGAAAGCAAAATTTAGCAATAAATAGCAAACTTGTGGCTGCTGGTGTTTGGAGATAGCAGGGGGAGGTAGAATTCAAAGAAAGTATAACACAAAGAAATTTGGGGAGAAGTTCTCTATCTTTATTATGGTGTTTTTGGATTTTCAAAATTTACTTAGGTTGGCGAAATTTTTATGTAAATAATACTTCAACTCAACTAATAAAAATAGAACAAAAAATCAATGTCTAATGGTTAATTGTAAATGTTTACAGTTGGACAATTCTCAGAGTCTAATTATTATGAAACCTTTCTTTGGTACTATTGTTAAGTAGACCATGGTGGATAAGTAGTTTTGAGCAGCATAGTATCCCTTAGGTAATGAACTTTTCAGGTTAAAAATCAAGCAATCAAATTCATAGGCAAATAATCATTCATTCATACATACATTTTTGGTCCCAATATCATGTCACTTCTTGTAATTTGTAATCGCCAAAATTAGACACTTGGAGCCAAGTATAAGAAAGAAAGAATTTCTGAAGCCTTAAGATGACTTTTTTCTAACATGAAGCATTCATTTATTAGGTTAGGAACGTGACTGTGCTTCAATGGAAGGGGAAGGGTAGCATCACCTTGCTTTCTGGTACAAAGAATTAAACACTAATTCACATAACAAACTTTTATAACTAAGCAAGTTAATCCGATTCTATTTAT
Source organism: Saccopteryx leptura (assembly GCF_036850995.1). NCBI lineage: Eukaryota > Metazoa > Chordata > Mammalia > Chiroptera > Emballonuridae > Saccopteryx > Saccopteryx leptura. The sequence goes on from NC_089512.1 coordinate 53,905,484, forward strand.
TTTGCTTCTAGACTACTAAATAAAGTTGCTCACTGATGTAGAGATTATAGGTTTATCGGGCAAGTTAGCCTCTCCTTCTGTTTCATTACCTATACTGATCCTCCTAAAATATTGTTCTGGCTAAAACCAATAGGAACTATTACAGAATGCAAGAAATGCTCTCTCATGTTAAATTGCTAGGAATTTTAAATTGTTAACTATATTTTAATCTCCAAAAACTGAAATCAATCTTTTAAATTTCAGGTACGAGGAGCGGTGAGAAAAGGAGAAAGCTTTGTGGTTACCTAATTTCTCTGGACAATTTACAGTCAAGTGGGACTGGACCAACTTTTCCAAAGGATATCCTTCAGCAGTAGTTTCAGTTAAAAGGAAAAACTCATCTAAGACTCAACTGCTTAAATTATCTCCAGCTAGGATTTGTTTAGACTGGAGAAATGTTACGTGAGGGACTGAAAGGTGAAAGCAAAAGTCCTCATAGATTGCCATTGTGTTCACCTTCACAATTATTGGCCCTTACACATTAGATCTCCCGTATCCAATCCAGTTGATTTCTGGAATTTCTATTCTTCTATTCATTAAATATGAACTAACCTCAAGTTCAGGCTAATCACTATTTTTAATTAACATCTCAATCTTACAGGTTAGGGTGAAGATTTAGTAATAAAAGCGATTGAGTATTATTGTAAACTTTAAAGGACCTATTTTAAAAATATATGTTTTAATTTTTTAATTACAGTTGATGTATAATACTATATTAATTTCAGGTGTATAACTCAATGATTATACATTTGAATAACATACAAAGTGATTATCTTGACAAATTGAATACCCATCTGACACCCACATAGTTATTACAATATTATTGACTATATTCCCTATGCTACTGTGTAACTACCAATTTGTACTTTATTTTTTAATCCCTTCCCTTTTTCCACCCATCCCTCCAACTCCCATCCCATCTGGCAACTGTCAAAATGTTCTCTGTATCTAGGAGTCTGTTTCTGTTTTGATTGTTTATTTTGTTTTTTAGATTCTCACATATACCTGAAATCACATGAAATCTGTTTTTCTCTGTCTAACTTATTTCACTCAGCACAATACCCTCCAGGTCCATCCATGTCTCTGCAGTTGGCAAGATTTCCTTCTTTTTCTATGACTGAGTCACATTCCATTGCATACATCTACTCCTTCTTCTTTATCCATTCATCTACTGATGCACACTTAATAACATTGACCTTTTACGATAAGCTTTCTTCTACAACACAAAGACTGATTCTGCACATCTCAAATTGTAACTCCATGTTTCTTCAACTGAAAATACCTGTCAGATTTTGACCTTAAATGAAGCAATGATCTCCAAGCTGTAAGTAAATGTATGTGCATGTGTGTACAGAGTGTTTGTATTTCATATAGATATAGGACATTTTTAAGTGGGGAAAAATAAAGGTCTAATACTTTACCAGTACTTTTTTGGAGAGCTTTCACAAATGAAAGTATTTAATCATACATAAAACAATTAGAATTCTGATTTCTGTTGAAAACAACTGAAAGTTTCTTCCAACTGGTGTCTACTTGGTGATGAATTGAACACTGTGGGAAAGGAGGAGGCATTGATAAGTTGAATTCTACTGTTACAACAAGACATAGAGGTGCTTCTCTATATGTGCAGTTCCACCACTGGTAGATGACTACCTTACATAAACAAAAACCAATGCAAAGTTCCTTCTGTACAAATTATGTGGAGAGCAAACTGGAACGGGCTTTTGTTCATTCCACCATGCACTTGTTTAGGTTATGATTTCATTTGCCTCTGAGGTTCTTAGCTATAATTATTTGGTAATTATTATGCATTATTTTCCTGAGTAAACCTTCAGTGGTTATGCTTCTTGAGTAAAGACACAGCTTCAGTCTGGTCTGACCTTTCATTTCCCCACCAGCTTCCTACTTCCCATCAGCTGCTGTTCTTCATTTTGGGAACAAGCCCTTGTCCCTCCACCTCTTTGACAAAACCTTGGAACAGGCAGCTCCCTTATTCTGGGCCACTCTCTCTTTCTCTTTCCCACCCACCTTTAATTCCCCTTTACCTATCAGCTCTCAACTCCGGCAAACTCTGAAAACTAACAGGGACCCTGAATTCCCACTTTATGTCAGGTTCCCTTAGGGTAATTTTCCACAGAACCTTGATCTGTGAATTATAACACTATGTCATTTTACTTATTAAATTTCCAGAAATGCATATTCCTTATAATCCCTGAATTATAACACTATATCATTTTACTTATTGAATTCCAGAAATGCATATTCCTTATCTATGAAATAGAACCCTTAAACAATATACATACATACATATATATATCATATAACATGGAGGAAATAAAGCTTGTCTTTCTAATCCTATAAACCTCATTTACTTATAATTACATTAATATATCCCCAATGCTTCTTTATTTCCTTAAAAACAATAACCTTGGGTCAGCAAAACAGAAACACAAACATCAGTTAAGCATAAATTTCAATTAATTACTATAATTCATATGAACACTTTAGACACTTATTTTAATGACGAAGTGTTTATTTTATGCGTAACCCTCAGTATAGACAAAAATCACCAAAAACAAGAATGAGAAATCTATTTAGTTCTCTCATGTCAGATGTTAACTCAAGTTTGAGTTACATGTTCTGACATATAAAAAGGCAATAATTCAGTTATGCTTGGATCAGGAGAGAGAAAACTTTGAAAGGAATCTGTTACTTTGCTTATCTTCTGCTTGACAATGTAAGTCAGAGATAATTAAAACTATAGGAAATCAAACTTTTGTGAAGGACTTTAATATTCTAAGAACTCAATGTAAAAATTCAGTATTGTTCCATTTCATGGCAATGTTGGAGTCAGAATAAGTATTATTAATAATGTTCATGTCAGAGAAAGTTATATAACATCAAAATCTTTATATTGTCAATACTTATCATCAAGAAAGCATAGCTGGAAAGAAGTTTAATAAAGACCAAGAGTCTGATTACATGGGTAGAATTGAAAATTTCTGGTCTCATAGATATTTTCAAGCTAAAGATAGATTTTTCAAAGCAAAATTATTCTTAGAAGTAATAAAGATACCCTTTGAAAGATCATCAACACTTCATGATAATCAGTGGTGGGATTCAGCTGGTTTGCACCAGTTCCACAGAACCAATATCTAATTTTTTGTTGAGTTCAGTCAACCAGTTGTTACAATGGCACTTGTAACCAGGGTTCTTTCTAAGCTGGGTGTCTGGCCAGCCGCCCAATGTGGAAATCACAAATTTACATTTCTTACTCTTTTTTAATGTTCATATGAGAAACAGCATATTCTGAGCAGCTGAGTAATGTTCATCTCATTCATAGGTGGAAAAAATTTGATAGAACTATGCTTGTGATATTTATTCATTTCATTAAAACTCATTATACCTTTGATGAAATTCTATATTTTAATTCCCTCACATTTGTTATTTCAGTAAACAAACATATAATGTAAAGAGAAAAAGTGCCAAACAACCAGGGGCTGACAAGCTGTCATTGGAAATATCTTCAATAACAACAGTTTTCTTATTTTTTGTCAGGTATTACTTAATATTTTTTATTTATATTTTAAAACTCTCTCTTATAACATAACCTAGTTTTGTGTACCTTTTTTTTATTTAAGTATTAAATTCATGATAATAACCTACCTTTTGGTATATCTTTTTTTATACTTAAAATGGTCATTAGGGCAGAGAACCAGTTGTTAAATTATTTGAATGCCACCACTGATGATAATGTTGACCCAAAAGTCCCTATAAGGATCCTCATTAAACAGAGTCCTCATTATCATAAGGTCTTTCTGTTACAAAGAATTAGATCGTCTTTGGGTAGCATCTGGAGATCTGAACATAGCGTTCCACAGTGCAGCAGCCCCCATTTGCAAGGGATTCATGTCAAATAGCAAACAGGAGAAATTGCTTTATCCATTCATAATGTGAGCCTTCTTTATCAACTTCTAGAAACAATATTGGCTGGAATTATAGAGGCCTGCCTTGGGGTTTACTCTGACTTTGTCCCTCATTTGTTGTGTGACATGACTTTGATTGAGCAAGTCACTTCACCTTTCTTGCTCTTGGTTTCCTACTGGCAGCAGAGAGGTGGCTTAGACTAAGTGACTCCAATGCACTGCTAAGCTCAGTTTTCAAGCCAGCACATATTTCTTGGTACAATGGGAGCCCTCACCACTCACAGCGGATTTGGGCAACAATTTTCTAGTACTTATGTGTTTAATGTGTATAGCAGGTACTGGCAAACTGTTTCTCGGAAGGTTAGATAGTCGATATTTTTTTTAGTTTTTCAAGTCATCAATTTCTGTATCACACCTTCCCAGTTCTGCCATTGTAGAGCAAAAGCAGCCATAGAAAACACATAAATGAACTGTCTTCCAAAAAACTTTATTTACAAATACAGGTGTAGGCCCAGATTTGATCCACAGACCAAATGTTGTCAGTGCTTGGTATACAACAGAGTAACCACAACTATACATGTGGGACAATAAATCTTCTGAGGCCTTGGCTGGTTGGCTCAGTGGTAGAGCATTGGCCCAGCGTATGGATGTCCCGAGTTCAATTCCTGGTCAGGACACACAGGAGAAGCAACCATCCTCTTCTCCACCCCTTCCCCTCTCCCTTCTCTCTCTTCTTCTCTCTCTCTTCCCCTCCTGCAGTCATGGCTTGGTTGGAGCAAGTTGGCCATGGGTGCTGAGGATGGCTTATACCCTAGCCTCAGGAGCTAAAATAGTCCGGTTGCTGAGAAATGGAGCAATAGAGAAATGGCCCCAGATGGGCAGAGCATCCCTGGTAGGGGGCTTGCCAGGTGGATAGTGGTCAGGGTGCATGCAGGAGTCTGTCTCTCTGCCTTCTCGCTTTTCACTAAAGGAAAAGAAAAAAAAAGAAAGAAAGAAACTGTCTTAATTCTATCCCTAGACATGCCCAAATAGTTTAGTCTAATTTAATAAATAATTCCATTATTCCTATACTATTCTGCCTTTCTTCTCCTTAACAAGGTCACTTCATTGATTCTATAGCCTTTTTCTCCCCAGAATTTATTTAGAACAAAGTTCATGGCAAAATGCAATAGTTTCTGGCAGTGACTTATCTAGAGACACTCATGTCAGATTTTTCTTTCTGGAAACTAGAGTTTTATCAAGCAGAAAAGATTCTGTCCGGACTTTGTAAAGGTGTCCATTCTCCATCTCCACCATCTTATGACTTCTAGTTTCACTCACTAGCCCGACTGACCAGAAAAAAGCTCTCTGAAAGGAGAGCTAGTTACTCACGTTACTCACATAAACTGCCTATCTTCTGGAAGGAGAATCACTTCTATAAAAAGCCCCAAAATGACAAAAGGGCAAACTACAAAATGCAACCAATATGGCTACTGCTAGATTCTGAAAAAAAGACAGTAATGAAAGGCAAGTTCCAAAAAAGACAGGTCATCTTCCCACCATATCCACCCCAACTGCAAAAAAATGCTGGCAGCTTGGTGTGGGCTCCTGCGTTATGGAGCAACCATAAACACGGTAATAGGTAAGTTCTTTGGAATCAGTCCAGATCTTGGCCATCAAACTCCCTAAATTTGCCAACTGCTCACACTTGCTACTCTAAACTCATCTTAGAGACCTGTATAGAAACATCTACAAAGAGTGCGAAGGACACACTCCCACATCCTGATGGAGAAGAAAGGCTCCAGCGGCACTATCGCTCTTAGGGGCAGCAGAAAGTAAGGGGACAGACAGGGAATTGATTCAGTTTTATGAGAATTTTCCCATCAAACCCTTGGGTTAGTTTGCTTGAGTTACCAGCACTTTCTCTATTGTAAGAAATGTATAGAACAGATTCCTGAGCCAGAAGATAGAGTATCTCTCTCATGTGCTATATATCTCTTTTCCCTGAAAAAAGCAAATTTACAACAAAACTATGAACAACATGATCAAAACCATGAGCAAAGGTTGGTTTCCCTGCTAGCAGCAATGTGCATGAATGCAGGTGTGTGTGTGGGTGTGTGTGGGTGTGTGCATGCACACATGTTATGTTATATTAGTTCCATGACATGTGGTTAAATCAGCATTTTTGGGTCACATTAACCTATGAGAAATTTTGAGTGGGACGGCAAAACACTACTTTGTCTAGCGAGCAAATGTGAAAAAGACACAGACAAAATGGGAAAAGTTCATTAGACCAGTGCCTACTGCATCAGAGTAATGCTGACCTATTCTGGGTAAGGCCAGAAGGGAGTGGAGAGGTGAGCATGAGATTGAAACATTTTTATATCCATAACCAAAGGATGTAAGCATGTCTGAAACTCTGCGCAGTGTGCTAGATAGAACACGTGCAAAACAGCAAGGGTGATCCAAAAGGGCTCCTCTCCTGTGGTCGAATCTGGCTATGTGCTCATTGATTCCCCTTTCCTACTCATGGTCTTAAGGAAAAGAGTCTCTGCCTCTCTTCTAGGTGAGGAAGAACCTTGAAACTGATGCTCCTTACATTCAAAGTAAATGTAGAGGATTCAGCAAGAAGTCTTAGAAGATGCCAAATATCACACAGTGGGAGGAACTGTACTTAGAAGGCTATCTGCCTACATCTGATTAGGCTGTACAGTTATATGCTTTGATATTACACTGTGGAGATTTTGTGCCACTTATTAGGGCTGGCATTAAGAGCCTTAACATAATTTATGAGATTCGACCTTACAGCATTTCACGGTCATGAACAATGAAGGCTACACATCAAAATCGCATCCTTTTCCCACACTAGCACACAGCTTTAGAAGTTCCAACCACATCCAAAAACAGCTTTTAGGAAACTTCCCTGATTTGTATATAATTGATTTTCCATGCTAAAAATAAGAAAGAGGGGAAAACAATAGGCCTTTGTGACAATGACTCAACAATAAATATCAACAGAATGGAAATAAAATGCTCCCATTGGTTTTACCTCATAAATATTTTGTCAGGAAATAATAGTAATCACCATCATCATCATCACCACCCTGAAAACTGGACTGGGCAAAATAAATACTAATGTAAATTCAATGAAGAGAGGTGAAGAAATCAGAATCTTTATTTAGGTGGGTGACCTTTCCCAGATGAGGTCTACTGTGAGACATTTGGGGAACTTACAACAGAAATTGCTTAGTGTTAGTCAGTGCAACTTAAGCAATTATATATATATAGAGTCATAATAACATATATATAATTATAAAATAATAGGAAACATCACCTCCATAATAAGGAAACATCACCTCTCATCTCACTGCCAGAAAGATAATTACCATTAGCAGTTTCATTCAATCTATAATTTTATGCATGAAAAATACAAAGCATTTCTGAATATTAAGGCTTTTGGTAAAAAACTACAATTTCTGTATAAAAAACAAAAATTAAATGGTCATTTAGTAGGTAGACTGGTAATTTGGTTAAGTGACTATGGTATGCAAAATACAGTGTGTCCGTAAAGTTGTGGTGCACTTTTGACCAGTCACAGGAAAGCAACAAAAGATGATAGAAATGTGAAATCTGCACCAAATAAAAAGAAAACCCTCCCAGTTTCTGTAGGATGATGTGGCAGCATGTGCGCATGCGCAGATGATGACAACAGTAACACCATGTATACAGCGGAGCAGCCCACAGCCATGCCAGTCAAGATGTGGACAGTACAGAGGAAAGTTCAGTGTGTTCTGTGGCTCGCTAAATTCGAATCCGTGACCAAAGTGCAACATGAGTATCTGCATGTTTATAATGAAGTGCCACCACATAGAAATAACATTACTTGGTGGGATAAGCAGTTGAAGGAAACCAGCAGTTTGGTGGAGAAACCCCGTTCTGGTAGGCCATCAGTCAGTGACGAGTCTGTAGAGGCTATACGGGATAGCTACCTAAGGAGCTCTAAAAAATCTGTGCGTGCGTGTGCTCAACAATTACACCTAAGCAAGACTACAGTTCATAAGGTGTTAAAGAAACATCTCTGTTTTACGGGGTACAAATTGCGGCTGTTGCACGCTATCAAACCAGCAGATAGACCCACACGATGCACGTTTGCTACAAATATGCTTCATGAGATCGACAATGATGCGAGATTTTTGCAGAAGATTGTGTTTAGCGATGAGGCGACCTTCTGTATCTGTGGACATGTTCATCGCTATAACGTTTGAATATGGGCTGCTGAACATCCTCATGCCTACGTTGAGTACGAACATAACATCCCTAAAGTGAACGTGTGGTGTGGCCTGATGCATTATAAGGTGATAGGCCCTTTTTTTTTTTTTTTTGTGGAGCAGTCTGTGACAGCAAAGTCCTATCTTGACATGTTGGAGTTGTATGCAGTGCCAAAATTTCCAGAAGGTGTCATCTTTCAACAGGACGACACTCCTCCACACTACGCCACCATTGTTCATGAGTTTCTGGATAGAACATTTCCCCGGTGGTGGATAGGCAAGGGTTCTGTCAAGCCATGGCCACCACGATCCCTGGATCTGATGCCCTTAGACTTTTACTTTTGGAGTTATGTGAAGCAATATGTGTACATTGAATGTATCAACGACATTAATCACTTAAAACAGAGAATCACAGACGTTATTCACTCTGTTACACCAGACGTCCTTACCCGTGTGTGGCAAGAACTTCACTATCATTTGGATGAGTGTAGGGCAACAAATGAGGTCCACATCGAGTTGCACTGAACAGGTATGAAACTGGGAGAGTTTTCCTTTTATTTGGTGTAGACTTCACATTTCTATCATCTTTTGTTGCTTTCCTGTGACCGGTCAAAAGTGCACCATGACTTTATGGACACACGGTATTAACAGATCAATGTTGGTAGAAGGTCTCGGAGGAATGTGTCCTGAACCACTCTGCTCAGTGTTTTCATCAGTGACTTGGATGATGTCAGCTGCCTGTCCTATTTTCAGATATCATAGAATTGGAAGTAAATATTAAAACAAGATAATGGAATATTTAGATACTAACTGCTTTGAATGATGGACTAAATGAGACAACAAATCAACATATAAAATGCAAAGATTTATACTTAAATTCTGAAAAAACAACTGTAGGACTACTGAAGGAGGTGATATAGCTTTAGGTTTCTTTCATTAAAAAAGATAATGGATGCACAAAGGCCTAGAGCTCATGCCAGGAGAACACCAATGCAATAGCAGGATATTCAGACCAGGGAGGTGAGGGGAGCTGTTGCCCAGAAGAACAGAGCTTCTCAAATTTTAAAATGCCTGCTTTCTGCTCTGGCCAAGGTATATTAACAAACACCAGATAATGCTAGTCATGCTGTCACCTGAAACAATGAAAAGCTGGAAACAATTTCTGAAAGAAGTTTTTTCAAGACTTGGCACACCAGGCAATAAAGAACAGTGAATCTTAAAGGAGAAAATGAATAAGGGCAGTCTTGTGATGGCCCCAGCTGTGACTCAAGGGAACATGCACGCAGAGCCTGGGAGCTACAGGAAGCGAGGAGACAGAGCTGAGCCCTGGGAAAAAGGCTTCTGAAGTTCCTGAGACAGAGGAAAGAGAAGAGAGGAAGTGGACTCAGATTTTCACAGTGTTCACCCAACTTCAGTAGATAGCTGAAGACCACTCAGTTCACGAGTATAAAGTCACTTCCTGAGGCAAAAAAAAAAAAAAAAAAAAAAAATTAAGAAAACAACTTCAAAGTATTTAAGAAAATAATAGCAAGTCTCACAAAGGTAGAATTAGTTCTTGTCTTCGCTAACCAAATTGGAAAGCCTCACAGTTCAAGATGTCAGAGTACTCAGAAGAGGGTTCAAGAACCTAGAGGAAAGATGATTGAATAGAGACTTGGAAGATTGGGGGAGAAAATCAGATGCAGCTAGAACTTCTAGAAGTAATCACTATCACGTCCAAGATGAAAAATATAGACTTAAAAAGTCGCAGTAACAGAAAAGACTATGTCATACAGTTGAAGATTTTTAAAAATGAGGACTCTGGGTTGGGGGTTGGAAATGTTTCTGAGAGTCCGCATGTCTAACATCTGCCTGGTGAAAACCATGCTACTTGTCCCAAGACAGTCCTTTAACTAGAAAACAGAACTAAGCATGAAGTTTAAGGTTTTAGGGAGTCAGAAAAGAAGATCAATCATGAAGCCTGCCCCCCGCCCCCATGATACAGTGAGGTTTCTATGACAAGTGTTGAGCCATCAGTGTTCAGCTTTGTTGAGAGAGACTAGCACTAGAGTATTTTTTGAGCTTTCTTCCAAAGCTAAAATTAGATGATGCACTTAACTTGAACTTCAAGTAAATATGTTTTATAAAAAGGGAGGTCTTGAAATGTGCCCATGGAGAGCATATACTGGCCTCATGAGAACAACCCAAGAACAGTGGGCTAGGGAGTAACACCACAAACAAGGGAAGCATCACCCTGCACCCAATAGATAGTGACTAAGCTATCACTGTGTGCCTAGTACAGGGTACACAGTACATGGACAAGATGGGCATTCTTAAACTTAGCGAAATCATTGTTTTAAAAGTGCCATGGACAGAACCAGAGAAAAACGGATATAAATGCTCCACATAAGCATTTCAAAACTTTGAACAAAATAGGAAATAATCAGTAATAGGAAATAACCAGTTTACAAGAGCCACTTAGTTATGAAAGAAAGATCTGTAACAACAAATCAAATCCATAGTCAGTGGAACGGAGTCTAATCTATTTAGGAATTCTCGAAGAATTTTTTCTCAGTTACTCTACCAGAATATTACAATAAACCAAATTTCAACTTTGTGTAGGTTGACACTTCCTAGGTGCAGATTGTTTGTCATTGGCTTTCTTCTATCATGGCACATCCAATATTCCACATGTAATACGAATTTGCTATATTGTCATCTTTGAAAGCAAAATGATGCCACTATAAACTATTAGCATGTGCATTGCTCTAATCCCTTGAAAGGGAATGAGCTGTCACAAATGTTCAGGATAAGGAAGGGCACTTTTTACTTCAGTGCACTTCATTAAAGAAATGAAGACATAAATGGTGTTTCATAATCCATATAATACCTGTCATAGAACATAAAAAACAAAAACAAAAAACTTTTCCATTTAAGACTAAGCCAATTTTCTCCCTGTCTTCTGCCTTCGTATGTGGTTAGGATCATAAGTATGATGCTACAGCAGGACAGGTATTTGGAAACTTTGAAACTCTTGCATTTTCCCCAAGTTTTTCTTCACAACTTGTTTTTTCTTAAAGGAACCAGGCATGGTAGAGCGTCAGCCTGGCGTGCAGAAGTCCCGGGGTTCGATTCCCGGCCAGGGCACATAGGAGAAGCGCCCATCTGCTTCTCCACCCCTCCCCCTCTCCTTCCTCTCTGTCTCTCTCTTCCCCTCCTGCAGCCGAGGCTCCACTGGAGCAAAAGATGGCCCGGGCGCTGGGGATGGCTCCTCGGCCTCTGCCGCAGGCGCTAGAGTGGCCCTGGTCACAACAGAGCAACGCCCCGGAGGGGCAGAGCATCACCCCATGGTGGGCAGAGCGTCACCCCCTGGTGGGCGTGCCGGGTGGATCCCTGTCGGGTGTATGCGGGAGTCTGTCTGACTGTCTCTCCCTGTTTCCGGCTTCAAAAAAATACAGAAAAAATAAAAAGGAACCAGACAAACTACACAATCTCAGACTTATAGGAAAACCTAGCAAGTTTAGCTGGGTTTATGAGACATTTTCTGATACTTGAACTAAGAGAAAAACATTATTCTATTTTAACATAAGGCAGTGTAGCATGAAGTAGTGGTCCACAAATTTTAGCCTGCATGAGAATTACCTAACAACCCATTGAAACCAGATGGCTGGGCCCCTCCAGAGCTTCTCATCAGCATGTCTGGGTCAGGACAGAGCCTGAAATAATACATTTCTACCTCCCAAGAGATGCCTCTGCAAGCTTCTGGGCACCCAATTTTGAGAACCACAGGCATAAAAGTTAAGAACATGGTGTTAGTATAAGAAAATAAGGGTGTGGGCCTCAATTACTGACTTCATGATCGGTCCACAATCTTCTTGAGCAAATAATTAAGATTCCTAAGCCTCAGCTTTCTCCTCAGTAAAGTAATAATAACTGTATCATGTCTTTTGCACTGAGACGATTATATAGAGCAGGGGTCCTCAAACTTTTTATACAGCAGGCCAGTTCACTGTCCCTCAGACCATTGGAGGGCCGGACTATAAAAAAAAAACTATGAACAAATCCCTATGCACACTGCACATATCTTATTTTAAAGTAAAAAAACAAAACAGGAACAAATACAATATTTAAAATAAAGAACAAGTAAATTTAAGTCAATAAACTGACCAGTATTTCAATGGGAACTATGGGCCTGCTTTTGGCTAATGAGATGGTCAATGTGCTCCTCTCACTGACCACCAATGAAAGAGGTGCCCCTTCTGGAAGTGCGGCAGGGGCCAGATAAATGGCCTCAGGGGGCCGCATACGGCCTGCGGGCCGTAGTTTGGGGACCCCTGATATAGAGTAATGTGCTTATAACATATTTATCATTGCACGGCAGTCTCTAGACGTAAATAGTGTCAACTCATGGTGACTAATGGTAGTTAATTATATATATAAGCATGTGGCACTTGGGGTAGGGTATAGTAGGCCTTGTAACCAGGTGAGTATTTTCTCCTCACTTGCTATATCCATGAGCTCTGATCTTCAAAGCCAAGCATTTTCTTAGGCGGGAGCTAAATCAATGAGTTTTGTTTTTGCTTTCTCCCATCTGTTGATAGAATCTGTTTGAGATCATTGCCAAAAGAAAGGAAAGAGAGAATTGGGCAGATCTGTCAATTCTTTGCAGGATGGCAAGTATGCAGGAGTAAAGAGAAGATCCAGATTCCTAGGACAGACTCGCAAGGCTGTGTGCTAATAATGCACTCTCTTGTTGGCTGACTATTGAATAAAGCTGGTCAAGTAAAGATCTTTCTTCAATTCAGAGAGTTTAAAATATAAACAAACAAACAAACTGTTCTGGGCAGTATATCAATCTATCTTTAGTGAACAGAGAGATTCCTATATGTGAAAATAAAACTTTTATTAGTTTAATTACTTTTTATTGACTGAAATGACATAATTAATCGAAGGAAGAAAAAGAGTGCCAAGCTAAAAAAATTGTGGCCAACTCTTTATTATGGAAAGCAAGTAGAGTTCAGTTAAATTAATATAGTAGAGCTTGAGTATTTTCTGTTTAGATACATTTGCATGTTTATTAGGTCCCAGTTTATTATTTAATAACTAAAGACTTGAAATTCTGCTTAGAGCATAATTTCCTTTTTGTGGTTTCTATGACGACTCTCCTCTTTATGTTATGAACTCGCTGTAGTCAGATGTGTGGCTGTTGCTGCAGCAACAGGTTCCAATTCTTGTGGAAATTAAAATATTTGTACCAAATGCATTTTTTTTCTGTTCCTGCAGCCATTTAGCACAATATCAAATGCATCGCATGCTTGTTAGTTCCTTTGTTCCATCAGACATAGTATGTTTAAATTTTTTTCAGTTCTTCAAGAGGTGTGGAAAAATATTTTATGTCTCTGTAGAAAGGCATCTCAGTTCTAATTAAGGTGAGAAAAGTAATAGCTAGTGATAATATAGGACTCCCTGTGTACCTGGTATTGTTCTAAACCCTTTATGTACTTTAAACTTAATCTTTTAAAGAAGTGCTGGACATATCATTATTCCTATTTTTAAGATGAGAAAATTGAGACCAGAGCAGGTTAAATAATTTGCTTAAAGATTTTTTTTTCCCCTAATTTGCTAGCAAGTGACAAAACCAGGTTCTAAACCCAGGCAGTCTGGTATCCTGATTCCTTTATAATTTTGCTGTGTATAGACTATGTTCCTTCCAACCTGAGATGTATAACTTGGGTCTAAATGAAGGTATGGAAAGCCCATTTGCAGCTGTGAATTGAGTCAGGTAGTAAACTACATTGTAAAACATTCATATCTTTCTTTCTGGTTTGGGACAAAAACAGATATTTAAATACACTGCTCACAAAAATTAGAGGATATTTCAAAATGAATATGAAGTGATAAAATATCCCTTAATTTTTGCAAGCAGTATATTTCTAAGGAATTCACCAAAGGTCAGAGGTATTCTTGGGTGCTTGGCAAAGCACATTAGAAACATTAATATTCCAACACTCTAAGACATTCATGCCATGTTGGCATGCCATCTTCATTTCAGAAAACTCAGGGGACATGGTTTAGAATGTGTCATAGGTAGAGAAATCTAAGACTCACGACAGACCACTTATTCTTTCATTCCCTCTTTGTTCCTTAAATTTCAGGAACCACTAGAGTCAGACCCATTGTGTAGACAGAACAATCTGAAACACAGTGCATGATTTGCCTGAATTCTATGCACAACCTGAGTTTAGCACACTGTTATTCACTGTACTAAAAAGCAATAAAGATGTTCCAAAGTCTTTAGAACAGTGATTTAAATTAAAAAAATTGTGGGGCATTAACAAAGAAAATGATGTTTGATCTAATGTCCTTAGAAAGGGCATTATTTAATAAATAACGAACCCTTTCTAGCCATTCAGTGAAATTAAAGTATATAAGATTTTACAGAAAAAGAAATCACTCAAAGTATCTTTTTTATAGTTCAATTAGCTCTTCATTGAACTCTAATTGGATTATGCAGTACCTTCTCCCTCCTCCCAGCTGATAGTACTTTAAATGACTCTGATGTGCAAATTAGAGATTACCTGTAACCTTGGCCATCTGGGTGCTATTCTGAAGATTCTGACCTCCAGGGCTCTTCCCATTTTCCAAATTTCCATCCAGGCCATTATCAAACAACAGGAGGCACATTCTCACCCCACAATGGAAGTAAAATAAATTCATTCCCATAAATAAAATCAGTCTTGGAAATTCCATTTTAATGCCGTCTTGCTATCGTATGTTTCTCACTCTTTCCTTTTCTTCCCTAGCCTACTCCCAGCCAGTGGCCACAATGCAGTTTTCAGCCTCTTCTTTATCTCCCCTTTCGAGGATATTTATTACACAATCTATAAATCATAATACAATAACCTCTATAGCAGGAGGTAGATGAGCAATTGGTTTGGAGTTGGACAGACCTAGATTTATGGCCCAGGTCTGTCCTTCTCTGGCTCCCTGACCTTGGACAAATGAATTCATCTTTCTCAGTCTGTCTCCTCATCTGTAAAATGGAGTAATAAAAACATTATCATGTGTTGTCAAGGATAAACAAAATGATGCAAGTTGAAGGGTAGCAGAACATGCCAACTCAAAATATGACTGTAGGAGTTGAGGACACACCACTCTAAAATATGTCACTTTAGTATATTTTAAGCTGTAGTCACTTGAAAAACAGCAAATGCAAGGAAAGCCTTTCTTTGAATTCCCCTTGTCTATTTAAAGATAAATCCTCCATCAGGAACTCAGCTGTCATAAATCTCTCCAGGAGTTTCATCATTGAGGAGAGGAGACTGGAAGTAGACACCACAACCAGACCGCTTTGTCACAAACTACCATACTTCCCGTCTATTCTTCTAATAGCTCATTCACCGTTTTAAAATTTTTTTACTATCCCTTATGAGGCCAACATCCATTCTCCCCTTTCCCTATTAAGAGAGTATTTCAGCCTGAATTGTAGTCACTTCTCTGAGAGTTACTCACTTGTCCTGGATATTACCCATTCATACACGAGGTGTCCATGTTAACAAATTTCTGCTTTTTACTCCTTGTTGCAGGGAACTCAGTTAAAAGCTCAGAAGCATTCAAGAAAAAATTTCCTTCCCTACAATATCATAATTTTAGCAACAGAGCCAGGCACATAGTATAGGCTCAATAAAAGGTTAGCAAACAGAAAAATACCAATGCAAGCTTAAGGCGCATATATTTCTTAGGTGGGCTAAATAAACAGACCAATGAATATTTACAAGGCAAGGGAATGAAGAAGGCCATTCTGGGCCTTGACTCTGGGATGTCCCCACATCCTTGACACTTCCTCACTTTCACATGTCTATAGACTCATGAAAAGGTTATTGTTTTAGTCTAATATTTCCTTTTAAATTATATCTAAAATAAAAAAATGTCATTTGGGCTGTTTCCTACAGGTAGCAGCCTCTTTAAGCAGCTATTTGTACAGGCCTTAAAACGATACTTTCTATTCCATATTTTTTTCTCTGCTTTTCATACTTTTCCTACCCTTAATGTAACTGATACTGGTTCTGATGCTGGTTCTGATGTGGTTCAGTTGTGGTGTCAAGAGAAAGGAATTTCAAATTACCCACATTTGGAGAAGCTTAGGCTGGTATTGTAAGATTTATCTGCGGTTGAAATAGAAGAATGCTTATAGGTATTAAATGTCTCATTTCTGTCTGTTCCACCAAGAAAAAAGTCCAGTCTTGTCTTCATTAAGCCCAGTATAAAGACCAAAGCCCAGATATTCTTCTGTGCCATGGTTTTGCCCGTATCAAAGCTTAGTCCAGTCCCAGCACTATTCAGTACCTGCAGCCTACATAGCATGGCTGCTGACTGGAGACCCTGAGGACAAACAAGCCAGGCAAGCTGTTTCTCAGCAGGATGAGAGACAGAGCTTTTGATAAGCCTGTGTTTATATTTTCAGTCTGGGAAGGACCAACTTTCCTTAAACTAACCAATCAATTTCTTTAAAATTTTGAGAGCATGTGTTGGTTCCTCCCACTAACCAATCAGATCCTCCTTCTAGATTAGACTGACAGGCCTCTATTGTTGCCATTCCGGCTTCCACTGCATATGACCTAAAGGGGAAAGGCAGAAGCACCTTCCCACAACACTGGAGGGGCAGTGCCTTGGGGAGATTCCTCCCAAATGGCAAAGAAATTGAGTCTGGAGGGCTAGGGGCACAATGGGCTCTGTGGGCACAATGGACTACAGGCAGTTCCTGGGCTAAGAATGAGATTGATTTTGTAGGTTTGTTCTCAAGATGAACTTGTAAGTATGTTGGAACAGGTACACTCACCTATTAAATGAAACTTAAACAGACAGATGTTTGTCTTAACATAGTACTTATTTTTTATCTTTCTGTGCATATAAATACTTAAACATTTTGAAATATAACCTTAAAAATCTTGGATGATGCAGAGACGGACTTGTTGGAGAGGATGGGACTGGTGTTAGAGAGTCAAGGTTTGATTCTGCTGCTGGAGTCAGTTTCTTTTTTTTTTTTTTTTTTTTTTCTTTTTTTTTTTTCTGTATTTTTCTGAAGCTGGAAATGGGGAGAGACAGTCAGACAGACTCCGCGCATGCGCCCGACCGGGACCCACCCAGCACACCCACCAGGGGAGACGCTCTGCCCACCAGGGGGCGATGCTCTGCCCCTCCGGGGCGTCGCTCTGCCGCGACCAGAGCCACTCTAGCGCCTGGGGCAGAGGCCAAGGAGCCATCCCCAGCGCCCGGGCCATCTTTGCTCCAATGGAGCCTTGGCTGCAGGAGGGGAAGAGAGAGACAGAGAGGAAGGAGGGCGGGGGGGGGGGGGGTGGAGAAGCAAATGGGCGCTTCTCCTATGTGCCCTGGCCGGGAATCGAACCCGGGTGCCCCGCACGCCAGGCCGACGCTCTACCGCTGAGCCAACTGGCCAAGGCCTGGAGTCAGTTTCTTAAAGTAGGTTTCAAAAGAGGTTTGCATAGAGCTTTTCTTTTTCTCATCATAAACAGCCCTGTAGTATCTCAGGCCTTCGGTTACTATATGGTAAACTTTGGTGAACTTCTCTGTATCAGGATCTTCCTCCTTTAACTTTGCCATTTCTGCTTCAGTGAGACAAAAAGCACCAGCTAACGCTTTTATAGAAAACTTTTTTAATTCTGAATATTCTGGGTCCTCGTTTTCCTTCCTAAATGCTACCATCTACTGCTCTAGTTCCATAAGATCTTCATTGGTTAGTTCTTTGCCATGGAGATGGGGTCAGAGAAACTTTTTCCCCAAAAAATGTTCCCCAAGTGATTTGGGTAATGAGCCCAATGTAAAAACAAATGGCAATGGTAGAATGATATCATTCAAGGAAGCTGATATAATCTTACCCAGAGGAAAATCTTTCCATTAGCCTAGCCTTGGCCAGTTCCTATATCTTATTGTATGGTTCTTCAGCCTAGAGTGAAATAAGGTATATATAATCAAATCAAACATCACTATTAGATGAAAGATTCAAATCACACATTCGATAAATGGTGCCTAAGCATAACCACAAAATATTTTTCTCCTAAGCACGATATTAATAATAATAATTAACATTTATTGAGTACTTACTAGGTTCTTACTCTTCTAAATGTTTTGTATCTATTATCTCCCTTAGGCTTCATACTGTACAAAATTGAAATGAAATATTATAGAGTTACCTATCTCTACTACTCATATCTATCCAAATAACTCATAGGATGAATTCCAGAGCATATAAGCACAATTTTGGCTGAAAGCCACATTTTCCCACAGCTACTTAATTAGTCATGAGTTTTGGGATGAAGTATTGATTCTACATTTCTCTTCAGCAGAAGGCCTACATACATTTTAGACAGCAAAATCATCATTTAAAGTATAAGAACATATTGTCCCACAAGCTGGCTTACCAAATTAACTCCCATAGCACTGATATCCACATGAGATGTCTTTTACATATTTTAGAAGATCACACACTTCAAATGTAATATTCATCTGCGAATCCTTCCCTTAGACATAGAAGCATTGATTACCATTTCTATCAAGACCTGATCAATGATAGAGGTTAGGTAGGTTAATGGAGAGGGCACAAGTCAAACGAATGTGCTAGTATTCTTAAGATTCCTTGGCCAAGTCATGTATTTCTCTATGTCTTAGTTTGATTGATTCATTTATTTTTAACATATTTACTACATGCCTGTTTTTGTTAGCCATTGTGCTACATTCTAGGGATAAATTTTTGAACAAAATAGCTACAAAGCATACGGTTTATTGGGAAGGCAGACATTAAACAAATGAAGTTATAGAGTAATATGTTAATATTAACATATCAATGCATAATTATCATATAATATTTGCAATATATAAAGAAAATGTATTTGGAGTCATATTCTAAAAGAGGGTGCAGATTTGCCTAACCAGGCAGTGGTGCAGAAGCTTGATTTGGGATGCTGAGAACCCAGGTTCAAAACCCCAAGTCTGCCAGCTTGAGCATGGGCTCATCCAGCTTGAGTATGAGGTTGGCAGCTTGAGCGTGGGATCATTGACATGACCCTATGGCCCTTGGCTTGAGGCCTAAGGTCACTGGCTTGAAGCCTAAGGTCACTGGCTTGAGCAAGGGGTCACTGGTTCAACTGGAACTCCCACCCCCACCCCATCAAGGCACGTTTGAGAAAGCAATCAATAAACAACTAAAATGCTGCAACAACAAGTTGATGTGTCTCACCTCTCTCCCTTCCTGTCTGTCTGTTCCTGTCTGTCATTCCTTCTCTCTCTAAATAATAATAATAATAATAATAATAATAAATTTTTAAAAAGAGGGTGCAGATTTTGATTGAATTTAAGGAAGGTCAGTCTGAGGACATGAAAGTAACATCCAAACTACATCAAGGGAAAAGCATCCTGGGAATATTAGGTGGGAAGGAACTTAGCATTTTGAAGGAAGCTAAAGAAGGCAAACATTCCAGAGTATAAAAAATTGGGGGAAAAAGCCCTAGATGAAGTAATTGATGTTCTTTTCTTCTGGGTTTAATGGGAAAATATTGAAAATTTTAAATCTATAAAATGAGGACTTTGGTATACATTTCACAGTTTTTTTTTACCTAAGGAATAATGAGATCATATTTATGGCTATACCTTATACTAGTGTCATACAAAATAAGGTAGTTTTTACTACAAGCATATTTTTCAATAAGCACAACATAGAGTCTCTTCTTTATTCTGCTTCAAAAATTGTCCAAAGAGCACCAAAAGAGAAGGGTGCTTTAACATTACACTTCCAGGAAGCTAGAGTTTTTGGTAACCCAGATTCTGAACATTTGATTCTAAATAATAGATGTTAGACAATTTTATGACAGACAAATTAATTATTCAGTTGGATAATTTAAATTGATTTCAAATTATACTATATAATTTTCTATTAAGTTTCAATAAGACTGCAAGGAATCCATTAAATTCCAAATCATTATCATTAATTTTCATTAAAATGCATGGACACTAAATACATTTCATCTCTTAAAGTCAATGATTTCAAGGATCCAATTGATCAAATTACTGTAACTGTGAGTCAGATCCTGGCTTGTGCCCTTCATAAATAACAATGGCTTCTGGATTAGAAGGACAACCTATACACGCAGATGTTGTCAAATTACTATTACGTTAGACTTACTATATATTTAACTTCCTTTATTCAGTATGACTGATATACAATAAACTATACTTATTTAAAGTGTTCGATTTGATGAGTTTTGACATTAATATATATCTACTAGAAAATCTCCACAATCAAGTTAATTAAGATATCTATCATCTCCAAAAGTTCCCTAGTGGCTCATTGGAAACCTTCCACTGAGCCTTTCCTGCTGTCGCCCACTTTCCCTACTTCACCCCCCAAATTTGTAAGCCATCATTGATCTGCTTTTTGTCATATATATCCTATTGCATTTTCTAAAGTTTTCTTATTTTTTTCACTCAGCATAATTATTTTAAATTCATAAATGCTAATGTGTGCTTTACTAGTTCATTAATTTTTATTGATAAGTACTATATATATATAATATATATATATACCTATTTAGCTATTGATGAATATTTAGATTGTCCCAGATTTGTCTATTGCAAATAAGACTACCATTAACATTCATGCTCAAGTCTTTATATAGATCTATATTTTTTTTCTCTTTGGTAAAAACCTAGGAGTGAAGTGGCTAGATTATATTGTAAGTGAATGTTTAACCCTTTTTGTGGTAAAATATAGATAACGTAAAATTGAGCATTTTAACCATATTTTAACCATTTTTAAGTGTACGCAGTTTTGTGTCATTAAGTACACTCTTGTTTAGCAGTTATTACCACCCCCTATCTCCAGAACATCCTTACCTTCTCAGAACAAAAACTCTGTATCCATCAAAAATACCTCCTATTCCTCCCCGCATGCCCAGCCTGCGGCAACTACCATTCTACTTCTGTCTTTATGAATTTGACTCCTCTCGGTATATCATATAAATAGAACCATACAATATTTGTCCTTTTGTGTCTGGTTTCTTTCACTTAACATAATGCTTCAAGGTTTATCCATGTTGCAGCATGTGATAAAACTTCATATATCACATTTTATTTATCCATTCATCTGCTTATACATTTGGGTTGTTTCTACTTTTGGCTATTGTGAAGAATACTGCTGTTAACATTGATGTGCACAAGTCTGTTTGATTCCACGCTTTCAAGTCTTGACGTATATATCCAGAAGTAGAATTGAATCGTTTGGTAATTCTTCGTTAGAGTTTTGGAGGGAACCACTGTACTGTTTTCCACAGAGGTGATACCATTTATAGTCCCACCAGCAATGTACAAGAGTTCCAATTTCTCTTGAAAGTTTTACTTTATTTTTTTTAAAAACTGCCAAACTGTTTTCTAAAATGGTTCTGTTATTATGCATTCCAATTAGCACTCCCTGCTTCTCTGTATCAAAGTCAACATTTGGTATGATCATTTAAATGATTCTGATAGGTATGTGGTGGTATTTCATGATGGTTTTAATTTTTGTTTCCCTAATGACTAGTTCCTTGAGCATCCTTTCATGGATCTATTAGTGCAGTAAGCTGACACAACCATACCTGTTTGTTTCCCATCCATCAGGAATCTTTGTCCTTAGTTGCTTAATTTTCAGTGACTTAACCCTTTGAGTACTATGTACATTCATGTCTGTCCTCATGCCTCCTGACCATGTAGAGTACGATTGATTTATTTTAAAAATGTGTAAGGCAACATTAAAAAAGGCAAATGTATGTTCTTCTTGTTTCCATAAATTGATTATCAAACACACATGATTTTAAGTTAATAAAACTATAACTGGAACTAATTTCATTTTTTGAAAAAAAAAAAAACAACCTCACTCCTGGGGGTCAGCAAGCATGAAAAAAACTCACTACTCAAGGGGTTAAAAATAATAATTTTTTCCTGTATTTTTTTAAATTGTTGTTTCAGGCAAGAGGATGAGTCTGTTAATTCAGCTTCACCAGAATTGGAAAGCTGGGTTTACTATTCATGGGCCAAGGGTGTTATTATCTGATAGCTTTAAAACTAATATAATTGACACATTTTCTCATCTTGGTCTTTTAAATTCACTCTGGAATCAATCTATAAACATATTATCAAATGTCTACTAAATATCTATATAAAGCTAAATGGTTTTTACTTTGTGTGTTCAAAAAAATATTAGCAGACAGGTGTTCACTTACAAGAGGCTTATAAACTCACTGGGAAGAAAAAGCAAAAATGTCTGTAATATGACATAGGACAAGAGTGAGGCAGGCACATACATTTAGTAACCTGACTATATAATTGCTCCTCATCTATGTTTGCTTTGCTCTGTGGTGGGCACTGAGAAAACAGCTGTGGAAAAGACAGATGAGGTTTTTGCCCTCTTGGAGTTTATATTTTAGTAGAAAGAAACAGAAAAATAAGTATGCAAATACATAAATAGGATCATGTTAGAAAAGCAAATAGAAGAGCATAAGGAAAGAAGAAAGTAAGCCAGGACAATGGGGCAAATATATACAGTTGGGGAGGAAGCATGGGGATGGTCAGGTCAGTCCTAAGACCTAAGTGATGAGGGCAAACAAGCCATGAGAAGATTTGGAAGAAAACCCATCACATCACTAATCATTAAAGCAATGCAAATGGAAAGCACAATGAGCTATCATGTCCTACCTGCTGGAATGGTCATCATCACAAAGATAAGAGGCGACAAATACTGTACAGGTTGCAGGGGAAAGGGAACCCTTATGCATTGTCTATGGGAATGTAAAGTGGTACAGCCAACATGGAAATAGCTATGGAAGTTCCTCCAAAATTTAAAAATAGAGTGACCACACAATCTAGCAATTCCACTTCTGGATATTTATCCAAAAAAAAAATGAAATCACTATTCAAAAAGATACCACACCTCCACTTTCACTGCAGCATTGTTTACAATGCCCAAGACACAGAAACAACCTAAGTGTTCATCAAGAGATGAATGAATAAAGAAAATGTGGAAACCATGTCATTTACAACAATATGGAGGGATCTTAAGGACATTATATTATATTAAGTAAGAGAAGTAAGAGAAAAAGACAAACACCATATGATCTCATCTATATGCAGAATCTAAAATCAAACAAACAATCAAAAAACTCATTAAAAAATAGATCAGGTTCCTGGTTATCAGAGCAGAGGGAGAGGTTTGGGAAGGGAGGATTAGAAAAAAGGTAGTCAAACGTACAAACCTCCAGTTATGAGATAAATAGGTACTAGGGATATAACACACAATATAACCTGTATAGTTTACATTGTTGTATAGTATATATAAAAGTTACTAAGAGAGTAGATTCTATAAGTTTTTATTATAAGAAAAAATAGTTTTTAAAATTTTTTTATATATATAAAAAGATAGATGTTAACTAAACTTATTGTGGTGATAATTCCACAGTATATGTAAGTTAACACCTAATTCTGTATTCCTCACTTATACAGTGCTTATGTAATTTCTATCTCAGTTAAAACTGAAAGAAGTCTCTGGCCAATTGGCTCAGCAGTAGCGCATCAGCCTGGCGTGTGAAAGTCCCAGGTTCAATTTCTGGTCAGGGCACACAGGAGAAGTAACTATCTGCTTCTCTACCCTTCCCCCTCCTCCTTCTCTCTCTCTCTCTCTCTCTCTCATCCTCTCCCACAGCCATGGATCCAATGATTCAAGCAAGTTGGCCCTGGGCACTGAAGATGGCTCAGACATTAAAATAGCTCAGCTGCCGAGCAACAGAGCAGCGGGCCCAGATGGGCAGAGCATTGCAGTAAGGCACTCGCCAGGTGGATCCCTGTCAGATAACATGTGGGAGTCTGTCACTCTGCCTCCCTGCCTCCCTGCCTCCCCACCTCTCACTTAATTTAAAAAATAGGTAAAAAAAAAAATGAAAGAAAAGACTTGGAAAAAAGCAAATGTGTAAAGAGTGAACAACTTAGCATGTTCAATGGGGAGGAGAGACAATGTCATTGACACATAATGAGCAACTGTAAAAAGGGTCTCAGGTAAGGGAGACTATCACAGAACTTCTCTAAATTTAATGGAAAATCATTGGGGGGTTGACTAATGAAGTGATATTAACCTTTTATTTTTTAATTCTTATTGTTTTCCCTTTTAAAGGATTATCCTAGTTTATAAGTGGACAGTGAATAGTAAAAAGGCAAAATAATTGAAGGAGGAAGAGGGGAGAAGGGGCAGAGGGAAGGAGAGGGGGAGCAAGAGGTAAGGGGAGAAGGATAAAAGCCTTTCTGTGGGTTATAGCAGAGTTCTTAGAGAGATAATAACAAAAGAATATACATGAGTGAAGCTTGCTGAATACTATTAAAAGGAAATGAGTGGCTTTTTATAAACTAAAGAATCTACTTCTATGAACAGAGGATGCTACCATTTAGTTCCAGCCAAGTGTTGCCACTTTAAATATAGGCTCAATGTTGTCAGCTGTTACAATATTTCAAGGGTCCAGACATTCAGATTTTTAAGTTATTCTAATTCTAAATACTGAATGGATGTCTCAAAACATCTGTGGGAAAGGTTAATACTGTGGACCAACAGTCTGCAGTCCCAGACATCCACAGGATGTGGGTGGGTACCTGGGAAAAGAGAGACTCAATGTTAAGTGTTACAATTTCTGCTGAGTTTTGCTCACAGGAGCTAGATGATGGGGTCAAGAATGGCTTCATGGTGAGATCTGTGCTGATTTTGAAGGCAGTGTATTCTAAGAGAAAAATACATAATGAGGAGGGTGTTCTAGAGAGAATGTATTATATAAGCCAGCACAATGAGTTTTCAAAGCTTAATGCCAGGGGCCAGGGCTCTGGATGGAGAAGGACTCATTTTATTGACATAGGACACAGCATGCTAATGCTGTACTTAGTTAGGCTGGACAGTATAAGAAGTGAATTTTGTGTTTATCTTTCTTGAATATCAGTTTTAAGTAAAGAAATTGAATGGTTCATTAACCTGCTAATTGGTTGCCTATAAAAATACATTCAGTCTATTATTAAAGCTTTTTACCATTTTCTTTTTTCTTTTGAAGAAAGGAAGGAAAGAAGAAAGAAAGAGAGAGAGAGAGAGAAAGAGAAAGAATGAAAGAAAAAAAGAAAGAAAGAAAGAGAAAGAAAGAAAGAGAGAGAGAGAGAGAAAGAGAGAGAGAGAGAGAAAGAGAGAGAGAAAGAAAGAAAGAGAGAAAGAAAGAAAAGAAAGAAAGAAAGAAAGAAAGAAAGAAAGAAAGGCATGACCAGGTGGTGGCGCAGTGGATAGAATGTTGGACTGGGATGTGGAGGACACAGGTTCGAGATCCCGAGGTTGCCAGCTTGAGCCGGGCTCATCTGACTTGAGCAAAGTTCACCAGCTTGGACCCAAGGTTGCTGACTTGAGCAAGGGGTTACTCGGTCTGCTGAAGGCCCATGGTCAAGGCACATATGAGAAAGCAATCAATGAACAACTAAGGTGTTGCAACAGAAAACTGATGATTGATGCTTCTCATCTTCTCTGTTCCTGTCTGTCTGTCCCTATCTATCCCTCTCTCTGACTCTCTCTCTGTCTCTGAAAAAAAAAGAAAGAAGGAAGGAAGGAAGGAAGGAAGGAAGGAAGGAAGGAAGGAAGGAAGGAAGGAAGGAAGGAAGGAAGGAAAGAAAAGAAATAAAGAAGAAAGAAAGAAAGAAAGAAAGAAAGAAAGAAAGAAAGAAAGAAAGAAAGAAAGAAAGAAAGAAAGAAAGAAAGAAAGAAAAGAAAGAAAGAGAAAGAGAGAAAGAAAGCCCAAGAGGTGCTTGGGAAAGATAGTCAACTTGCCAGCACCAGGAATTTGATAATGTAGCAGAAGTAAATCAAGTTGGAAAGGTACACTGAGTAAGGTAGCTACCAAACGTTAGTTTGGGTAGCTTTGGAATCCAATCCAGAAATGCTGCAATCAAATTCCATGTTTTCTGGTAACATATCATTAGGGATTTGTGACTCAATAATTTTACTTTATTAGAAACTGTTGCATTAGGTATCTAACTTAGATGAAAGAAGGGCAAGAGAGAACTTATTGGAGAAAAATTTAGTTGTAATCATCAGTGATTATTCTTAATGGACCTAATATCTGGGCATGCATTTTCATATATAAACATTTTTCTTCCCTCTTTTGAGTGCTGAGAGGATGTTTCTCTGTTGTATAGGTGCCATGGTGATAAATATTCCAAAGTGCTTTATTAAAGGAAATTTTAATCCCCTTTTCAAAAACATAGCAAACTCCTAAGGTTAGAAAAGCCCGTGAACTTTCAATGCCATGAGTCCTCCTTGCTGTTATTATTGATTTTAGAAAGAGAGAAAGAGGGAAAGAGAGACAGAAATAAAGAGACAGAGCGGTAGAGACACAGAGAGAGATTTGTTGTTCCACTTATTTATGCATTCATTGGTTATTTGTATGCGCCCTGACCAAGGATCAAACTTGCAATCTTGGTATAATCAACTGAGCTATCTGGCCAGGGTTGCTTGAATCCTATTGTCACAGTAGCACTTATAAGCAGGAATAAATGATGGGACTCTAAAATAGGCATGTAATTGACAATTCAGTGACTCTCATTTGACTGTCAACACTAGAACT
Organism: Saccopteryx leptura; assembly: GCF_036850995.1. Taxonomy (NCBI): domain Eukaryota; kingdom Metazoa; phylum Chordata; class Mammalia; order Chiroptera; family Emballonuridae; genus Saccopteryx; species Saccopteryx leptura. The sequence continues at coordinate 53,932,349 of NC_089512.1, forward strand.
ATTCATGTCATAGTATTTCTTCTAAACAGCAAAGATCTGTCAAGTGCTGAGTCAACATATCTGGTCCTACTGACTATAGATGCCTGGCAAGTTAGAGATGGCCCTAAGAGGTAACAACCTCAGTTACCATTTACAGTGCAGTCCAGCTTTTTTAGAAACTGAGGCTGCATGAGTCATGTTCCCCAAATCAACAAGTTATGTCAGGTCCCATATATCCTCTGATATCACTGATGGGACGCTGCCACAATCCATTCCCTCTGCCTCTACCACCTTTGTTTGGGGTATAGAGTAGGTGATCAGCCCCGAGAAGCTGCAATTTAGTCATTGTCAGGGGGTGGGAAGATGATAAATAGTCACAGGTAGTCACCTAGCTGCATTCTCTTAGCCATGTAAGGATTTATAAGGTAGGTGTTCTGAAATATAGAGATATAAATAGATTGATGCATTAATTCTGATGCTGGATACTCCTACTACTTATATCTAAATAGTAGCTTCCTGTGAAGAGTGGGATTTGCCTTTTAAAAGATGATTCTGAAAATGACATTCTCTCAGTCATGGTCACTTCTAATCCCCTCTACCTAGGTCTTTGGGTAAAAAGTCTCCTACAAGAGTGCAGGAGGCCAATGTTAGAATAAGATATAGGCAGAACAAGGCAGCTTGCTCTCTCCAGCATGCCCCTGCTTTTCCCCACCGGCTTCTTTCCCCACCCCCTTCCTTCCTCAGCTCTTGCTCTCCCTTAAGCATGACGCAGCCTTTTCCTCTCTCCTAACCCTAGCCTCATATATTCTCACTTTCCTTCTCCAAGCTCCAAGGACCCTTATTTTGCCTCAGTAACTTGTTTCCTGAGCCCATGCAGCTCAGCTCATTTTTCCACATTTCACTTCTTCTACCTCTGCAACTTTCTAAATAAACTTTTGTTTGTATTTGAATCTTGGCTCTAAATTCTTTCTTAGCCAGAACTCAAGTACTGCAGAAAAAAAAAGGAGGTAGAGTGAAATACTCATGTAAAAAGGACATAACAGAAGAAAACAGGGATGACAAAAGAGGAAAAGAGAGTAGAAGAGTGTACCAATAATTTTGTTACTAAAACCTATGCTTGTGTCCATGGGTATCACTCAGTGACTTGGTGTAAGCTCTTCCAGAGATGACTGAGAGGAGTTCTAAAGATGCTGAAACATCGTATTTAAAGACAGTTCTCAAGATATGCTCCAGCTCTCCATTAACAAGAAATTCTAATCACCCATCTCTGCTCTACAATAAATCCTAAAATGAACTATGCTTTAACTTTTTCAAATGATAGAATATGTTGTTAGCCTAAAGTCTCTATTTTACTATCTCGTTGTGGTAAAAAGAAAAAAACTCTTTCCCCCAATGGTGTCCACACCCTATTCCCCAAAACCCAGGAATATGTCTATCACATAGAGAGGGGGAACTGAGAATATAGGTGGAATTACAGTGGCTAATCAGCTGACGCTGAGATGGGGAGATTATCTTGGATGATCTGGGTAGACCCAATGTCATCCCAAGAACCCTTGTAAGTAGAGAAGAGAGAGGCAGAAAAGATTTAAGCATTAAAGAGATACAATGTGAGAAAGTCTGGACCAGCCATAGCTGGTTTTGAAGATAAAAGGAGGGCATGTGATCCAAGGAATGGGAACAGCTTATACAACTTGGAAAAGGCAAGAAAACAGTCCCTAGAGCCTCCAGAAACATTGGTAGTTAGTTCCAGCAGCCATGGAAAACTGCCATACTACTGCTGCTACCCATTGGCATCTACATTATCATGTCAGCTTTGTGCGGTGAGTTTCCTGGGGCAAAGGTACTTTCAAGGAGAGATTTTCAATAAAGTCTTCCCTAGAGTCAGAGTAAAAGGATGTCTGCCAGTTAGCCCCCTTCTTAGACTCAACTCCTCCTCTGCCACCCAACACACTCTGGCCCTGTAGCCACACTGGACTGTTATTTTGTGACCATATCATGTGCTAGCACATTCTAGGTCTCCAGTCACACCGTCCACTCTGCCCGAATGTCTTCTCACCCACTTGTTGCAATGCTATCTCTCTGTGCCCGTAATCATCAGCTTGTCCTTGAAGGTCCACGGCAAACACCACCTCCTCCTGCATTGGGATAACGATTAATGAATTAATATTATATGTTTAAATATTTCCCCTGACCTAAAAGTTTAGTTTTGTTTTCTTCTTATTTTAAAAGAAATTAGGACATTTTCTTGGCCCCCTAAAGGGGTGTGGACTCTGGGCAGGGCCCTTGTACCTACTGGACAAGTCAGTCCTCGCTGCTACAGAACTTGACACAACTGAAGCTCACGGAGCCGGGACAGGGGCCAATGATGTCCACGACATACATGTTTTTGTGTTGACTTTAGTTCTATATATTTTTAAGATTTATTTAAATTTGATTTTTTAGGGTTTAAGATGAAAATGAGTTCATTAGTGAAGCAGTGAGATGGAGAGTGGGCTACCCCCCCCCGACAAAGCAGCCCCCTTTAGTAGAATTTGCTTCCTTTATTGAGGTTCATTTAATGGGAGGAGGGGTATTTAATAAAAGGTGGGGGAATATTCAGGATCTTTCCAGGAGAGCGGAAGAGATTTTTCAGAATTAAAAAAAAAATGTTTTCTTTTATATTGTATTATATTTGGTTAATTTATTTCTATATGAAAGCTTCTTAGTGTTATAATACACTGGGCAATAGTGCTGAGATCACACCAAGTGCCAAGCAGTGCAAAATGCTACAGAAAAAATATATCACAAAGGGTAGACATTTCACAAATATCTGTCCACCATGTTAACAAGCAAAAATAATAAATAAACAAATAAGAAAACTTAAAAAGAAATAAAAAAAACCTTGTCTTAAAAACCTTTTAAGACAGGTTTTGCTCTAAGAATTCATAGACAAGTTTACCTCTTTAATTAATTCATCAAGAATGTTCTTCCTCCCAAGAGCACTGTGTGGAACTCAGACTTGATAATGATGCCCCACAGTGCTTCTAGTTGTTCAGCTTGATTCTCTAGCAATTACATGTAGGTGACCTTTACTTGATAAGGAAGGCACTTCAATCACTCAAAGTCTAAGGTAACTTAAAGATCATTCATTTAAGATTCTTTTTGAGCCCTGGCCGGTTGGCTCAGTGGTAGAGCGTCGGCCTGGCGTGCAGGAGTTCCGGGTTCGATTTCCTGCCAGGGCACACAGGAGAAGCGCCCATCTGCTTCTCCACCCCTCCCCCTCTCCTTCCTCTCTGTCTCTCTCTTCCCCTCCCGCAGCCAAGGCTCCACTGGAGCAAAGTTTCCCCGGGCGCTGAGGATGGCTCTGTGGCCTCTGTCTCAGGTGCCAGAATGGCTCTGATTGCAGCAGAGCGACGCCCCAAGATGGGCAGAGCATCGCCCCCTGGTGGACATGCCGGGTGGATCCCGGTCCCGCGCATGTGGGAGTTTGTCTGACTGCCTCCCCGTTTCCAGCTTCGGAAAAATACAAAAAAAAAAAAAAAAACAGAAAAGAAAAGAAAAAGATTCTTTTTGATGTACTAGGTGGGCAATTATGAGCAGGTTACAACTATCCCCACTTCAAGAAGGAAAAGAATCAGGTCAGATCAATGGCTTGCTTCTCCTTCACTGAGATGAAATTACTCTATTACATATTATAGAAACATTCCTTGGGTCAGCTGGACAATTCCAGCATTTATTTACATTGCCTACTAAATGTGACTAAGAACATAAGAAAATAGAAAACTCATTAACTTAAGGATCATATGTTTGGGAAGGGAAAGGAAATATATATATTTAATACCTTGAAAATAATGACTTGGTCATTAATTTCATTTTCATATTATCAATGAATCATTAAAAATTTATGTCTAGGAAATATATTATCCGGCAGAGTTTATTAAGGTGATCTGATCTAACTATTTCTTATGTGTCATTAAAAACAGATCTAGTCTTCTTCCTCCCTAAAAGAAACCACCCATAGTAATAGCTGGGATGTCCTCCTCTTGGCTCTCAAAGTATATCCTACATGATGTCACTTGACCCTCATCAAGCTGAATGATAATCTATGTTCTGTCATCCAGACTAAGCATTTTTAAACAGAAGATATTACCTTATTTATCATGAATTTTCTACCCCTAAGCAGAATCTTACACATAGTAGACACTCAAAAAAGATTAGATTAGTAAATAAATAAATTAGATAAGTAAGTATACAAATAAGGAAAGCATGAATACACTAAAATTCTATATTCATATACAAGATCATCAGAATGCTGTTTATAGTGTTATATTCAGTCTTTAAAAGGAGGCTTTATATAATAGATTTCACAGTTGCATCCCTTTGAATTGTGGTACTCAAACTTGAATGGGTTTAACAATTGTGTCAGTAGCCTTTTTAAAATTCAGGGTCCTGAATTTCCTCAGAAATTATTAATTTGGATAGGTATGGGATGGGGCCTCAAAAATCTGTATTTGAAAAATTAAGTCCAATACCTGATAAATAATTTGTGAAACACTGTTATAAATAGTGGGTTCTTCTGTGGTGCATTTGATTGAACACCCACGTTATGATTCAGTTTTTATAAATAAACCTATTGAATACAGTGAAATACTGATCACACGAGAGACTTAAACAATGTAATAGAGTAAATCATTGTAGTCCTTTTGAAACTTTAGTGTGCTTATGAATCTCTGGGGGTGGTTAAAAACCAGATTCTCACTCATTGAGTGAGGTGGGCATGGGATTCAGCATTCTAAAAGGCTTCCCAGTATGGCTCTTATGTTGATAAATTCTCATTCTCCCTTGTATGTTCCCAGTGGCATTAGGCAATGTACATGGTACATGCTGAGACTTCCGGGCCATGGGACAAACTCTGAATAGCTAAGATGTACAGCAACCTTCTGAAAATGTGATACATGATAACACTAGCCTTACAAGATACAAATCATCAAAAGTGTTCCTTGGACAAATAAACATTTTTAATGCTCTATGCTGTAGCTCTCGCTTGAAAGTACCACAATATACTATAGTATATATTAGAAGTGACAAGTCATGTGGCACAATTTTAAATTGACAACAGTTATTTTTTTTCTTTCTTTTTTCCAAGTGAGAGGAGGGGAGACAGAAAGACAGACTCCCATATGCGCCTAACCAGAATCCACCTGGCAACCCCTGTCTGGAGCTGATGCTCTGCCCATCTTAGACCATGCTTGCAACTGAGCTATTTTTAGTGCCTGAGGCAGAGGCTCCATGGAGCCATCCTCAGTGCATGGAGTCAATGTTCTCAAACCAATGAAGCCATGGCTATAGGAGGGGGAGAGAAAGAATGGGGAGGGGGAGAGGGGAGAGAAGCAGATGGTCATTTCTCCTGGGTGCCCTGATCAGGAATCAAACCCAGAACATCCACACACCGACCAATGCTCTACCACTAAGCCAATCAGCCAGGTCCACAAAAGTTATTTTTAAGAACATTTTTAACTTCCCCAGTGATTGGCATTACCTAGTTTATAGAATACTGAGTGGCATTCTCTGTGCCACTCAGAGCCTCTTAGTCCCACCCCTACTCCAACCACTGCTGCAGCAACTGTTTTCTTTCACTTGGCTGGCTCTACCTTCCCTCAGATGCTCCCTGACAGCACCACATAGGGCCTGCACCATATTCCTATTCACTTCCTGCCCGGGGGCTGTGGTGTGAATCCAAGATGGTGCTGCAAGAGACCCCAATTGGAACCTGCTTGGCCCACAAGAATGGGCAACACAGAAGAGCAGAGCAGGTAGGGAGGTGAGACCACCTGTTCAAAGAGCGATAGACAGTTTTTACACATATTTAATAAGACTTTTCAGAAGGTTCTGTGGGGTCAAAAACCAGTAGCCTGTAGAGGTGATCAACTTGGTAACACATCTTTGTCTCCTCTTCTGTAATTCTACCTTTTTCCTCATTACAACTCTTTGGATTCACTTCCCAAATAAACCGGCATGAAATGTGGCTAGTTTGAATTTAGTTGGCTGTAAATATAAAATATACACCTGATTTTGACGACTTTGCATGAAGAAAGGATGTAAAATCTTCTTCATTGGTTACATGCTGAAATAACAGTTTTAATATATTTAGTTGTGAAACTGTGATGTGTATGAAGAAAATACAAATTTGGTGTTCACCCCCATTCCTGGCACAGAGCTCCTAAAACCCCTGGAACTTCCTAAGTGATAAGAATGATAAAGGGGAAAGATGGGTCTTTTGTTATTCATAACGAGCCCCTTTCCACTACACCTGAGCTTATGCTGATGAGTTGACTCCTATAACCAGCAATGTGGGCTGGTTGCCAGGGGAATCAACCACTAATTAAATGGTTGGACATATCTGCCTCCCTGCTTCCCTGGCCCAACCTCCTGGGAGGCGAGGGGCTGGAGATTGAGATCAGTCACCAATGGCTAATGATTTAATCAATCATGCCTTTGTTATGAATCTTCCATTGAAAAGCCCTGAACCATAGGGTTTAGAGAGCCTGGTTGCAGAACACATAGAGGTTCTGGGAGAAGGACCCATGCAGAGAGCCACACTCCAGTCCCCACACCTTGCCCTGTGCATCTCTTCCTGGATTGTACTATTTTATAATAAACTGACAATCTAGTAAGTAAGCTCTTTTTCTGACTTCTGTAAGACATTTTAGCAAATTATCAAACTTGAGGGGATTTAGAAATATCTGATTTATAGCTGGCCAGTCAGGAGCACAGGTGACAATGTGGATTCCATGCGGACTTGCAATTGGTGTAGTGCACAGGTGGAGGGAGTCTGATGGGACTAAGCCCTTAACCTGTAGGGATCTATGCTAACTCCAGGACGCTAATATACTGAAGAATTGCTTGATGTGGGGAAAAAACCCACACACATCTGCTATCAGAAGTACAGACAGCAGAGCAGATTATGGAAGAGTTTTCTTTCCCTTTCACCAGTTAAATTAAATATATTATTAATATTAAAGTCTTTCCTGTGTGTTTTCACTTTTTTGTTAACATAGCTACTAGGAATTTAAAATGACTTGTGGATGGCGTTTCTGTTGGACAGTACTGTCATCTACTGGGTGAACCAGCCCACATCTTTTCAGATGATCACCCCTTCCCTTTTATTTAATATATTTGTGCTTTGAATGCTTGGAATCAGAGGACCAAGCATATAACTGGTATATCTAACTAGGCTAGCAAATAAAAGGTAATTATATAACTTTTCATTTCATCTCCATTTATGATCATTCAACTAGCTGACAAGACAAAAATTCAGAGATATCTTAAACTAAATTACAAAAGGGCTGACTGGAGAGGGGGAAGAAGAGACAAGAGAAGTGAAACAGTTAAAAAGAGCCCAATAGGCTAAAAACAACAAAAGACTGCTTACTTTCCTCAATGTCTATTACAACTTGAATTGACTTCCAGATGGCTATTTCTGAGACCGTCTAGAGAAGAGACCACCAGAAGCTAACACATCTTGCTCATACTTGAATTTTCCAGAGTGTTACCCACAACCAATCCAAAACCAGCAAATATGTTTCCCTTAGGGAACACATACCTATCCCAGAACTAATGCCACTTCAGTCTCCCCTCCTCTTTATCTAGACCAAGTGTAAATTCTTTCAAAACAACTGACACCTTTCCTCCCCAGACTTAGTGTATAAAAGACCTGCATTATCCCCAAGACATTAAACATGTTGTCTTCTCCATCTAACGCTCCTTCTGGTGGTTCAGACAGCATGTTACAGGCCTGGTCCTTTTTCTGACTAGTACAGTGTGTCCGTATAGTCATGGTGCACTTTTGACCCGTCAGAGGAAAGCAACAAAAGACGATAGAAATGTGAAATCTGTACCAAATAAAAGGAAAACTCTCCCAGTTTCATACCTATTCAGTGCAGTTCGATGTGGGCTCACGCACAGATTTTTTAGGGCTCCTTAGGTAGCTATCCCGTATAGCCTCTACAGACTTGTCACTGACCGATGACCTACCAGAATGGGGTTTCTCCACCAAACTGCCGGTTTCCTTCAACTGCTTATCCCACCGAGTAATGTTATTCCTATGTACATAGTGGCACTTCGTTATGAATGCGCCGATATTCACGTTGCACTTTGGTCACTGATTTGAATTTAGCGAGCCACAGAACACACTGAACTTTCCTCTGTACCATCCACATCTTGACTGGCATGGCCGTGGGCTGCTCCGCTGTATACACGGTGTTACTGTCATCATCATCTGCGCATGCGCACATGCTGCGACAACATCCTACAGAAACTGGGAGGGTTTTCCTTTTATTTGGTGCAGATTTCACATTTCTATCGTCTTTTGTTGCTTTCCTGTGACCGGCCAAAAGTGCACCATGACTTTACAGACCTACTGTATATGGCTCAATAAACCCTTTTTTTCAGAATAAATTCTGACCTGGACATTTTCTTTTTTTAATTCTTGATTATAGAGAGAGGGACAGAAACATCTATCTGTTTCTGTATGTGCGTGCTTCATCAGGGATCAAACTGTCAACCTTTGTGCATCAGGACAATGCTCCAACCAACCAAATTATATGGCCAGGGCTGCCCTGGAAAGCCTTTGTTGAACAAAGTGTTAACCGAGCAACCAGGATGTACAAAATCAAATCATAGCTCACAGTCATTCTCAATGGTTCTCAACTCTGTTTGCAAATTAGACCTAGGATTGCAGCATTTTCAAAAATTCTGATAAGAAAGCCTCACAGAACTTTAAGTTGGGATCTCTGTGGGATAGGCTTACGCATCAGAATTTTTTAGGAACTTCCTGGTGATTGTCATATGTAGCATGTGGAAAATCACTAGCACAGCCTGTCTAGACAGCACATCTCATCCGCTAGATGAGGGGAAGTATGACTGTTATGACACACGGTGGGAGTATCATTACCTTCCAATAGTTCCTTCTCAGCATCTCAAGCTATGACATTATGTTCAGTTCTTTTGTGATTCTGTTCAATATTGGTTAGAAAAGCCGACTTGCTGCTCATAGGGTAGATACTCAGTGAACTTAAATGGTAAATGTCATTCTCTCCGAGGTATGGAGAGAACTTTCCCAAACCCCTGCCTTAATTATTTCTTATTAGAGTTATGAAAAGTGCAATATCAAACTGGTCCTTCTTTATAAAGTTTGAATGATTCTTCTTGATTTTGTTGAAACTAGTCAGGAAAGGAGAAATGTTTAAACACCAACAATCTCATTATCATAATGTCAAAAGTTTCATTTATGTATGTGTTTCTCACATGGTTATTAGATGTACAAAATTTAGACTTATTTTAATGATGGAAAGTTTCCTTATAGATATCAATAGCACAGTTCTTTTCTTTATTATTGATTTTAGAGAGAGGGAGACTGTGCAAGAGAGGTAGTACTTGCTGTACTGTAGTTGTCCTTTGATTGCTTCTAGTATGTGTCTTGACCGGGCAAGTCCAGGGTTTCAAACCAGTGACCTCAGCATTCCAGGTCCATGCTTTATCCACTGAGTCACCACAGGTCAATAGCACAGTTCTTTAGAAACTGCTTTTCAAATTTTAACATGAATTTGAATCAGTCGGGTCTTGTGAAAAAAGCAGACTCCACTTCAGAAGGTTGAAACATGGCCGAGAATCTGCTTTTCCAACAAGCCCCGGTGACACTTAGGCTACTAAGCCACAGCTACCAAATTGCAGGGCAAGCTTTAATGCCTGGGTTATAAAATGAAGTTAAAACTGCCAGATTCTGACTTCTGTCCCTACCAGGGTCTAACCTGGGACAGCTCCCTCAGTTCCCCATCCATCCTCATGTCATCATCTCTAAAACAAAACAGTAGTAGCCACCAGGAGGACTGAGACATAAATTAGGCACTGCATTTAGAATGGCAGAGGAATAGTATGCATCCAATCAAATGTATTCTAATTTACTATTACTATCGTTATAGTCTAGTTTAAGTCCATATGTTTTCAACTGTCAGAAGTGTGGCTCAAAGTAGAAAAATAATTTGTTTAAGGTCATATGTTCAGATTGTATTAGAGCTAGCCTGGATTTTAACCCAGATTTCCAAGTTCAAGACCATATTTTTTCAGCTGTCAAAATGTGACCCAAAGAAGGGAGATAATTTGCCTAAAGTCAGATGTTTATCTTATAATAGAGAGAGCCTGGATTCTAACCCAGCTCTCCAAATCCTAACTCACTGCTTATTCCTCGACAGTGGCATTCCATTCACTTGAAGGTCACTTTGAATATCTCTCTACTAGAGCCTTTTTTGTACGTTGTTTATTAGTACTTGTGGTGGTTTAAAATATGTCCTAACATTCTTTGACTGTCTCTTCAAAAGGTGTAGCCTCATCACTGAGTATGAGTTGGAATTAGTGACACATTTTTAATGAACAGAGCAAGGCAGAAGTGACAGGGAGTAACATCTGAGTTGGTCACAAAAATCACTGTGGCTTCCTTCTCACTCTTTGATCACTCACTACGATGAAGTCAGCTGCCAGGTTTGGAGGACACTCAAACAGAGAGGTCCACATGTCAAGAAACTGAAGCTTTTTCCCAATAGCTGGCTGGGAAACAAGACTTCCTGCCAACTGCTACATTAGGGACCAACATCGGAATTGTACAAGTAAACCTATATTTGAAGAAAACATATTAATTACCATCTCCTGAGAGACCCTAAGCCAGAACCACCCAGTTAAGTTTCTCCTGAATTCTTTACCTATAGAAACTATGAGATAATAGCTTTTTGTTGTCTTAAGGAGCTAAGTTTTGTTAATTTGTTGTTCAACAAGTGATAACCAAAACATTACTTACTTATCTGTATTCTCTAATAGACTGAAAGCACAGAATAGACAAAAAAGAGTGCAGGGGTTCTGTGGAAAGGAAGTTCACAGGGTGATCTGATCCCAGTCCTAACTGGGCAGGTCATTGTGGGTAGTCACATCACAAATATCTTACTTCTTTAGTGAAAGTGTTATATTTGCCTTATACAAGCCTGACTCATTATTTCTGTGCATCTATGTTAAAACTGCTTTGAAATAAACTATAACCAACCACAAGAAAGCGCATAAACTTGTTACCTATCCTGCAATCTAATCCCTGCCTTGCTTTTTCTCATCTTTATGTAATCTTCCTAATTTCCCTCCTTAACCTGAAATGCATAAAAGAAGCTGCAAAATTGTTCTTCTCTGGAGCACTTGAGATCTTATTTCTCAGCTTTTGTTCAGTTTGGCTCAAACAGACTCTTATAAAAATTCCCTACAGGTTTAGATGTTTCTTGCCTTGACAATAGTACTTGGAAGACCATGTATTAGCCTATTTATTCATTATATCTCTCATTTCCTCTCACATTCCTCCATTTACCCATCAAATATTTATTAAGAACATACAAGGTGTCAGGAGACCCATCTAGATGTTGGGGAAGCAAGGGCTCAATGTGATTCAGTCGCTCTCCTTAAGGGGCTCACAGTCAAGCAAGTCTTAAGAGGGCTAAATATTCAATAAATATCTGATATGTGACTTAAGGCAGACTATAGTAAATAATGTAAAAGTTTGCTTATAATAAACGTTTTAATTCTATTTTATTGATTTAACTACACTGAGTCAAACTAAGCCTATGGCCTCCCCAAGTGCAAGGCAAGCAAGAAAGTCAAAGACAAAGTCATGAGCTGGTAAGGATGGTTTCCAGAGTTTCTGTTTGTGTCTTTAATTCCTCTATTAAATTAATAGATTGAAGTAATGTTTATCAGAGGATGTAATATTACTACAAGACAAGCATCCAAAAGTACACTAGTGACGCGCGTATGCTTACAATATAAACAAAAAAAAACAATATAAACAAAAATACCTGAATTTGATTGACACTTTATCATCAAACACTGAAAATTCAAGGGAAGGGAAGGAAAATATTAAACAATACTACAAAGAGCAATATCCAAATTATGGAAAAATACACAGAAAAAGCCAGGCAGGTTCTTCCATAAATTAATTGCAAGAAAGAAAAAGAAATAAAAAAAGAGAGAGAATAGTAATAGATTAAAAAATAAGACTTTGAAAATATAGCAGCCAATTGCAAGGCATTGCTTTTCTTTGGCTCTCAGTTCAAACAAACTCTTAAAAGAGAAAAGAAAAATAGATATGTATTTAAATCATTAAGAAAAATTATGAAAATATTAGGAAAATTTGAACACTGACTATATATTTGATAATCAGTGGGGATTATGATGCTTGATTGTGTTTTCTTAAACTATTTTTTTAATTTACTGATTTTAGAGAGAAAGGAAGTAAGAGAGAGAGAGAATCATTGATTTGTTGTTATACTCATTCATGCATTCATTGGCTGATTTTTGTGTGCCCCCTGACTGGGGATCTAACTCACAGTCTTGGAGTATTGGGTTGAAGCTCTAGTGAACTGAGTTACCCAGGCAGGGCCAAGTATGATTTTTAGTGACACTTAGAGAAATCAACAAAACTTATTACAGATGAAATAATGTATCTGGAGTCTGCTTCAAAATAAAGCTGAAAGAGGAGAGGGACAAAAGAAAGAGCATAAATACTAATACATTTCTGAAGCTAGGTGATGGGTATATGAGTTTCATTAAATACTATATTCTGCTTTCATATGTAATTGGAATGATCATGAACAGTTTTTTTTTAATTGGGATATTTCATGTAATACTCCAGGTTTTAATATCTAAGCATCAGACAACAAGGAAGTGGAGCTGGGGGCTGAGACCTCTCCTTGAGACAGACCAGGACGCCTCAATTTGACCATGGCCATAACTGCTTTCTATTACCTTTGCTTGACCATCTTCACTCATGTGCTGCATTTTCCCGGGCACTCAATGCACTGACTTGTAGTGCCGTCTTGAAAACCAAGAGTGTTATTAAGTAATGGTGACTGGGAAAGGAAATTCAGCCTAAGAAACTGAACTCAGAGGCAGGGTTAATCGATTCAGCAGCTTAACCTCTTTTTGAGGTTAATTCAAAAGCTTTATTTTAGAGGAAAGCTCTCTTTAGGAATCTTCATTTGCAAGATAAAGCACACAAGAAATTCACATACACCCAAATGGCTGATTTGCTATTTCCTAAGGCTTTTACTGAAGCCCACATATAAAATACCTTTCTCACTGTTTCTGTTACAAATTCACTTAACATTTTAATATCTCTTTTTAATCCTTCAAGACTGAAAAGACTTCCATTACCATACACATGGCTCTCAGTATAGGTAACTGCCTCTTTCTGTTTCTAGATTTGCTTTCAGTTGTTAGTCACTTATTGGAATAAGTTCTTGGTTTTATTAAATGATTCCATTTTGGATAAAAAAAAAGAGTTTGCACTGCTAAAATCATTGTCATTACATGAAAGCTATGTAAATGAGTGTGACGAGATAATTACTCTGACTCTGTTCTCTTCATTAAAGTGGGGGGGGGGGGCGATGTATGCAGATTAAAAATGGCAAAAAAAAAAAAAAAAGAGATCGGGTGATCATATGCCTTTAAAATAAAACACTCATTTAAAAATGAAGATATTTAATGGAACAACTTATAAATGCTTTTAAAACAAAAACTTGGCACTAAAAACATTAAACTAGAGATTTATCAATTGACTAATGATAATAAAGGTTATTTTCTTATAGTTTATTGTAAGGTTGGTGGATAATGGGGGATGGTCACTTGGGGAACCCAGACCCGCGAACTTTGGCTAGGACCGCCCACAACCAAGCGTGCCAAAAGAGGCTTCACAGGAACCCTTTGGAAAAAAGCGACCATCTGCCAGCCAGTGAAATTTCACCATATCATATTAGCCCAACTTCCCTAGAGGACCCCTTTAAATATCTCCCACACGGTTTAATCCTTGTGACTTCCCTGGCCTCCATCTCCTCCATCTTTCTTTCTTCAGGGCCAGGGTACCTTGCTGGGTGAGATGCGCACTCTGTACTCAATAAAGCCTTTTGTTATTCCACATTTGGTGGCTCTGGCCCCTTCATTCCTTCTCGGCGGGAGAAAAATACCTTACACTTTGGTGCCGAAACCCGGGAGGAGTTGAAGTCCACAAGGACCGCTCCTCTTTCTCATCCCCTCCGAGAAAGAACCAGGATCTTTGACCTTCCACCCACTTCAGTGCATGGTGCGGTAAGTCCCCTGCCTCCAGTCACCCTTGAGTTCTTTCTGCCGAGACTCCTTGTCTGAAACCGTTTCTACGTCAGGGAGGTATTTTCCTTCTGAGTGAGTGTGTGCTTGTGGAGACATCCGGAGCACATCCACTTTACCTTTTCCGTCCATGGCCAGATCTTGAGTTTTAGTATGCTAATACTCAAATCTGACCACTCTGAGGACTGAAGGCGGCTGTGGGGGCACAGGAATCTCCCTCCTTAAAGAAGAAGAAACTGTTCTTCTTCTCTGCTGTGGCCAGGTCACAGAACCCATTGAATTAGCTTCCTGAAGGGACTTTCGGTTTTATCACCCTCACCAATTTAACTATCGCCAAAAAAGCTGGGAACTGATTGGAGATCTCTTACATACACAGCTTCTAATTATTCGCACACCCGACCTTAATCTCTGTGCCACCTGTTCCACCGTGAAGGCCTTTTTCTGGCCAGAGAAACCTCCCCTAAAACCTCCACTCCTGATCTTTCCTTCTCCACAGACTACCAACTCTCTCTCCCTCCTGTCTGACCCCCAGGGTCACCCCCTCTCTCTCGGGACTTTTCTCTGGTCCCTCTGCGGACCTCTTTTGTGCTCGGGTCTCTTCCCTCTGAGAGCCCCCTCCCCACCCTTTGCAAAAATGTGTTTTTTATTCACCACTACATCTCTTTCTCCTCCCCTGCTGGTCAGGGGCCCTTCCCTACTCTCTGTGTTCTTAAGCCCCTCCTCCGTCAGGCCATTCTCAGCCTGGCATTGGCTCTTACACTGGTTTTCAGGACGTCCAACCCCAATTTTCTTGCAGGAAGTTCTGGCCCTGTGCTGCCTTTGGCTCCAGCATTTCCTGTGGGATCTGGGTGCCAGGCTCCACAGGAGCCCCCCTCCTCTTATTCTCAACCCTCCCAAACCCTTATCCTGGACCTGTGCACATGGCATTTAAAGTTTTTAATGTAGAAACAGGCCAAGGCTGTTTGCCAGGCCCACATGCAGCAGAAGGTAATGCTCTAAACACCGACTCTTATGGCAACCCTGAGACCAGCAGAGCCACCAGCAGCTTGCTTTAAGTGTGGCAAGCAGGACCCCTGGTCCCGGCAGGGCCCCTGCCCACAGCTGCCCACTGAGCCCTGCCCTGACTGCAAGCAGCCCAGTCACTGGAGGAGCGATTGACCCTTTGGGCAACAGGTTTTTCCTCAGCGCCTCTACATGGAGGACAAGCCGCCCAATGGAAGGCCAATCCAGCCAGGTGGGTGCATTGCTCGAACTCTTAGGACACGGCCTGGACTCGGAGAACCCAGGGTATGCTGCAACTAGTGGGTAAGTCCATCTCATTTCTTGTGGACACAGGGGCTACCTTCTCTGTTTTGGCATCACACTCTGGACCTCTAATTCCCTCACAGGTCTCGGTTATGGGAATGGATGGGACCCCTTCCTTTCCCCTTTTTATGCCACTCCTGACAATGCAGTTTTGCCTCAAGCTTGCCTCCTTACAGGACCACTGGCAGTCGGAACCACTGGACTCCATCCATCTCCAGCTCACCAAAAGGCTGGACTCTACAAATCCCCTTATTACTCCTCTTTTTTTAAAAATCCTTACAGGACCGCATCTGCAAAGTTTCTCAACTCATGGCCACACAAATGTTCCTCCTGACACCCCTCAAAGCCACAACCTTCTGATGTCCCCCTCCCCACGATGCTCCTAATCAGCAGGAAGTAGCCAGATGAATAAACGACACCCCCTTTCTATTTAGCACAAAAGGTCAGAATGTAAGGTTGGTGGATAATGGGGGATGGTCACTTGGGGAACCCAGACCCGCAAACTTTGGCTGGGACCACCCACAACCAAGCATGCCAAAAGAGGCTTCACAGGAACCCTTTGGAAAAAGCAACCAGCCAGTGAGATTTCACCATGTCATATTAGCCCGACTTCCCTAGAGGACCCCTTTAAATATCTCCCATGTGGTTTAATCCTTGTGACTTCCCTGGCCTCCATCTCCTCCATCTTTCTTTCTTCGGGGCCAGGGAACCTTGCTGGGCGGGATGTGCACTCTGTACTCAATAAAGCCTTTTGTTATTCCACACTTGGTGGCTCTGGCCCCTTCCTTCCTTCTAGGTGGGGAAACATACCTTACATTTACTTTTTATTTGTATGTAGGGTTGCAATTATGTCCAATTCATGATATAAATTATTATTATTGTTGATAACATTATACCCAGGCTAAGATTCATTCTAGGCATCAATTTCAGTCATCTCATATAATTCACATAATAATCCTAGATATTTGTTATAATTATTACCCCTTTCCCACAACATTTTTGTATGATAGGCTTTGGGAAGTAAACCTTCATAATCTATAGAATTAACCAGGAGGGTATACCTACCATATTTCCCCATGTATAAGATAAATCCTTTTTCAAAAAATTTGGGGTCTAACAACTGGGTGCATCTTACCAGTGGTTGTAGGCTTTTTTACTTGCATTTCCCGCTTTTTCATGCTTGTTTTTGCACTCATTGTTGAAGACAGTGATTCATCATCAGACATGGATGAGAACAAGCTAATGGATGGGAGTTTTGACAGTGATGAGGAGTTGTATGAATTTTATGATAAATAAAACTTGAGTTCAATAACTTTATGTAATATATATTTTTTTCAAATTTCAGGCCCGAAAATTAAGGTGCGTCTTATACATGGAAGTATCATATACATGAGGAAATACGGTAATTATTCGGACTCTACAGTCTTTGCCTGTGCCTACTGAAATGTTTCTCTTAAACAAGGTATCAACCTGGTAATCTGAGGGGCCTGGAAGAAATTTTCCCCCTAAATCTGCTTCTTAATGAGTTTCCTGACTGTTCAATGTCACAGGGAAAAAACAAGTTTCCTTTTTTTTCATTTTCTGGCATTTCTATTGTCCCAAGATATCCATAATCTTGACCAGTATATTCCCTGCAAAGCAAGGACCTTGAAAAATAGGCTTTCGGAAAATATTTTCTTCCCTTCCTCTCTTCACCCCATGCCTCAAATCTGGGTTGGCAGGTACAACTGGAAAGCCAGTTGTTTTTAAGGTTGAGTATAGGGAAGGAGTTTGCTTTGATAAGGATCAAAGTTGCTGGATGTAATTTCAAGAATCTGTTTGAGTCCTATTGTTTTAGAGTCTGATTTAAGAATCTGTAAACTATTTATCTATTACAGTTGCAGTAAATTCCAGAGATTTCTCAGATTCCCAAAGCCCATCAAAAGACTACTTCATATACATTATCCAAAAGACGGCAACCACTCCCAAAACCTGAAGGTGGGCAGTATACACAGGACAAGACAAATAGAACTGCAAATAGACCTAGCTCTGTCACTTATCAGCTGTATGACCGTGAACACGTTCTTCTACAATTTTCAATTTCCTCACTTGTAAAGTGGGTTTATTATTAGTTCTTGTGCCATCATTGGACGAATTAATTTTATTTATTTTTATTGATTGATTTTAATGAGAGAGAAAGGGAGAGGGAGAAAGTAAGAGAGAGAGAGAGGAATATTGATCTGTTCCTGTATGTGCCCCAACCAGAGATTGAACCAGCAACCTCTGTACTTCAGGATGATGCTCTAACTAACCAAGCCATGTGGTCAGGGCTGAATTAATTATAATTAATGCTAAAGAGAAAGTAAATACTTAACATATGTTATTGAAATAGCAAATGAATGGTGATTCCCTGTCATGATAAACCTTAATAAAAATAAGGAAATGATTAGAAAGAGTTAGGCACCAGCTGTTTTATTTCTGAGGACAGAATGGCAGGAAACTGGCTTAACTGAATAAAGAAGAGTCTATTTGCCTTGGGATAAAAAAAAGGTCTTTATGATAGCAAAAATTTATGAATATTAAAATTATTTCTTTAAAAAAGTGAATAGATCCTAGCAATAAAGACTCACAATTTTGGAGAAGGTCCTTTCACATTCATTATTTCATCTAATTCTCACATAAATTTTCTGAGACTGTCATGATTATCATCCATACTTTTCAGGTAGGAAAACTTAAGTTTGAGAGAAGGAAGGTGTTTTATTTAAATTCATCCTATTAATATGTTGCACAAATAGAATTTGAATCTTATTTATTGGTTCTGAGGGAAGGAGGGAAGGAGAAGGAAGGAGGGAGGGAGGGAGGGAGGAAGGGAGAGAGAAAGGAAGGAAAAAAGGAAGGAAGAAAGGAAGGAAGGAAGGAAGGAAGGAAGGAAGGAAGGAAGGAAGGAAGGAAGGAAGGAAGGAAGGAAGGAAGGAAGGAAGGAAGGAAGGGGAGAAAGAAAAAGGAAGGGAGGAAGGGCAGGAAGGAAGGGAGGGAGGAAGAAAAAGAGGTAGGGAGGCAAGGAGGAAAAGGATCCTAGACGATAGCTGAAGGTAAGTCTACTCACGCTTGGAAAGTCACCTCTAATCCTAAAATAAAGTAAAAACAACTGAGTACTTCAATTTAAATTGTAGATAGAAACTTGGATTTGAGGGAAACAAAAATCATCATCCAGCATTATTTTCTTTCTTTGCAAACCATTTTCTTTTAACAAGATGGTATTTTAATTTTGCTTCTTCTTCTTTTTTTTTTTTTTCTGGTGGAGGGATGCAAATTTCCAAACAATTAAGTTTCTCATTCATCAGCTTCCTCCTGGTTGAGGAGAGTTTTCTTAATTAAATGTAAACACACTTGGCAAATCAGTGTAGTGTCTAAAGGCCTCCCAGGATGATGTGAGTTGTCATCTCATTCCCCATATCTTATGAGTGTTTGCTTTGAATATCAAGTGACTTCCTTAACAGACCAGGCCCTAAACAAAGGATGAGCTTGAATTCTCAACAAATAAGTAGGCCATTCTTTTGTTTGTTTGTTTGTTACACATACAGAGAGAGAGGGACAGATAGGGATAGACAGACAGAAGAGAGAGATGAGAAGCATCAAATCTTCGTTGAGGCACCATAGTTGTTCATTGATTGCTTTCTCATATATGCCTTGACCAGGGGCTACAGCAGACCTAGAGACCCCTTGCTCAAGACAGCGACCTTGGGCTCAAGCTGGTGAGCCTTGCTCAAACCAGATGAGCCCACTCTCAAGCCAGCAACCTAAGATTTTTGAACCTGGATCGTCTGCATCCCAGCCCAACGCTCTATCCACTGCGCCACCACCTGGTCAGGCAAGTAGGCCATTCTTGATAAAGACAATAGACAATTAGAAAGAGATCTTGCATAGATGCTTCAGAGACAATTAGTTCTATAACTACTTCTGGATCATGAGGTCCTTTATCACAAGGAGAGAATCTACTCATTGTGAGTGACCCTAAACAAAAAGTCCAAAAGACAGCTTTAGATAGTATATTTACTTTAAAATTTTGCCTTCTCATTGATATTTACAGACATCATTCAAATGAACACTGAACTACCTTGCTACATGTACCAAGCCTGCACCATCTTTTATTTCCTTGTTAGATGTTAGAACTTTTTGCTTTGAAAAGATTATGATTTAGCTTACTTTCAGTACAGGAGAGAAAGAGAGTATTCTGAACATTTCTTTTATCCCTAGTTTTGCAGAGAGAGTTGGGCCAAGGACCAAATATCCTTAGTGCCAACAGTCAGTTAGTGGGTGAATGGCCTATTTCCAGTGCTGAAATCTGTCCAGCCTATGTGTAGTTTCAGTTGGATTTAATTTGAACTTACTGCTAACTACTGAATGTCATATACTTACTTAGTGTTTTCTGCCTTGAGAAAGGAACAACCTATGGATGAACTGGAACATTTTGTGGGGCATCAAATAATTTAAAACTCTTTCACTAATAATATCAAAATCTTAATAAGAGGAAAAGGTAAGCCCAAGTATCCAGGACAGAGAAAACTCAAACAGAAGTTGGTAATTCAGAACCTTTTATTTTAGGCCATTAGGCTGCTCCCAGGCACAGGGACAGTGGCTGGGAATTGAGAAAGTAAAGAAAGCATGAGATGATTTGTGCCTGAAGACTTTGAACTATGCCAAATATTGAGAAATATTTGCTAATAGGTTTTTCTAATATGAATTAGCAAAATAAAAGATACTATCTCTATTTTGGGGACATAATACCTCTACAGAAGAGGTAAGATTACATAGAGAATCTCTAAGGCCCATGACAATATCAATAACTAAAAGTTGTATTGATGCTTCCACTAAACTATCCTGTTTAATCTTTGTAACCACCTATAGGTTAAGTGCCATCATTCGCATTTAATTGATGGGGAAACAGAAGCACAAAGGGCAAAGAAACCACACGAAGGACACAGACCAGCTGTTAAATGGCAGAACCATGAGTCAGAAAAGGTCGCCTGCCCAGTTCTTCTGAGCTTCCTCTTCATTAGCCACAGTTACATTTGAGAAATCCAGTGTAAGCTGGAGACCCAGTAGAAACCCGTTGACAAGTATTTTCAATCTATCCAGAAGAAATAGTCAAGTTGGCTTTGCCAAGGTTTATATTATTGTTTCTTTCTTTTTTAGTGACAGAGAGAGGGAGAGGAAGCAGGAAAAGGACAGAGATGGACAGACAGACATGAAGGGAGAGAGATAAGAAGCATCAACTCATAGTTGAGGCACTGTTAGTTCTTTACTGATTGTTTTCTCATTCATGCCTTGACTGGGGGGTTCCAGCCAAGCCAGTGACCATTTGCTCAAGCCAGCAAACTTAAGTTCAAGCCAGTGAGTGACCTTTGGGCTAAAGCCAGCAACCATGAGGTCATGTCTATGATACCATGCTGGCAACTCCACGCTCAAGCCACTAAGCCCACACTCAAGCTGGCAACCTCGGGGTTTCAAATATCGGTCCTAAGTATTCCAGGCTGATGCTTTATCCACTGTGCCACTGCAGGGTCAGGCTATTGTTATTCTTAATAAACTGACCCCCTTTTATCCCCCTGAGATATTCTCTAGTGTTTAAAGTTATTTACATTTGCCTTAATTATCAGCACAGAAGGGTCCCCAGGTTATGAGAGTCTTAATATATGACATTTCGAGTTTACAATGCTCAGTCCCATAAAAACTTAAGAAGAATGAGCCATAAGTGTTTTGGCTTATGCAGTTTACATAGTACTTACTATGTAGGCAAACTAGTTTGGTTGCATGTGGCAGAAGAACACGCAGGAACACAGCATATGAGTGAAGGAGTTGGCATCCCCCAGTATGCTTACCTACACTATTTTGGACTGTTAAAAGTTCAACTGTTCCTTTTGTTTGATGACTTTTTGGCCCTTATTATGGTTCCTAAATAAAAGTCAGAGTCTACATACAGATCGTAGCGCTTTAAAGAAGAGGAAAACCATCATGATGGAAGTGAAATTAGACATTTCTAAAGAGATCAGAAAAAGAAGAATCAGCAATGAACATCGGCCATGTGCTAGGCCTTAGATGCTCTACTATAGCAACAATTATCAAGGATAAAGACTGTATCCTAGCCCCTGGCCGGTTGGCTCAGTGGTAGAGCGTCGGCCTGGCGTGCAGAAGTCCCGGGTTCGATTCCCGGCCAGGGCACACAGGAGAAGCGCCCATCTGCTTCTCCACCCCTCCCCCTCTCCTTCCTCTCTGTCTCTCTCTTCCCCTCCCGCAGCGAGGCTCCATTGAAGCAAAGATGGCCTGGGCGTTGGAGTGGCTCTGGTTGCAACAGAGCGACGCCCCAGAGGGGCAGAGCATCACCCCCTGGTGGGCAGAGCATTGCCCCCTGGTGGGCGTGCCGGGTGGATCCCGGTTGGGCGCATGCGGGAGTCTGTCTGACTGTCTCTCCCCGTTTCCAGCTTCAGAAAAATACAAAAAAAAAAAAAAAAAAAAAAAAAAAAAAAAAAAAAAAAAGACTGTATCCTAGAGCAAAGGAATCAGCCCCTATGAAATTAACTGTGATTACTAAACAGCAAAGTGGCATAATGGTTGAGATGGAAAGGTTGCTGATTTTGTGGTTGCAAGACCTGCATCAGTGGCTTATACCAGTTAGGGTAAGTAAATGACTTAAGCTAGAATGTGTTTTAACTTACACCAAAATTTGTGTTATGTCACTGTCATAGGAACAAAACTGTATCATGACCCAAGGACCCCCTGTAAAATTTGTCAACCCTTTAAAAAGAGTCACCTCATTTTTATTCGTTTTTTTTAAAGATTTTATTTATTCATTTTAGAGAGGAGAGAGAGAGAGAAAGAGAAGGAGGGGGGAAGAGCTGGAGGCATCAACTCCCATATGTGCCTTGACCAAACAAGTCTAGGGTTTCTAACAAGTGACCTCAGTGTTCCAGGTAGATGCTTTATCCACTGCGCCATCACAAGTCAGGCTCATTTTTATTCTTATATTTCCTTCAGATATTAACACAAAATAAGAGTTCAATAAATGCTTAATTTATTAGAAATATTTCAAGTTTATAAACTAAATATCAATGACCTTTTTGTCTCTAATATGCATGTATATATACGTGATACATGCATATATATGTTCACACACATATGGCTATATATATAAATATATATTTTATATATGTAAAATATAAATTCAAAAAGGTAAAAGTATTTTGATAAACAGTATCTATTATTTGATAAAAAGAAGTACATCAACTCATTGCTAAATTATTTTAACAGGAATTGATCCTGTAGACATTCATACAAAGTGAAACTATGGATTTTTTAGACCATAGTTCATGGCAAATACACAGATGATCTTCACACACTTTCTGGTGATCTAACTGGTATGACTTTGAAGCTAAGAACATCTACTGGGTTCCAGTAAGAATTAATGACTCAATTAATTTTCAATCTGTTATCCTATCTATAAATGATAAAGGTTATGATATACAGTAGATCAGTAGTTCCTACATTTCTGGGGAACTCTCTCTAAATAAAGATCCAAAGCTCTACTCCTTTGAAATTCAGGTTAGCAAATAGAATGGATTTGGAGGTAGGGAGAGGGGGAGAGTTGCCAAGTATTTTTTTTCCCCTTCTGATTATAGTATCTCATTTTGTCCTTTGAGGAATCATGCCTCTCCTCTATCTCAGCCATGTCGTTTGAATGAAATTGGCAGTATACCCTTTATAACATGAGTAGGCATGTGACCCAATCATGGCCAACTAAAGCATTCTTCTCCACTGACCATACTGCCTGGCTCAGCAGCAGAGATATGACTCAATAGGAGACATTTGTTGGGGTTAGCAGAGAGGCACTCTCTATATGCTAAGCACAGTGTGAAGGAAGACAGTAAGCCTGCTACTGCCTATAAATAGAATCAGCAGAGAGAAATACAGATAGCCAGCAAATATTCTGGTGTTATTTTTGGTGCTCCTGGAGTTTCCTCTATTTGAAGTAATAATGGATTATCACATTTAAATTGAGTTACTGATACTTGCTATTGCAAGAGTTATAAAAAACAGTGGCTAACCATTGGTATCTTTAAATCATAACAGACTCTCCCAGATGAGTTTCATAATCAACTGAATTAGAAAACTGCACAGAAATATTCTCATAGAGCACATTTTAATGTATCTGCAAAAATCCAAATTAGCATACATTACTACTATGTATAAGTTTATTCGTAAAGTGCAGTGTATTACTGAATAGTTTGAGATGTTTTCTGAACTTTGAGATGCCAGGTTTGGATTATAGGATGAAATTCATGTATCAGATTCTTAAGCTATATTATGTGTTAGGAGTGAGTTATAAATCTGGCATGAAATAGGGATCCTATGTCTATGGGGGTGTAGTGGAGCCAACCAATGCCTAGTTGGACAGAGCCACTGGGATGGCTACCACCACCTGTGCAAAGCATCTTCAGATTTTCATAGGAGGTAGCCCTGAAAGGAACTACTGAGTGAGACTGTGAAGCCCATGCTCCTTACCAGCAGTGGAAATGAACAGTATTTGGCACCTGCTGTTCCACACTGATGTGCTGACTAGCCAAGGACATGGACTACCACCTGACTTCTATCTCAAAAGCTAGCTGCTACAGAATGCAGGGCTCCCCATGTGGACAAGGTGCACTATCAAGCTCCTCACAGAGCCTGGCAAGTGGCCAAAGTGCAATCTGTAGAAGGGACTGTGCATAGGTATGGCCACTATAGCCAGCAGCCAGAAATCTATGTTCTCTTGTATATTGATTTATTTATTGCCTGATGCATTTTTAAGAAACATTAGTCTGATTTATTTTTAACAAAAATTCAAGCTCTTCATAGGATTCCTAATTGAATAATGCAGTATGTTTTGTAAATTAGGGTTGCATCATTATTTTGAAACACTTGACATATGGAAAAAAATTGATTAAATTTTAAATATAGTCACATTATCACAATAAATTAAAAAGGAAGAGCTGTTATAACCTTTAAACATAATTTGATAGAATATAAAGAGATAATAAAAAAGTATTGATCATAAATTTCATGTAACCATTGCAAGCATAAAACTGGTTTTAAAAATAATTTTATCCTTAAAGAAATGTTCAATTTTCTAATTAATAACAAGTAGATTTTCTTTAAAAGTTTTACCCAATTTAATATTTTATATCTGTCCTACTTTTATAATTCTCACCAGTTATATATTTAAAAATTAATATATTCAACAAACTTCATTTGTATACTTTCAGATCCTTTCCATTTTTCTCAGTGAATACACACATTTAATTCTTATTTTTACTTTTACTATTGTAGCCAGCTCTAAGACAGGCCCCAATTATTCTCTCCTTGTGTTATTTATTCTCTTATTTAGTTACTTTCTTCATTACATATGGCTGACCTATAAAACTACAAGATATTGCATAAAAGATGGAGTGTGACTTCTAAGGTTAGGTCATAAAAGTCTATGTGGCTTCTGCACGGAGCCCTTTGGAATCACTTATTCTGGGGGAAGCTAGATGTCAAACTTCCCTATAGCATGGTCCTCAAAGCAAGTAATTAAAAGCTCTTTCCTACAACCAGAGCTAACTTGGTAGACATGTGGCTGCACCATCTTGGAAGTGGCTATCCCTTTACTCCTACCTGGCATCTTGCCTAAAACTTCATGAGAACCTGAACCAGTAATCAGTTCTAATTATTCCTGATTCACAGAAATTATATAACATACTGATGATAATATTAATACAATAATAATAATAATAATAATAATAATAAATGTTTATTGTTGCTTTAAGCTGCTACATTTACAGGGAAAATTGTTACATGTACCATTGCATTAAATCACTATAATTGTAGTACATTCCATTAACTACTACTCTAGTAGCAATCACTCAGCACTTAGCTGACATTGCAAAATAAAACAAAATTGAAGCATGTGCTTGACATAGACCTAGAATCATTCACATAGCTCAGTGAATCATTTCTACATGTTAGTCTAACAGTGAGTAAAATTCACAGTAGTTTCTGAGCAATACCACAAAGTTTTTTTAGTAAGAACCTCTGAGGGTCACCCAAAATGTTAAATCATTATACTGCAATGGTCTTTTGTAATGCCTCTCCCATTAGGCTAGGGATCATTCCTGTTTCTGCACATCTCTATATCCTTAGTGGCAAGCAGAGTGTTCAGGATAAAGTAGGTATCAATAATATTCTTTCATTTACATATTCAAAATATAGTAACTTAACTAAGCAGTTACATGTGTATATTAGTAATTCTTTCTTAGTAATCCATATGTCTAAATATCATGTAATCTGTTAAATGGTGCATAATATAAAAGCCATCCTTTAATGAGTAACGCTATTTGCTAGCCATATTAGTTCTAATTTAATTATCAGAACAGCCCTTTCATTACCATATTTTTCAGATAAGGGATCTGAGTCGAGTAAAGACAATGCGAACTTCCTCAAACACAAATCTGAAAAGCTGTAGAGTGAGGTTAAAAATGAGGCAGGTCTGTCTGGTTAGGGCTCATGCTCCTAACCATTATACCCTCAAGATAATAGCCTCCCTTCATAATTCTTTCTTTTTATTTTAAATTGACTTTCCTTCCTTTTTTAAAAAAATTTTATTTAGACAATTAATTTTAACGGGGTGACATTGATCAATGAGTATACATAGATTCAGAGAAAACATCTTCAGATAATTTTAACATTTGATTGTGTTGTATACTCATCACTCAAAGTCAAATTGCCCTCTATCCCCTTTTATTTGGTTTTCTTTATGCCCCTCCCTTTTCCCCACCCCTCCCTCTCCTCTTTTTCCCTCCCCTTGGTAACCACTGCACTCTTATCTATGTCCATAAGTCTCAATTTTGTGTCCCACCTATGTATGGAATCATATAGTTCTTAGTTTTTACTGATTTACTTATTTTACTCAGTAAATTGTTATCAAGGTCCATCCATGTTGTTGTAGATGATCCTATGTCATCATTTCTTATGGCTGAGTAGTATTCCATAGTATATATACCACATCTTCTTTATCCAATTATCTACTGAAGGGCTGTTTGGTTGTTTCCATGTCTTGGCTACTGTGAACAATGCTGCAATGAACATGCGGCTGCATGTCTTTATGTACCAGTGTTTTTTAGTTTTGGGGGTATTTTTAGTTTTGGGGGTATATATCCAGTAGAGGGATTGCTGGGTCATATGGTAGTTCTATTTTTAATTTGCTGAAAAACTACCATACTTTCTTCCATAATGGTTTTACTACTTTACATTCCCACCAAAGTGAATGAGGATTCCTTTTTCTCCACACCCTCTTTGACCACAAAGCTTTGAAACTAGAATTCAACTGCAGAAAATAAGTAAAAAAACCCAAAAAAATGTGGAAATTAAACAACATACTTCTAAAAAATTAGTGGGTCAAAGAAGAAATAAAAGCAGTTATCGAAAGATATAGATAGACAAATGAAAATGACAATGCAACATATTAGAATCTCTGGGATGCAGCAAAAGCAGTAATAAGAGGGAAGTTCATATCACTATAGGCTTATATGAACAAACAAGAGAGAGCCCAAGTAAACAACCTAACATCACATCTTAAAGAACTAGAAAAAAAAGAACAAAGGCAACCCAAAACCAGCAGAAGAAAGGAAATAATAAAAATCAGAGCAAAAATAAAGGAAAGAGAGAACAGAAAAACTACAGGAAAAAATCAATAAAACAAAGAACCGGTTCTTTGAAAAGATCAACAAAATTGACAAACCCTTGGCAAGACTCACTAAGGAAAAAAGAGAAAGGACTCATATAAACAAAATCAAAATGAAAGAGGAGAAATCACCACAGATATCATAGATATACAAAGAATTATCATAGAATACTATGAAAAACTATATGCCACCAAATTTAACAATCTAGAAGAAATGGATAAATTCCTAGAACAATACAATCTTCCTAGACTGAGTCATGAAGAAATAGCCTAAACAGACCCATAAGCACGGAGAAAATAGAAACAACTATCAAAAACCTCCCAAAAAATAAAAATCTAGGGCCAGACGGCTATACTAGTGAATTTGACCAAACATTCAAAGATTTGGTTTCTATTCTACTCAAAGTCTTCTAAATTGACTTTTAAAAGAGAGAAAAGTAGAGAGAGAGAAAAAAAGAAAGGAAAGTCACATCAACTTGTTCCACCTACTTACACACTCATTTGTTGACTCTTGTATGTGCCCTTACTGCAGATCAAACCCTTGACCTAGGTGTATAGGGACCATGCCCTAAACAACTGACTACCTGGCTGGGCCTTTCTTTGAATTCTCAATGATTCAATCTTCAAATAAACTTATTTGTCTTTACACAGTTCTGATTTAAAAATAAATAAATAAATAAAACAATAGATATATGAGAAAATCCCTCACATTGCCTGGGATGTTTCTTATTAATTAAAATAAAAATTTTAAGCTATAATTTAAGATTATTTCCATTATAAATAAAAATTGTATAAGTAAAGATTAAAATAAATTGACAATCTCAGATTAGTAACTGGTTTGGAGGGCTGAATGCATACTGCAGTAAGAGTCCATGAATATGAACCAACGTGCAGATGGCATTCCACCTGCCAGTGGTGTAGACTTCATGTTTATTGCACAGAAAAGTCTGAGAGAGAGCCAGAAATGTGAAAAATAAAGTTTTAAAATACATGTTTTTCATTCAAAAGAGCCAGTCTAAAGCCAAATTAATAAACAAAACTCATATTGATCATTTTTGTTCAAAATAAATTAATTTCAAAGCTCTTAATTCAGTTTTAAAAAGTAAAACCACTCTAGTAACTCAATTTATCTGTAACTTACTCTTTTATCAACTCAATTTAAAAGCTAATCTTATTACATTTTTAAACTCTGAAACAAGCTGTTCCTTTTATGTGGGAAGAGCCTATTTTCCAGTTTACAAATAGATATGTTTTTCATTTGATCTTCACAGATCTTCAAACAAGTTCATAGTTAACTAGTTGATCTATAAATTATATATACATAAACATGTATGCCCCCCCCAACTATACCATTTGCATACACACACAAATATAACTTGTATAAATCTTTGCATGAATATAAATCCTCCAATAGTTATTAGTACTATTTTATTTTATTTTGGATTATGTTGGAAGGCTAGTTTATCAAATAGCACCATCATCTGAGTTTAGGACTTTCTAAAAAAGGCCATTACTATGCTAAATGTTTCCCAACTTGTAATACATTATTACCAGTTACATTACATTATTTCTAATCAGTTTCTTCTTTATTGACATATTGAAGTACTTCTTGAAGGACTCCTGTCAAAGTGTACATTCCTGTACCACTGCTAGCCTCTATCATGTGACCTGTTCTGGCCAATGAAATGTGAGCAGGATTGCCACAGGCCATGCTCAAGCAGAGGTCTGGCTCTGTCTCTTGCTTTTCTCACTCCACAAGAATAGGTCTCAAATGGCTGTCTCAACTAGCAGCCAACACTTGAGCTTGAGTCCCAGAAAGAGACACAGAAATGCATCAGTAAGTCCACAGTACCTGATATATTTGGCATATGACTATGGTTGCAGTCCAGTAAGACTTGAGGATTGTTCACTAGAGCAGTTGGCTGAAACAATCATCTTCCAATAACACTGTTGTGCAACTTACATGAGAGATATTTGAAGATGAGAGACATGAGCGTGTATGTATTTAACCTACGCATTTACTTCAAATAATGCTATGTGAGGTAGGAATTTGTATTCACTCTACAGCAGGGGTCCCCAAACTTTTTACACAGGGGGCCAGTTCACTGTCCCTCAGACCACTGGAGGGCTGGACTATAAAAAAAACTATGAACAAATCCCTATGCACACTGCATATATCTTATTTTAAAGTAAAAAAAACAAAACGGGAACAAATATAACATTTAAAATAAAGAACAAGTAAATTTAAATCAACAAACTGACCAGTATTTCAATGGGAACTATGCTCCTCTCACTGACCACCAATGAAAGAGGTGCCCCTTCCGGAAGTGCGGTGGGGGCTGGATAAATGGCCTCAGGGGACCGCATGTGGCCCGCGGGCCGTAGTTTGGGGACCCCTGCTCTACAGATAAAGAAACTGAGGTACATAGAAACTAAGTTGCTCCAAATCACAGAGCAAACAAGAGGTAGAGTGGGAAATTAAACTTAGTTATAACAGACTCAGCTTTTGGTCCAGATTTTTCCCCATTATACTTGGAAATCTCAGAACGTGCTTTGTAAAATGTCAAACCCTGTAACACACTGGAGCCATTTAGGTTGATGACAAAAATGCGATAAAAAATTTTTAACATCAGGAGGAACAAATTTGAAAAATCTTATGTAAGTCAACCTACTCTATCCATATAGTATGTAATGACTTCAATGCAGTTTATTATTAAAAGTACACATTATGTTCTGAAGTTTAATTTGAAAACAAAATTAACATACTTTTTATTTCAAATAAAGTAATCATATTCACT
The DNA here is from genome assembly GCF_036850995.1 of Saccopteryx leptura. NCBI lineage: Eukaryota > Metazoa > Chordata > Mammalia > Chiroptera > Emballonuridae > Saccopteryx > Saccopteryx leptura. The sequence goes on from NC_089512.1 coordinate 53,962,331, forward strand.
TCAGCTATTAAGCCAAATTTCTCTATTAAAAAAAAGAAAATAAATTATCTCTCTGGAAGCAACCTCAGTCATGGCACCTGACCAAGAAAATGATAATTATTCAATATAGCTAATAAACCAGTTTTAATTCTAAAATGAAAAATAATAATAAGAAAACAAAAGAGCAGTGGAATAATGAATCAAGTATATTCATACTCTATTTTTACTCATATGCAGTAAAAAAAAATTAAAAACAGGATTCTAAAATTATTAACATAGCTGGTTTGACTTTTCAATTGTAATTTCTTCCTCTGTTGAAGGTACATGATCATTTTCCCTTCTGAAGTGCTTCACCTGGATTCAGCCTGCTTGGAGGTCAGGGCAAATAGTTTCCCCTTCAGACTGCCTCTGGGCTTTCCTCTTCCCAGATTTGGCTGCAGGGATTTGAGCCTGGAGAGTAAGACCTTCTCTGCTTCCATTAGGACTCCTCTGTTTGTACTAAGCAGCCAATCAGCCATGTGAATGACAGAGTGGAGGTAAGAAATCAAGGCTGGAGACAAGGAGAATACCCTTTGCCTTTGTGACAGAAAATGTGAGGACTGTACAAAATTTGGCTGAGATGGTCCTCACTGTTAATGGGAGGAGAGGATTTGGTGCATTTTCTCATGAAAGAGATATCTGGTATCTGTGAGGTTTACCAAAAAAAAGCACTTTTTTAATAAGGGAGTTCAGAGGCCAATGCACAAATATAGCATTGCCCAGAGAGCTATTGATGATCTTATAGAAAGCTGAAGTTCACTGACATAACAATCACACTTTATAAAACACCCTTGAAAACAGATTGTGCATTTATTATGTAACATTTCAGAAATAATTCTCCTCACTCAGTTCTTCAAATAATTTGTTTTCCAAACTGTTTGTTGAAGTACAACATACATGCAGGGAAGTATACATGCTACACATACACAGCAGAATGCATTTTTACAAAATGAGCACAACGATGCTCATTTTGAGGCACTGACCTCAAAAAACAGAAAATTACTTATACCCCAGCAGCCTACTTTTGCTCTTTCTAAACCTCAACAATTATACTTTAAACTCAATTTTCATTTACAGTAGGGTTTATGTAAAAAACAAGAAGTCACAACACCTCTTGCTGTGAACCCTTGACTAGACATAACTGCTCTGCGTACTAATTCTCTGGCCATTACCACAGCCTCTCAAAGAGGCTTTCTTTTCGTGTGTTTTCTGTTTTCAATTTTGAGAAAAATTTCACCATATTTGACCCACTTTTTATGAAAGAGTTGTCCTAAGTAGATTTTATGAACTTCTTTATTTGACTTCTACTATGACTCCGTCACATTAAATAAAGACCTGAACTCAAACTGATTTTACATGTTCCAAGTTTAAAAAAAAATTTAAATTTATTGTGTTGATGTATTTTCAAGTGTCCCACTCAATATAACACCTCAAACTCCACATCATGCCCCCATGCCCCATGCAAAGTCTCTTTGGCCCCCCTCTTGTCCCCTCTCCCTGCCTCCATCCCTCTTTTCCCTCTGGCTATTGCTACCCTATTTTCTGTATATATGTGTTATGTGTATATGATTTTGGCTAATGCCTTCACCTTCTTTGACCTTATCTCTCTTCCCCTTTCCCTGTGACAGCTGTCCATCTGATCTCTGTGATCCTGCCTCTGTTTATATTTTGTTCCTCAATTTTTTTATGTTCATTAGATTCTACATATAAGTGAGATCATATGGTATTTGTCTTTCTCTGCCTGGCTTATTTAACCTAGCATAATAATCTCCCGGTCCATCCATGCTGTTGCAAAAGGTAAGATTTTCTTCTCTTTTACTACCTTGTAGTATTCCATTGTGTAAATGTACCCACACGGTCCAATTTTAACAAACATTCTCACAGAGAAGCGTACATTGCCACTACATCTTTTCAGCTCTCAAATTCCCTTTGGCAAAAGTAGTAGTAGTTACAGGAGACAGGATAGGCTTGGCTATGCTGCCATAACAATCTCAGCTAACCAGTGGCTCTAGGCAGGTGTCAATAAAGCACGGCCTTTGGCTGAATCTGGCTGCTGCCTGCTTTTATAAATAAAACTTTATTGAAACACAACTGTGTTCATTTGTTTACTTATTGCTAGTGACTGCTTTTGCACTACAATGACAGAGTTGAAGAGTTGTGATAGAAACCATGTACTTGTAAAGCTTAAAATATTTATTACCCAGTCCTTGCAGAAAAAGTTTGGTGAACTTTGTTTACAGCAACGGATTTTATTTCCACTCATATTTCATGAAGAATGTAGGTTAGCTGAGAGAGACTATGCTCATTGGAGTTCAGGATAAATGAATCTTCATCTTTTTATGATGTCAATATGGAATTATCAAAGGACAAAAAGATTGTATGGAGAACTGTACACCAAGTCTTAAATGTACCACTTCAACTTGTTATTAGCCAAAGCCAGTCCTGTGACTGACTAATGTCAAGATGGTGGGGAACTGTAAGCTGTGTGCTTTTAGGGGGTGGGAGGCAGAGACCAGAAATAGTAGCAGCACATCCTTAAATGTAATCTCCTTCAGAACATGGAAATACAAAATCCAACTTGATCGATCCATTTGAACACTCAATTTCCCCATTGAATACTTTAGAAAAACAATAAATTAATTTGTTTTAAGCATCTCATATAATCAGGAAATATGACTATTAGAAAATATAACAGAAAATATTTTATCTTACCATCACTCACCAATGTCCACAAAACTAAACTCCTACCACCAAGTAATAAGTTGTCTTTAAAAACAAAAACAAATTTTTTTTTAATTACAAAAGAAAGAGTTAACATGTCCCAGATAAATGTTCTACTAGTGTTCTTTAAAATGTTCCTTTTAAAATTTTCAATAGAAATAAAAAGAGCTTTATCTTTCTGCTTTAAGTATTGGGATATTATGACAATTTAATTACTCATCTAGTTACTTTTAGAAAGTAGAGTCTCTATCCTGTGTACTCTTAGCATATTGTTACTATCTTATTTTATTTTATTTTATTTTTTTAGCCAGAGAGAAGAAGACAAACAGACAGACAGAAAGGGAGAGATAAGAAGCATCAAATCATTGTTGCAGCACCTTATTTGTTAATTGATTGCTTTCTCATATGTGCCTTGACTGGGGGGGCCAACCCAATGACCTTGTGCTTTAAGCCAGCAACCTTTGGGGTTAAGCCAGTGACCATGGGGTTATGCCTGTAATCCCATGCTCAAGCCAGTGACCTCGGGGTTTCCAAACTGGGTCCTCAGCATCCCAGGCTGATGCTCTATCTACTGTACCACTGCCTGGTCAGGCTTGTCTCTAATTTTTTAAAAGGACAACAAATAGTGTTTCATTTATACAAAACCAGTTAGAAAATATGAAAATAAGAGAACTACTTGCACTGTCCCTACAAACTTGTTTAGGTGTTCTCTACCAAAGAAGGAAACCATATTCCTCCTGGCCACCAGCCACCTTTCTACAAATGGTCTCCACTCCACTCATGCTGCTTTTTGACCACCAAAGTCTCTAGGAGAATAATTTACATAATTCCCCAATCCCATAGTTTTCTTTTTTTAGTCCTGATTCTCTTTTGAAACCTTTAAATTTCAAAATACCTCTTTTCAAGAACTCTAATAATCTTTATTTCCCCCCATTCTTCCCCTACCTCAAAAAATATTCCTTTCTGCATCTTGTATTAAACTGTTTATATAATCACATCTATACTAAAATGTTATTTGCCAAATTTCCTCTTAGAAACCTATTATTATTTTCTTTACCTGACAACCCTATTCACTCTTCGGCAGCTGCGATCTCTATGTAGTTGACTCCCAAATCTACAAACTCAACCCATAATCTATTCTTAAATCCTTACTTCCAGCACAAGTGACTGAGAATAAATTCATTACTTCCTCCCTTCATTCTACCTCTTGCCAACTTCCTTACTTGTGCTATGGAATAGCACAGATTACCCACATTCAAAGCCTTTATTCTTACACTCCCTTCCATATCAATGTCATTGCTAAATTGTGTACCCCAAATACCAGATATACTGTTTTCACCCCACTGTCAACACCCTTTTCAGACCATGATAATTACTTACCTTGAAGACAATATTTTCCCAACTGGTTTCTCTGCATAATGTCGCCACCTCCTAGCTAGCTTTTATGACACCAGATTAATTATGCCAACATGTTCCCCATCCCCATATCTCTTCTATCTTTCCCTGCCCTGATGTGTTTACCAGGAGACTGATCCATTGGCTGCATTACACAGTCTCCCCTATTAGTTAACTTCAAGTTCAGCTTAGCCAATGGGATATGGCAGCAAGAGACAAGAAGATGGGGAAAAAGAAAAAAAGTATTTCTTCATCAATCAATCTCTCCTTGTTTGGAACCCTTGCTTTCAGCAGTGGTTGCTTTTCTCAATGACTACAGCTCTGGTGGGCAGCTCTGTTCCATGCCTCTACCCACTTATTGGGCTTCAGTAAACTATTTCTTTTCCTGGCCCCTTTAGGGCTAATGTAGTAACAGCTTCCTGTGAGGCTGCCCTTTGCAACCTCAACATCCCTTGTTAGTTGCCTGGAACTTACCACACTTCTATAAATAGTTCCTTCATTAAAGATTTTTGAAGCATCTGAATTGGATCATTCCCTGTGGGCAGCCTTATTGATAGGAAAGAGTGAGCATCCGAAGGCAATTTGTTCCAGTTGTTGTAACACATGTGCAAGTCTGCATTGTATTTCAGTTATTCATATGTACTTATCATCTCTTCCACTGACTGTAAGTGGTTTCATGTTAAATATGTATCTTTGTAGATTCTAGGTAATCAAATCATGGTCTGGCATACAAACAGGATTATAAATACTTGTTGAATTCAGTTTATTGAATAGTAATAAATCATGTCGAAGAGCACACAGGCCAATACATAGGGTAGGGGAGGACTATTAAGAGAAATTTTCTTTGACAAATGCCCCTTTTCAAAATTATTATACCTCTCAGTCTGAGGCTATTCCTCTAGCCTTCTACTGCTTCTGTCTTTCCACTTCCTTCTGTGACTGTACCTTCACTCTCTCTGTTTCCTTATCTCTTAAACCTCTTCCAGCTTCCCTTTAGATGGCAAAATCATGAAAACCAAGTGTTTTTGACATTTCTATGTTCCCCACTAGTAACTCTGAAAAAAAGAAGGATAATAGTAGTAACTTTTTTTTTAAGTGAGAGGGATATAGACAGACTCCTACATGCGCCCTGACTGGGATCCACTCTCCACCCGGCAACCCCCATCTGGGGCCGCTGGCTGCGGAAGGGGAAGAAAGAGAAAAGGGGAAGAGGGAAAGGGAAGAAAGTGGGAAAGGGAGAGAAAGAGGGAAAGGAAGGGAAAGAGAAGCAGAAGGTCACTTCCCCTCTCCTGTGTGCCCTGACTGGGGATCAAACTTGGGACTTCCACAGACCAGGCCAAAGCTCTATCCACTGAGTGAACTGGCCAGGGCCTAATAGTAGTAACATTTAAATACCTTGGGTATTTATATGTAATCCTAATTACAGCTTCTCAATCTATAATTAACGCACTTTCAGAAGTAAAAAGACACCAGTACATTTTGAACTCACTAAAAGAGTCTATAAAGTTGTACCCTTAGATTTTTTTGTTTGCTTACTTTAAAAGTTTATTTTCTTATGCAAAATTTAAATATTAAAAAAAAAAAACACAATAGACTAAAATATACGTCCAGAGGACCAGCATCTTTCAGAGATTTTGGCAAAATAACTATCAGCTTCAGAACCCCACTACCTGCTCTCATTTTTTTATGGAATTCAAGATAAAAGAAGAATTTGGGAAGGGCTGCCTATATATAACATCCAGGAAGTCCACAGCAAGCTCTGATTGGCATAAAGAACAGGCAGTTTTTAGGAATGGATGAACATATGTAATTCAGAAAGGTCATGGGGAGTCAGACTGAATCATGAGCTCTTAGAAGTTACAGAATCAGAGCAACTTAGGGAGCGGAGATCTAAACATGAATGGAAGAAACATTTCTGAATGTTTAGTCAATGGTCCAGAAGACATTAACACAAATGAGTGTTCTTTTATCCCAGAAACTTATTTCCATTCATGGATCCCAAGATAACAGCTCTTCTCACAGTTATGTTATACTGGTAATTCATAGTAAGTGAGTAATCAATTAAGACCACTACATCTTTATAACCAGCAACACTCTTTAGGTCATACATGTTGACATTTTTTTTTTTTTGAAAGAGAGAAAGGCAGGGAGAGAGATAGAGACAGGAACATTGAGCTGCTGCTGTATGTACCCTGACCAGGGAATCAAACTGGCAACCTCCGTGCTCCAGGACGACACTCCAACCAACTGAGCTATCTGGCTTTTGAAGCCAAAGGTTGGGACTTTAACACATCCACTCTTGGTTTCTTAGGTTTGGTCAGTTTATCTTATAATACTGTTTTTCTTTGGATTTAGATGTCACATGTACTTGTCATTATGGTGGTTCAGAGTTGTAATGATCCAAAGTGAGAATTTGGAAAAAGGAAGAGGAGCTATAGGAGGATGACAGAAGTCTGAGATAAGAGTAGATTTTCTAGTTGTATCTCATGAACATAGCCATGAACATAGCATTGAAATATTGAATAAGAAATAGAATTCTGGATCTCTCCCCTAATCATCTATGTTACATTAGGCAATTCACCTCACCCTAATGGCTCTGAGTTTTCTCATTTATAAGCTGAGAGCAGTCTTTAAAAAGTTCCAGATTTCATGAATTTACTCATCAATGTTGATCTATGTAGTGTTAACAGCGTTCACCAATGTGGTAAAGTATATGAAGTATATAAAAATATAAAGCCAAATTATTTCTTTTGGACTAAAGAACAACCTTTCAAACTGTCTGAACATAGAAATACATTCAAATGATTTCTGTTGATGTGTAGTCCACAGACAACTACTTCTAGAAGCTTTGTGTAAAAGGGGTCTCCTGTCAATTTGCTTTGAGAAATGTAGTATAGCCTACTCACTCCTGCCCACTTAGAGAGCCTCATAAAACATTTACATTTTAAAGGATTTTTAAAATCCCATCCTAAAAAAAGTATAGTTTGTTTAACTTACCATTAAAAAACAATAGGAAATCGGAAATTTTTCCAGCAATAATGCCTCAAGAATAGAAATCTCAAGAATCCGAATAAGCCTTTGGAAAACATTGCCTTAGGAACATTTGTTTACATAGCCTAAGAATAATCCTACCTCTAGTGTGTATGGAGTGAAATAAAAGCCAAATTTCATGATTGTTTACAATTCAAATATAGAAAATATAAATGACTTGGAACTTGTAGTCCAAAAGAAAAATTTGGCACAGTATGAGCACATGCTGTGTGGAAGATTTGTAAATGAAAACTGAATTTTAAGACCTCAATCTCTAGTACTTCAATATTAAATGGGAAATAATGACATGAAATATCATGAAGTTCTGGCATGGAAAAAAAAAGAGTAAAAAGGAGTAAGTATAGTTCATGATGTACCCCTGAACTAGAGTTCCAAAGTATTGGTTCTTTAAGCTTTTGTATTTAATAATTACAAGGGTAATATTAAGACTTGTCATTATGAGTCTTATTAGTCAATAGGAATAGAAATATAGTGCTTTTAGAAAGATTATTCCCTTAGTGAGTGAACAGCATTGTTAGAGAACGCTAGGTCCCTATGGTGCCTGCTGAAACTTCTAATGGCCACCCAAGATGTCCAGCTGTTAATTCCTGAAAAGCGTCCATGATGACCTGTGAAAGCTGAAGTTGATGCAGCTTCCCTTAGCACTTGATGGTTCTCAGGGACAATTCACACAGGAAGAAGATGAGCTCTGTGCACCCGAGTTTCTCCTTTAAGGCTACATTGCTGTTCTGGAGTGAGGACAACACTATCAAAGGTTTATCTCCACCTCCATCATTACCAACCTGTCCTGGATCACAGTCATGTCTCCCCTGGGCCATGCCCATAGCCACCTCTAGTCTTTCTGCTTCCAGAAATCTCTCAGTATTAGACCTCATAATACTCCATTTTCCATATAGCAGCCACTGTGATATTTAAATATGGGAATCTGAGCATGTCACTTTTCTGTCGATACCTCTCTGCTGGTTTCCCATTGCATTTAAAAAATATTAGTCTATGGGCGATTATCAAGATCTAGCCTGGAATAGCTCTTGCACTCACCTCAATGTACCTCTGCTCCCCCTCTTTCTGCCCCTTGAACACCTCAAGCTCACTCCTGACTTAGAACTTCTGCACTTTCCTGTTCCGGGCAGTAATGTTTCCTCTCATCATTAAAATCTCAGCACCAACAGCTCTTCCACAGAGAAGTCTTCCCTGACCACCCCGTTTAAAGTACTGCCACCTACTGTCCTTAAATTTATTCCATTTTTTTTCTTGTAGCACTAACAAGTTCTAAAACTCTTTATTTACTACTTGTTTGTCATCCCTCTCCTGCCACCACTAGAATGTCAGTGCCTTGAATGCAGGGGAATTGTCTGCATTTTTCACCACTTTGCTCTTGGAACTCGCATTTGTCCCTGCCACATAGTAAGTGTTAAGAGATACTTGTCAATAAGGCAGAATGGAAGGCTAGATGAAAAGAAGAAGGAAAGGCAAATAGGGAGGAAGAAGAAAAGGAAGAGAACTGAAAGGAAAGAAAGAAAAAAAGAAAAAGAGGGAGAAAGAAACTTTTAAAGAAATGTTTAAGAAGAAGGGCAGTAGACAAAAAAAAATCTATTATTGAATGAGTCAAGAATTAACTGAATGAGGGAGGCTAGGATCAAATTTTGGAAAAATAGATTATTCATTTGTTTATTGATGTAGCAGTTTAGTGCTTACAAAGTAATAACATGTACACAACAGATTGAAGGTATGGAGGTGAAGGGCATAGTACCTTCAATGAAGCAGGTTGCTCACTCATGGGAGAGAAGAAAAATTGACTGACGAAGGCTGATGAATGCGAAGATGGAAATATGCAAGGAATGGCTAACCATGGAACTCAGAAGAGGAGCCCCTAATGCCACACATGGGTAAAGCTGGGGCAGGTTTTCTAGAAGAATGTCATCTAATGCAGTGTTTTTCAATCGCTGGTCTGCAGACTGGTGCTGGTACACCAGAAATTTCATGGCAGTCTGTGCAAGAGTCAATCACCCTGATGAATAAAAATGATAAACTCAATGATCTTAGTCAAATTCACTTATGTCCAGGGTGATGACCACTTATCAGCCTGTATCAGTGATGAAAATACTACTGAGGTTGCCTTAGATATCTTTGGAACTTCCGAAAACCTTTTGCACCATGCAGAGCATTTACAAATCATGCGCAGTAGACAATAAGTGTTGGAACAAATTTATGTATTGTAGTACAGTATTTAATGCTACAGAGAATGCTACATAGAAGACATAGAAACGTTTCCACTTTTCCAAGATTTTTTGATTGCTGCAGATATCAATCAGAAATTCATATTTAATATAAGTCAACACTTAAGAGCATTAGTTCAAAACTTTAACCAATATTACCCTGAAAATTAGGATCCCTGTAAAGGTAACCTCTGGATCAATAACCCATTCATGGAATCAACTCCTGCTCCCTTAATCATTGTAAAAAAGATAGGTTTATTTTCTGACGTCATTCTGCTGTCCAAACATAAGGTGCAATCATTGTTACAATTTTGGATATCACTGGGAGAATATCAATCTCTTAGTTATAAAGCTATTACATTTTTATTCATAATTTCTACTACTTACCTGTGTGAGAACACGTTTTCAGCCCCATCACTAATAAAAACCAAACAGAGAAATGGAATGGATGTCAATGCAGAGCTTCATCTCATGGAAACAAAACTGTAGCTTCAGTTATCAAGTATTTATGCAAAGAAACAACAGCAGCTTTCGCACTAGCTTTACTTGAATTAAATATTGCTCTCCAGAAATTTCAGTTATAGTGTATTAAAAAATATAATTCTTACTGTTCATCTGGTTATTTTAAAGAATTTTCATTTTATAGTATTATAATTAAACAGTAATGAACAAAATACTAATAATGGTTTTTATTTCTGCCTTAGTGGTTCCCCAGATAATTCTATTTTCACTGGTCCCCAAGTATAAAAATGTTGAAAGCCACTGATCTAATGAACAGGCAGAAGTTAGCCTAGTGGAAAATGGCAAGTCCATTCCAGTCTATTCAGAGGGGAAGAGGCAAAGAGGACTCAAGAAATCATCGTGATTAATCCCAAGATCATGAAATAACAAGTCATGGTATAAAGTAGAAGCCAAGTATTAACCACAAGAAAGTGATCATAATAAGTTAGGAGAACAAGGAATACATTTTAGGATCTAAATTAATGTGTATAGTGGAATTTCAGGAAGTTTTGAAAGTTCCCAGACAGGTGAATTTGAGTCTTGATAACATTGTTGGCAAGGGTCTTCTTACACATAATTTTAGAAAAAAATGTTAAGGTGCTATATATGTCTTTATAATTTACTCCCTTTGTAGACAATCACATCCTGAGATAATTCACCCTCGCTACATAAATGCCACATTGCTCCTGCCAGGTCTACGTCCTTTCCTTCCCCTGAAGCACCAGCAGCTGTGGGATAGCGGGAAGGTAAACGGGGTTCAGTTTGAAAATAGAGAGTCACATCTAGGATCTATCTTGTAATTAGCCATGTGGCATTGGGCAAGTCTGCTAATCCCTTGGACCCTGTTTCTTCATCTGTAAAATAGGATCCATAAGGCACACCTACAAGTGCATTGTGGGAATTCAATAACATAATGCTTATGAAAATGATTTGAAAACAAAATACTGAAAATATGATTAGTGATAGAAATGCAGGGAGGTGTGTGTTTTGCCTACACCATGGGCTGTAGACACTGGTATCTGTCAGAAGCTGAAATAAAAGGAGAGGAACTAGAATGGACCACTTTTCCACATTGAACACACACACAAGCAGTTTGGCACATGCATAGCCATCATAATAAAATACATGAGCTCAGCAGCCTACTTTCTAGGTTCCAGAGACCTTACTTTTCTTGCACTTTATTTTCTGATAAATTTTGACCTCTTAACCATCATGGGATGCGTCAGTGCACCAGAACCATGATCTGACAATTTCCCTCCATAAAGGCTAAAAAGAACATTCAGGCTGACCACAACATCCAGAACATTTGCTTCACCAAAGGTCAGAAGTAAATATAAGTCATATAGAGACAATGTCTTCGACAATTTCACCAGGTCGGGGTGGGTGGGAGTTCATAAAGTAAAAATACGTTAGTAACATAGATATGGAAACCTTTGCTGTGATTCCTATGAAATACCTGGCAATCAGGTATTACTATTAAGTTTACATATTAGATCACTAATAAGTTTAGTAAATTTTTAAATTAAATTTCCTGGGGTGACAGTAACTAGTAAGATCATATAGTTTTCAAGTGTACATTTTTATGATATATGATCTGTATATTGCATTGTTTTCCCACCAGCCACAATCAAATAATCTTCTATCACCAGATACTTGGTCCTCTGTACGCTTTACTACTTCTTACCCATTCCCCTCTGGTACCACCATATTGTTGCCTGTGTCTCTGAGTTTCAGTTTTATATCCCACATATGAGTGAAACCATATGGTTCTTAGCTTTTTCTGACTGACTTTTTTCACTTAGCATAATACTCTCAAGATCCATCCATGTTGGCACAAATGGCATTATTTCATCTTTTCTTATGGCTGAGCAGTATTTCATAATTTATATGTACCACATTTTCTTTATCCAGTTGGATGATGTCTATGTAATTCTGACTAAGGACTATCATTGTAATGCTTTTAAAAGAGTTGGGGGTTACATATTGGCCAGCAAGAATACCATGAAAGGCACTTTAACTGCATTAATGTAATATTATTCCTTCTCCCCAACTCTTTTGTGCCTTTTTCTCATGAGATAGATATTCATTTGTGAAATAATAATGGTGATAATAAAACTAATAATGATATGGTTACATTCATTTAGCTCTTGACTTCACAGTTCACCTTCTCAACCATGAGGCTCTACTCTCTTCAAGTTGATGTGCTAAGGAAACAATATATACTTTAGCAGGAACTAACTTGAGACAATGTCTAGTTCAAAGAATGTCCAAAAATTCTCAGAAACCAAATGTGGCAGAGATGTAGGAAAAATATTTTTAGCAGGTGAGCTTTGATTTGTCCTTCAAATTATTCCATGAAAGCGCCTATGTATCAGTGTCCTATGCTTGGCATAAACTTTCTGTTTTATAATGATAGAAGAAAACAAACCATTCAAGAGTTTTTTTTTTGTTTTTTGTTTGTTTATTTGTCCTTTTTTTGGTTGTTTTATGGATTAAATGAGATGGTCCTTTTAGTGGAATCTATAATTTTCACTTTTTTGGCAATGTAAAAAATAAGAAATAAAAGGTCATTTGAGGTAAAGAGTGTAGAAAAAAAGTTTAAAACACTTAAGTCTATAAAAAGAAATTTTGTAAAAAGCGTAGTTTTTCTACAATGTTTAACTCATAGATTAACTACATTGTTCAATGTCAAGCCATAAAACAGAAATATCCCACAGTAATTTAAGAGGTTATAATGTTTTGGAAAAACATGAAGCTTTATGTCTTTTCAATAAACCTTGAGTTCCTTCCATGTGTAAGAATTATGATAAACAATAAAAAAGACCCTCAGTAAACATCTAATCCACACAGTGTCATTGATGTATTCCTTTGTTGCCCTTTACAAAGATCAAGTTCCTGAAACCACTGACTAGAATAACCCTTCTTTTTATCCAACACCTAAAGATTCCTAACCACAGAAATTCTAGATATTTTCATCCAGGAGGTTTATGACAGGTTCTTACTTTCCCCAGGCTTGAAATAGCAGACCCATTTTTTTTTTCCTTGAAAATAAAACTATTTACCATCTTACTGAAAACAAACTATTTATTATATATGGTCAGTGATCCCTTTGTATGGATTCCCCACTACAGTAGTTAACTTGGTGAATTCTCTTAATCAGATGCCTGCTTTCTAGTGGTTTGTGATTGTGCCTAAATTTTCCAACCTACCTTGCTTTTTTTCAATCCTTTGTTTTGACATGCTGGAGCACAAAGGTAAGAATTAACAAAAATAAAATTTCTAAAGGATAAAAATGGAGATGACTTGATAATTAAAGGAAATGAAGGAAAATCTTCATCTGTTACATTTTTCCCCAAAACTCAAGGTGAACAATTCCATTTCTGAGTATTTACTCTAGAAAAATAAAAATGTACATTCATACAAAACCTTTTGCAGGGCTGCTCCTAATAGTTTTATTTGTAACATTCCAAAACAGGAAACAAGCCAAATGCCCTTTACCAAGTGAACAAATAAATACACTGTGGTACGTCATTGCAAGGGCATACTACTCAGCAATAATAAAGAATGAGTTATAAACACAAACAATAATTCGAATGAATCTCAAAGACATGTGAGCAAAAACAGCCAGTTTCATACTGTATGGTTCCATTTACTAACATTTCCAAAAGGATAAGACTTTAGAGATGAGGCATAGAGCAATGATGGCTTGAGGTTAGCATTTTTGGGGGGAGGGACATAATGGAACTGCTCTGTGTCCTGACTGTGGTGATGTCTCTATGGATCTATGCATGTGTTCATATCCATAGAACTGTACAGCACAGATAGATAAATTGTCTGATAATTTAAAAAGTAAAATTAGAGAAAGAGGTCCTACGTATCTTATAGTTGGTTTTTATGTTCTATATTGTTTCCTCTCCGCAGACTTCCTTGTACCATTCATTCTGACTGAACAAAGTACGATTTCAACAGGAACTGAGAAATCCTCCCCTGCAAGTTAGAAAACCCAGACTCAGAGGCTATCAATGTGTGGGTGATCAAATGGCCAGGGAATCACCCCAATTAGGGGAAATAATACATAGGATACCAAGTAATTATTTTGAAATGCAATTTTTACACACAAGATAAATGGGCCTGAGCCTCTACATATGGACAATTATTTATAAAAAGAACCAAGGCCTCACTTAAATAGTTTTGAGTACAGATGGACAATTATTTATAAAAAGAACCAAGGCCTCACTTAAATAATTTTGAGTACAGATGGGAAGATTCCATGCCTATCTCCTAAGTCCCTTGTTCACCTTCAACTACTAGAAAAAAACACCCACAGCTAAGAAAACCCAGAAATTGTGGAGAATTACTTAACATGCCTACATTTAGGCCATGCATGCAACTGCTATATATTAGTGTTCTGGAAGCCAATATTATTTTTTCCCTTAAATGAACATTATGAATTATAAATGAACCAAACATTTATAATTTAAAAATTAAAAACATGCCATCCAGAAGTCCCAATATCCTCCAAAGCCTTTTATTTTTATTGTGACAGAGAGAGAGAGAGACAGAGAGAGAGAGAGAGAGAGAGAGAGGGAGAGAGAGAGAGGGGCAGATAGACAGGAAGAGAAATGAGAGAGATGAAAAGCATTAACTCACAGTTGCAGCACTTCAGCTGTTCATTGATCACTTCTTGTGTATGCTTTGATCAAGGGGCTCAGGCCGAGCCAGTGACCCCTTGCTCAAGCCATCAACCTTAGCTCAAGCCAGTGACTTTCAAGCCAGTGACCCCACGCTCAAGCTGGTGAACCTGCACTCAGGCCAGATGAGCCTATGCTCAAGCCAGCGACCTCGGGGTTTCAAACCTGGGATTTCAGCAATCCCAGGTCAATGCTCTAACTACCGTGCCACCACTGGTCAGACTCCTTTAGAGTCTTGGTAAAACTTTAACTGAATTCCATTCCATAGCCTCCAGAAATTTCTGTACAGTCTTGCCAAGACTCCGTTTTCACCTCTGTATTCAGTCTTTAACTTAGTTTTGTCCCAAGGCAGGTTAAAGACAAAGTCTGGCTCTCAAGGTTTTGTGTTGGAGGACAATTCCCTCTTAAGTCTGCAGTTTGTACCTTCACAATCCTTCCAATCTACATTGGGTGGGTCATGGGGAGGGACACGTTTTGCTTGCTTTTCCTTCCAAAGGCTTCTTCTTCATTAAAACTCAAATAAAAAAACCTACATTTTGTGAAGCTGAAGTTAGCAAATCTATTTCTTTTTAACACTTGTCCATTTTAACAGAGGATTCATTCTCGAATACTAAAAGCTTAATGGTAAACAAATGAAGCTATGTTGAGATTTAGGTTGTTCAATAAGAATTAATCATTTTATGTGTCATTTCTATGTTTATGACATGGAACGTGTTACCTCTCATAGAGCCACACACACATTGCTCTATATAATTGGCCAGATGATAATCACTCATAACCTGGTAAACAGAATCTGGTACTAATTCCAATATGGGGGTTCCCTAAACCAATGAGCATCTCTCATGACACCTTCTGAGTACTTAAAATTTAACTAAATTCTGACACTCTTTACCTGGATATAATATCAGATTTGACAGATTGTGGCTCAGTCATGCAAGACTGTCTCTCCTCACTTCAGATGTGAATCACAAGCCCATGAGGGTGTTACCCATACTTCTGACTAGCTGGTTATAAATCAGAGGATGCCAGGACACCCTTCTCAGGTTCGATTAATTTCCTAGAGTGGCTCACAAGACTCAGAGAAATAATTTACTCTCTAGATTACTGATTTATTATAAAAGAAAGAACTCAGGGACAGCCAGAAGGAAGAGATGCACGGGGCAAGGTGTGGGGAAAGGGCTTAGAGCTTCCATGTTATCTCCAGGGGTACCACGCTGGAGCACCTCTATCTGTTCACCAGTTTGAAAGCTCTGTGAACACTGTCCTTTATCGGTTTATGGATGCTTCCTTGCATGGTATCCAAGGATTAAATCATCGGGCATTGGTGACGGTAACTGATTCAACCTTCAGCCTCTTCTTCCTCCTTGGAGGTTGGCGGGGGTGGGTACCAACATCCTAATCACATAGGCTGGTTCATGTAACAATTAGTCCAATATCTCAAAACATATAGATCTTTGTAATTTAAAAAAAATGATTGATTATTTTGTAATCTCAGCACGGAATTTTTAAAATTAATTTTCATATCAGGATGTTATGTTTGACTTTCCATCTATTTTTAAAAGTTTATATTTTAATTATTGTTGACAGGCATTATGATATTAGTGTCAGGTATACAACACAGTGGTTCATAGATATTTATGTACCTTATGAGGTGATCAGCATGTTGTCTAGTATCTACTTGGCACTGTACTTGTTACTGCAATATTATTGACGATGACTTTTCAGCTATTAATAGATATCACTGAGATGAACATTCTCATAAATAAATGCATGCATCATCATGATTATCATTAGCCCTGGAAATGTGGCTGTTGAATCACAAAGTTTGTAAAGCATATGGTAGTTGATATGTTTGTCTCTAAGTTTCTGAGGCTCACGCTGAGCATCTGAGGTACCAAATGTGCTTTCTCCCCACTGGCAGGAAAACCTTGGCTCTCAGGCAGTCCAGGCACATGGTCTTTCCCTAAAAGTCTTATAGAAATAGTGTGACTTGAGATCATGACTACTGGCATGTCCAACTGCCCTGCTAATATCAATTTTCTTATTATTAGATTAATAGGAAATAGGAAGTTTCTCATTAGGAAATCTTAAGTGAAATGATGCGTCTTTGGGTTGATTTTTCTGAGAGATATTTTATTTATTTATCTATTTATTTTATTTTTTCTACAGAGACAGAGAGAGAGAGTCAGAGAGAAGGATAGATAGGGACAGACAGACAGGAACAGAGAGAAATGAGAAGCATCAATCATTAGTTTTCCATTGCGACACCTTAGTTGTTCATTGATTGCTTTCTCATATGTGCCTTGACCGTGGCCCTTCAGCAGACAGAGTAACCTCTTGCTCGAGCCAGAGACCTTAGGTCCAAGCTGGTGAGCTGGCGCTCAGCTGACAACCTCAGGGTCTTAAACCTGGGTCCTCCGCATCCCAGTCCAACGCTCTATCCACTGTGCCACCACAGTGCCACCACAGGTCAGGTTCTGGGAATTATTTTAGTGCGAATACTTGCTCATCAATTAGGTGTTTATACTTGCTAATTGATTGGGTCTTCTTCAAGAATGCAATAAGTATATTTAAATAATCTATTTGATGTCTTCACTTAGTATTTGGCTAAGAGGCTATTCTGAAACATGTATACACTCTTCTAGCAACTTCTGACTATAAGAACTCAGGTAGAGTTTAAAACAGTTGTGTGAATTCTCTCTAGGCCTCCTTTGTTTTGAGCCACTAACAAGGATGAATGATTACTGTGGAAGCATCTGGAAGTCTGCCTTCCCAACTAAAAAGAACAATGTTTAACAAATGCATTATAGACATATGAACTCTGGATTAATATGTTTCCACTTGTTAGCAAAGCCTTTCCCAAAATTTTCATATAAGAAAATGTGTTCTAAGAGATCTTTCCATCTTCTGCCATACTACTGTGTCCCTCTATTGGAAATAATGTAGAAAACTCATCCTCTCCCCCACTCACCTCCAACAGGGAAAGCAGCAAATAAAACATTCTGATTCTGCAGTTTTACCTAAGCCAACATTCATCCGACTAAGGACATCTCTGCTCTGCCTGTAGAAAATTATTCTGTAAAACAATGGAGATCAGTGCCCAATAGCAATTTAATTGTTGAATCAAATAGGGAAGAAAAATACTAAAACAATAATTTGTATTTGCCCTTGCCTATTCGTTTCCAAATGTTACAGCCATTCAAATGGGAAAAAAAATAAAAAATTCAATAGTTTAAGACAATAGAAATGCATTCAATTATAATTCTGAAGGCCAGAAGTTCAAAATCAAGGTGTTGGCAGGGCCATAAGCTCTCCAAAGCTTCTAAGAGAGAACCTTGCCTTAACTCCTCGGATTTCAGGTAGTTCCAGATGTTGCTTGGCTAGTGGCTGCATTGCTCCATCTCAGCATCTGTCTTCACCTGGCCTTCTCTTCTCTGTGTGATCCCTCTGCTCTCTGGGTCCAATCTCTCTCTGCCTTTCTGTGATGTCTTTCCCTCATCTCTGGATTTAGGGCCCACTAGATAATCTAGGATGATTTCATTTTAAGATCTTTAATTATGTCTGTAAATATTCTTTTTCCAAATCAGCTCACATTCACAGGTTCTGGGGGTAAGGACATTGATATATCCTTCTGGGAGCTACCATTCAACCCACACTCTTACTTATTTGGGGCCTTAAAAATAAAATTTGTTAATTTTATTAACATAGAATGAGAGAAAATTTTATTTTCCCAATTTATTTTTAGAGAAAAGTATTCTATATTTCTGGAGTTTCTCAATCATTAGCAAAATACTACCATGCAGGACTACTTTAAAAGACACTTTTTAAATAATTTATAACTCTGACTCACCGAAGTTGTGTTTAATCCCAGCATTTGTCAATGTCCATATATTTCTGCCCAGTAAATATATCCTCTCAGTCTATACCTTGGCTCACTTTAGTAAAATCTACCAACATATTCATCCATGGTATAAACAATAAACATTAGATTGTTTTTGAAATCATATTTGTGTTTAGTTTGTTGGTTCTCTTGTTTGTTTTTGCTTTTGTTTTGGGGTTCGTTCCCTTCACATAATGGTGGATTAGTTTCACTGAATCTAAATTCAGATGCCTCATATTTCTGCAACCCCTGACATTAAGGAGAAGAAAAGATTAGAAGCTTATACAAATGCATAATAGAAGAGGGTGATGTTAAAGGCCAATTTTAATCATGCATCCCATTTAAAACAACACACACATATTTGACAGCTTAGTAGCACCAGTGTAGGTACGGGAAGGGTTTCTCTGTGCATAAAGCATGAGGATAAATCACAGACTAAAAGCATGCTTGTATTTAGTAACGTAACTTCTGATCTCCCTTGCTTACTTGTGATGCTAGCTAAAGCAGCAAATGTCAGTAACAAACTCCCCACCTTCCCTGGAGCCTCCTGTTCAGTCAACCATTGGTTTCAGCACTCTGGCTTCGCTTGCCAACATTGTATAGATCAATGAATAAATGGCCAGGAGTCATTCCAAATAGCAGTGTCCCAGTCAGTGACTGTAAATTCATTCATAGTCACTGCATATCATAGCCCTAGCCTCTGCCTGACAATCTAAAGGTCATATTATCTCTTGGCTGCTTCCTATGGGCTGAATTATCTCCTTTTGTTTTGAGAGTGAGAGAGAGAGATAGAGAGAGAGAGGCAAGGAGAGAGAGACAGGAGCATCAAACTGCTCCTGTATGTGCCCTATGACTACAGAATCGAACCAGCAACCTGCAAGCTCTGGGATGACGATGCTCCAACCACCAAGCTATCCAGCCAGGGCTTGTTTTTCTTTCTTTTCTTTCTTCTTTCTTCCTTTCCTTTCCTTTCCTTTCTTTTCATTTCTTTTCTTTTCTTTTTTTTTCTTTCTTTCTCCCTCTCTCCCTTCCTCCCTCTCTTCCATCCTTCCTTGATAAAGAAAGGAAAGGAGTGAGAGGGGAGGGGGAAAGGAAGCATTCCTTGTTCCATTCAGCAGTACATTCATTGGTTGCTTCCCATGTGCGCTCTGACCAGAGATCGAACCTGATATCTTGTTGTTTCCGTACAATGCTCTTAACCAACTAAGCTAACTGGCCAGGGCTGGTTTTGAAAGAAACAAATAACACTCGCTCCTTATCCTACATCTTGCTTTTTAAATTTTGGTTTTGCAAGTACATGTGTATGCACATCAGCATGCCTTAAGTGGGTCATGATATAAAATATCTTATCAAAGAAATGTGAAAACCCAGATTTCGTCTAATTCCTACAAGTTATAGACAAGAGAACAGAGGCCTTAAAGGTGACCCGATTTTCCAAATCTTACAAAGCTAGAGAATGAGAAAATTGGAACTCGAGTTGAAATTCACATCAGTGTTCTTGAACATCTCTCTTTCGAGAATCTTCTTTCAAAAAGGAACTCTAATCAGAGCTATTTTCCCTTGCTATCTTTCAGGCTAAGACTTGAGATCTGGAAAATTTTATTCTTTCTCTTTTCTTCTCAAATATAAAGTACTTGTTCCATCACCCCATTCTCTGATCATGAATTTTTGCTGAGTAAACAATAGAAATAAGAGATTCTCCACACATTTTTCATTGCAGTTACTCACCTATAAGCATTTATATCCTCAAAATATGTGTTCCCACAGGTAAACTTTTTCCCTAATGCCAAATCCTTTGTGCATTAAATCCTGCCCTCCCTTGCTTGCTCAATAATTCCTCTACTAACACTGTCCCTCTTTTCTCCTCCATCATGATAGCTCCCTGTACTGCATCAAACTTATCACCAGGTAAGCATGCTCTAATATTTCCCAATATGTCCCAAAAGCATAGTCCACTCCATCTGTCTTTCTTCCATGGCCTCGGTCCCCCCCTTCCAGAAAAACTCCTCAAATGACTTCTCTATACAATTTCCAGTTCTTCTCTTCCTCTTTTCCTTAAAACACAGTTCAGTCAGGTTCCTACCATATCTTTCACTCTACCAAAATGTCCTCATCATAGTCACAAAATAACTTCACTGTGATACATCTGATGGATCATGCTCAGTCCCCATCTCACCAGGCATGACTACAGCTCTTAACACAGCTGATCACCCCCTCATCTTTGAAATGCCTCTTTCTCTTGTCCACTTTCCCTTTGTTCTTTTTCTACCTCAAAGAAGGCTCCTTCTCAGTATCTTTCACTGATTCCCCTTCATCCCACAGACTGCTAAATGTTGATGTCCAGGCTCAGTCCTTGGATAGCTTCATCTTCAACACAGGCTTGCTCCCTTGATAATCTCAACCACTGCATTCTCTAAGCATTTAATATCATCCCTAAGCTGGTGGTTCCCACACTGATACTCTAGTTGGATCTGCAGAACTCTATCACTCAGTTCTGTGGTCAACATTTCCACCAGAATGACTAACAGAACATTTAAAATTCTGTCCTAACCTGAGCTCCGGGCCTCTCTCCACAGACTACCTCAATGCCTACCCCAACTAAACATGCTGTTTGTGTCATCTCCTATCTTTGTAAATAGCTACTTTCCTTGTTGTTCAGGGAGTCATCCCTGCTCACTGTTTATTCTCACAGTTCACATCCTCTCCATCAGTGAACACAGTTGACTTTCTATTAAACACATCTCCAGAAATGAATCACATCAAGTTAACATTGTGCCTTGGCCTGAGCTATGATCATCTTTCTCCTGGCTTTTTGTAGGCCTAAAAGTAACTGGTCTCCCTGTTTAGCACTTTCCCTCATATAGTCTACTTTTAACACCCTAGCCTGTTGGATCATGACCGACTGCTTAAATTCCTATAAGAGCTCCCCCTCTCATCAATCAATAACAAAGACTTCAAGACTTTACAATGGCTGCTAAGTCTCCATAGGATCTACCTCTCTGACTTCATCTCCTTTTATACTCCTTTTGCTCACTCTAACCACATTTGATGCCTTGTTTCCAGAACATTCTAGGCACATTCCCACCTCAGGGCCTTTGCACTTGCTATTCATATTGCCCTATGGTTCCTAAATAGTCTGATCATGGGATTTCACTATGTCTCTAAATGGCTCAAATTTCATTGAATCACTGAGATCTGCCGTGACCACCTCATGTAATATGAAACACTCGCTCCTTATCCTACATCTTACTTTATTCCCTTCTGATATGATATGTTTATTTTTTATTGTCTATCTTTTCTCATTGGCATGCAAGCTCCTTATGTATTCAAATTTTGTCTGATTATTTCATGTCCCATGAACACATGGCCTTGTGGAAGACACAGCAACTTGCCATTGAGACATCCCCTCACAAAATGACTTGCTACTCAGCTGTAAAGATTCAGATTTCCTAACTGCCTGGCTGTTGGTTTCACCAGGATCCTCTCAGCTTTTGAGATGAAGACAAGCTCTTCTGAGGAACAATGAGCAACATGGTTGCTTGAAGGCCTGGCTATTTCTGCTAGACACAAGATGCTTCCAGATGATCACCTTCGCTCCAGAGTGGCCGAACAGGCCTGGAAGAGGCAGTCTTAGACCTAAGCTGCAGTCTGACAGCTCTCCCGCCCAGCTGTATAAAGATCTTAGTACAATGCTTAAGAAACATTACTCATTATCATTATTATTCCTTCACTAAGCAAAATACAATAAAAAGTAACCGTTGAACTTATATTTATTTCTAAGTTTTACTTTTAGTTTTCATAAAACACTGTGATTAATTAACTCCATAAGGAATTATGTAGGTGTTGTGGCTTTTATTTTATTCAATATGACTTTTATCCCTTCATGGCATTAAGGGGTTTCTTCAGTCACATTATCTCTAGCTCAGTGAAGTGAATGAATATGCATAAACTGAAATGTGCAGCAAGAAAACAAGCAGCAGTTGCCTGACCAGGCAGTGCTGCAGTGAACAGAGTGTCGGACTGGGACACAGAAGACCCAGGTTTGAAACCCTGAGTTCACCGGCTTGAGTACAGTCTCACCAGCTTAAGCATCAGGTCATAAACATGACCCCATGTTCAGTGGTTTGAGCTCAAAAATCACTTGCTTGAAGCCCAAGGTCACTGGTTTGAGCCCAAGGTTGCTGCCTTGAGCAAGGGGTCACTTGGTCTGTTATAGGCCACCAGTCAAGGTACATATGAGAAAGCAATCAATGAACAACTAAGGAGTTGCAACGAAGAATTGATGCTTCTCATCTCTCTCCCTTCCTGTCTATCCTTATCTGCCCCCCCCCTCTACTTCTGTCACAAAAAGCAAACAAAACAAGTAGCACTTGAGGCTAATTATACAAAGGTGCAAACATGTGTGGGAGCTGGTATACTTCTGCCTGGAGTGTATTCACATCAACATTTTGCAACATGTGATCTTGAACTAGATTTTTTTTCTTATATAGAAAATAACCCTGGAACTATTGGTGAAACTAGAGTTAGGGATAAGGATTAGACAGCAGTAATATTACAATGTGAACTTCTTGATTTTGATGGTGCTGAGGTTTTTATAGAAGAAATGTCCTTGTTTGTAAGAAATGTGCACTAAAATCTTCCAGGTTGATGGGCAACAGGTATGCAAAATGGGCCAAGAAGAAAAGTTTTTCCTATAAACCTCTGTAAGTTTGTAATTGTTTCAAAATAATAAAGTTAAACTACCAATCAAAATTTTATATTTTTTGTTGATATGCATGGTTTTACATTAATATTTTTAAAATATACATCCAACAAAATTTTTCATTGTTATTTTTTATGTTTGTGTTAAGCCAAGCAATTACCTTTGGAAAAAGAAAACAGTGAGGCTGAACATAGTAATGCAGCTGGGAGGCCTAGCTTTCTGTGGTTTGATGAGTTGACAGCCCCTAATTCTACTGCAGACATTTAGACATTAGTTCTAACCTGTAGCTCAGTAGGGATCTTGGAGGTGGTTGAGAGGGTGGATTCTGATCTGAAAGATGTTCTGAATCATTTTGGGCTAGAAACCAGGTGAAACAGAGACAATTTCTCTTCTAGAAGATATATCTAGAATTGCAATTTCACAAAAACGTGTGCCTTCTAGCCTAACTTTCTTCCAAGTGTTGAGGGAGGTGTGGGGGTGGCAGGAGGGAGTCTGTTGTGCTCCTTCACACTTCAGGCAGGAGAAAATTGCTTCCACCTCTTAGGAGAGAACACCTGCACCTCTGCTCTACACCCATGAAGGTGACATTGAAGAAATGAGAGTTGACAATCACCATCATAGTCAGGACTTGCTTTGCCAGATAACTCCCTCGTGCCTTAGAGAATACAATGTACCAAATCTGGGGATGCAGGCCTCTGGTGCCCGCCTTTGTCTTTGAGGAGCTCAGTATGGGTTGGAATTGTCAACTCAACAAGCAAAAGAGTGGTCAGGATGAAAACAGGGTGATCCTATACAGATTTCCCATGAACTCTCATTAACTGATGCATTTGTTTTTTCTTCCATCCATTCATTTCATCATTCATGACCTATTGTGGTAGGCCAAAAATAGAAGTTTCACAACCTATGATATTCACATTGTTTTTTAAAATCCCCTTAATGTGAAATGAGTCACAGTGGGCAGAACACTGATACAGAGTTAGAAGTCTTGGTTTCAAGTCTATATTCATAAATTTCCTAACCATTCACTAACTGTGTGACCTCAGGAAGTTTAATAAACTTCTCTGAGTATTTAATGTCTTCATCCATATAATGGAGACCATGGTGAGTACCTCCCATGGCTATTTGAGGGTGAAAACAGGTTATGTAGGTACAAATATTTCTCTGAAGTGCCAATGGGCCATATTGATGTATAACGACCTACTTCAGTCAGGCAGGGATGTACAATTCTTATGGCAGTATAATGACTTACTACCTTCCCGGACCTGCTGGGACCAACTTTTAAACTACAAAGTTCAGATATTCATGAACAAAAACAACTATCACAACAAAAGAGCTGTGTCTTAAACTTTAAAACTTTGGCTCATCAAAAACAAAAACAAAAACCAGACATAGACAAGAGGAAGATGATTGAAGAGACACAGGAGAAGGTGATGGCCATGCAAAACCTAGGGAATGCCTAAGTCCCCCAGAGGCTCAGAAGGGTCCTTTGGGGGAATGGGCCCTGCCTGCCAACAACACCTTGTTCAGATTTCCGGCCTCTGAACATGAGATGATACACTTCTGCTGTCCTAATCTACCCAGTTTATAATGCTTTGTTACAGAATCCTAGGAAACTAACACAGTAAGTTTCAGGGGGGATAAATAAATGGTTCTACCTCCAATAGCTGTTAAGTTTTCAACTTGCTTGCCCTGAGTTTCTTTCTATTTGTTTTTAATAAGTATGCATGCTCTGGTCTTCTTACTACCCCCTGCCCTACTCAGACACTGATTAGCCCACCTGAGGTGAAACTCTCACAGGGAATTCTAATGGGGGGGGCCTGGATTGAAAATCACTGTAGGAAACTGTCAGAATCAGCATCCTGACTCAGATCTGCCTGGCCTCCAAGCCTGGGCTTGAGATAATGCCCTAACAGTCTACAATTTACACGGCACAAATGAGTTTTTACTTTATTTTTATTCTACATTGGTATCTAATCTTGTCCATTCCAATTGATTAAGTGGATAAAATTTTAACCCTTCTCCGTGAAGACTAAGAAAAAAAAAAGTAATAATGATTTTAAAATGTGGGGTTACATAAACTCACTTCAACTTTGGTAAATAAAGTGAGAAGACATGTGTGTATAACACTAGAGTCACTTAACTACAGAAAATCAAGGAGTGCTTATCAGGGACTTACAGTCAAGCAACCCAAAGCAATGCTTATAGAGGATACTAATCTTGGCTGAGAGCCAATAAGCACCCCCAGTCAGTGTACTACAGCATATTCATATAACCAACTTTATTTAATCAATTCTGATCTTCATCATAATGTATAAGCTATTACCACTATTCCATCTTTATCAGTAAGACACCTGAAGAAGAAAGGGGTAAGGCCTCATGACCAAGGATCAGGTAAATTATAAATGGCAAGGCCAAAATTTATACCCTCGATCTCTTCCCCAAAACTCCTGCTCTCACAACATCTAGGATCCATCTATTTGGCTTATTAGCAGTTACAGAAACTCTGTGCTTCACGGATAAGTGACAGCCATTGTTTCTGTAACTGACTTTAAGAGTGTCGCTCTTGTCTTTGACGCATTGTTCATTAGGGCAGAGTTTGGAACGTTCTCATAGATGTACTGATTTTTCACATACATTGAACTTAACCAGGGGTTTCAATTTTTTTAAAGAGTCATGCAGGGTGAATACAGGAAATAAGGAAATGGTTGTACAAACTCTAATTGTTGAATCAAAGCTAATAAGCAGCCTTTGGAAGGTTCACCATTTGGTAAAATCTGGATCTGCTGTCTAAGAATATGTATTCATTGCTAGAAACTGCAAAAAGCTGGAGCCCCAAGAAAATCCCTAAGTTGGCAGGTCACTGTGCTGCTAGTCCAACTGTGCACCCTTCCAGCTTTCTGATCCTACATCAGGTTATTCTATTTTGATCCGCAAAAGAGAAGAAACAATTACAAAGGAAAATCATATTGTCACAACTCTTTCACCTCCTGCCTACTCTAATTATGTGGTCTGATAGAGGAGATTAAAACGATGTCGTTGAAATACATAAAGTAAATTCTAGGAGTACAAACAGTTCTCTGAATCTAGCTAGCACCTGTGGAATCACAGTAAATTCCTCTTAACACAAGAATCCGGGTTGCGGGAGAACCTAAAGGCGTTTAACACAGCTATCGTTGATATTTCCGTTTTCTCTAAAAATTCTCTGCCAAGTAATTCTCCCAGATTTGAAAGTCTTTCTGATCCCTCTGGTGCAAATGATGGGGCATGGCAGTGTTTTCAGCTGCCAGTCTGCTGAGTGCTGCCGGTCCACACGCACACAGCGTCAGGGTGGGTCACTCTTTCCTGGATTGGCATGAAATGTCTGGCAGGCTGGCGCTGGTTCACAGACCAGTGGTTGAAAAGCACTGAATTAAAGGAAAATGTGGTATGGCAATGGAATATTATTCAGCCATTTAAAAAGAAGAATTCCTACCATTTGCAATCACATGGATGGACTTGGAGGACATAATGCTAGGAAAAATAAGCCAGATAGAGAAAGCCAAATACTGCATGATCTCACTTATACATGGAATCTAAAATAGTCCAATACACAGAAACAGAGAAAAGGAGAGTGGTGACCAGGAGCTGTGGGGAGGAAGGAAGATTATACAAGGAGTATAAAATTTCAGTTATGAGGTGAATAAGGTCTAGAAAACTAATGTCCAGCATGGTGACTAGAGCTAATAGTAAAATACTGTACACTTGAAATTTGCTGACAGTTAGATCTTAAGCGTTCTCACCACTAAAAAAAAAGCCAACTATGTGAGGTGATGGATATATTAATTGGTTTGATTGCAGTAATAATTTCACAATGTGTATATATACAGTGATACCTCGGTTCTCGAACATAATTCGTTCCGGGAGAACGGTCGAGAACCAAATTGTTCGAGAACCGAAACAATGAAACCCATAGGAAATAATGGAAACTGGATTAATTTGTTCCAAGCCCCAAAAATATGCCTATTTACTGGTGCTTTCTCACAAATAACGACTTCATTGATGCTGTCACCTGCTAACTCTTTTTCTTTAATGAAAATAAGAAGCAGCTTCTCCATTTCCTCCATTATCTGAGGCCTTTGCTTTGTTAACAATGTAACACCTTTGGCAACATTGGCAGCCTTTATAACAGCTTTATTCTTAAGGAAAGTTGAGATAGTAGATCTTGGCATGCCATACTCAGCAGACAGATCTGAAACACGTGTGCCCTGTTCATATTTGGCAATGATTTCTTTTTTCAGCTCAATCGTTGTTCTCACAGCTTTCCGCTTACCTTTGTCTGCATTACCACTTCTGGCTTTCTTTGGACCCATGTCTAAGGGTTAAATTCAGTGTACAAAGCGTGCACAAAGCGTGAGTCTCTCCACAAAGCGTGAGTCTCACCACAAAGCGTGACTCTCACCACAAAGCGTGACTCTCACCACAAAGCGTGACTCTCTCCACAAAAACGTGATTCTCTCTCTCCACAAAGCGTGACAAAGCGTGACTCACACTGATGACGCAGGCAAGGCGCGCTCGGCCGAATGAACGCCATTCGGCTCAACTCGGCTAATCTCGGACGTTCGAGTTCCAAATATTTGTTCAGATTCCAAGACAAAATTTTCTCGAATTTCCTGGTCGAATACCGATTTGGTCGAAAGTCAAGGCGTTCGAGAACCGAGGTATCACTGTATATATATACCTCATGTAGTACACCTTAAATAAATACATCTTTTGTCAATTATAACTCAATACAGTCATCCCTCACCATATCGTGGCTCACTTTTTACAGTCTCACTGTATCGCTATTTTTAAATTGGATATATTTAATTTTGTATCACAGATATTTTGCTATATTGTGGGGTTTTGTGGTATATAAGTATTTTTATATATTATTATAATTATTTTTGCAGTAAAATAAGCAACGTAAGTGTAACAAAGGTTAATAACAATGTGGGAAAGATTTATAAGAGTGTGGAAGGGTTTATAAAGCCTTAAAATATACATAAATAATAAAATAAATATAAGGTTGCTACTTTGTGGATTTTCACCTGTCACAGGGGTTCTGGAACCTAACCCCCATGATAGACAAGGGACCACTGTAAAGCTGAAAAAAATTAAGTGAGGTTCAGCTGAAATAACATAAAATATATAGCTTGTGATTGACAGTGAAACCTGACATCTTTGACCACAAATATAGAGTTCTTTTCTTAAATTTGTCCTAAAAGTTCTTTAACCTAAGAGTTGAGTAAAAACCTGATAGAGCTTGAAAGAGAAAGACATTGAAAATTTTAAACAATCCTGTTTGGCATCTAGAAAATTAAAAAGGAAGTGTCTTTAGCAGGGATGAGAAAGCAAGAGATAGGGGTCAAATTCTTGCCAAGCGTAGGGTCCAATCCTTCTCTGACTTCAGACTTCATCTGCACCTGAAACCAAACTCATGGTTCTTGCACACCAGCTGTCTCTCCCCGAACTTCTTGGTATCTGACAGCTACACCATCATTCTTCTCCCTGTCTCCCAGGTGGCTTTTCTCTTTGTGGGTTGTCATGACACAATTCAGTTCAATTAGACAAACTGTACTGAGTAACTCCTACGTGCCAAATGCAGAGCATGGGCTCTGGCCTGAAGGAGTACGCGGGCTGGCTCGCAAGGCTAAGGGTGTGGAGTGCCATGCTGCTCCTCTGGTGCTCAGATTTCCCCAGTGATGAATTGGTCAGAGGCATGGATCTGGGCCAGAGTGGTGACAATTAAAGTAGAGCGTGAAGGCCAGATCCAACAGACATTTGAAAGAAAGCATCTAATGGTACCCAGTGAATAATCTGACACAATGTCAAAGCAAAGAAAAAGGAAGCAATCACAATCAACACTGAGGTATTGGACATGGCTAAGGCACAGGGAGAATGATGGTGTTGCTGTCAGACACTGAGCAGTTCAGTGGGCATCTGTTATAAGAGAAGCACAATGAATCCGATTGTCAGCTGATGTAAAAGTAGGGAACAAAAAACCCAAACTGAAAATGGTCATCAGACAGAGACCAGAAACCAAGAGAGGGAAATGATAGCAACAAACCTTTCAATAAGGACTACTTACATACAGACTCCAAGGAAGAGGGCGGATTTGTTGATTTTATAGAAAAGAGCACAGTTGAAGACAATCTTAAAACACAACTATATTATGGAGGTGTGTGGAAGGAATGGAGTCAGCAAAGAAGAGACCAGATATGGTGGAGAAATAGGACAAGTCACCATGGGAGGCAAGAGAAAGTTTGAAGAGGAGGTAAATGCTTAGTAGTGTCAACAGCTTTCGGGGACTTTCAAATTTGGTGATTCATAGGATATTTCTTCCACATTTCACAATATATATAAATATAAGAACATTATATTGTACACCTAAAACTAATATATGTTGTATGTCAATTGTACCTTAATAAAAAATATAAAGATAAAAAATACATTTAAAAAGAGGCGATTCTTTGCCCTGGCCAATTGGCTCAGTGGATCGGCCCAGCATGTAGATGTCTGGGTTTGATTCCTGGTCAGAGCACACAGAAGTGACCACCTACTTCTTTATCCCTTCCCCTCCCCCTTCCCTCTCTCTTCCCCTCCTGCAGCCAGTGGGTCGACTGGTCCAGGCATACGGGCTGAGGATAGCTTGGTTGTTTCGAGCATCGGTCTCAAATGGGGTTGTCAGGTGGATGCCAGTCAGGGTGCATGTAAGAGTCTGTCTCACTATCTCCTGTCCTCTCACTTAAAATAAAAGAGGTGACTATTGACCTTGAAAAGACCAGCTTCACTTGCGCACTGCATGAGGAGATGGGGTGGGCTCTGAGGTAGTGGAGAGGGTCTGGAAGTAGCACACGCTGAAGGTCTTATACAGAACTCCAAGGTGAAATAAAGGCATGGAAGTGTCAAAAAATAATCTATAAAAAACTCCAATAGAATTTCTGCTTAGCAAGATCTGATGTGCACAAATAAAAAATAAATAAACTTATGTGTTCTTAATTACTGAGAATACCCAAAATATCAGTGTTTATTTCACCCAAATTAAAATATCAGCCATGTAAATCATATCATTCTTTTATATAAGAAAGGAAGTGATACTACCAATTACAGGATGACCTGCATACATTGTTAAGCTATACCCTGACTTCAGAAATGCATGTGGCTGCAATTTAGCATTAGAGTTACCATTTTTACCCTCTGGGGATATATTTTTATGAAGTAGTCTACCCGTACACCCTTGTCATGATGTCGCTCCAGAAACATCTGGATTCTGGCAGTGCTATCACGCATATGTTTTCGTTATAAAGCAGGTATTTGAGGTTGCTGAGCTCAAGAAAGCAGGAATATCAGTAAATGAAAGTTTTTAAGTGCCTTCAACTTCTGAGTTTTCTACATGGCCCTATTTTAGCAAATAATTTGTGTCTCTGCACTGGCAAAATTGTGAAGCTTTATGTTTATGCTGAAGCAGCAACTATACCCACTTTGCAGAATACTGGCCACTTGAAAGCATCCCCAAAGAAAATAAGGGCTCACAGAGACAATCAAGAGCCTTGTTAATCTTATTTATGAAGGCTGCAATTACATACTGCAGGAGAAAGAAGTGAACACGGGTCCTCTTGCATTTTCCCAGAGATGAAGGAAGTTTTCCCCTGCAGTTAACCTTGAAGTATATTCCTCACAATCGCTTCATGATTACTAATAGCTGGAGACAAGTAAGCAGCTTAAACTTTAAAAAGTAAAATGATTACAGCATTTTTATTAAAGGAAGAAATCCTCTCCACTTTATTTTTTATTGGTTTGTTGGTCTTCTGGGTGAAACTTGAACTGTCCCCCTCCACTACTCGGGAATGTCATTCATGCTGTGGTGTGGCCCCGTGGTTAGGAGCCAGAATTCTAGTTAGTTCTGAGTGGAACATCAATCCTGATCCTCCTAGTTCTGTGACCCTGGTCAAATTACTTACTTGTTCTGACTGAACCTTGATATGTTTAACCAATTCTTTTCTGCATTAAATGTGTTGACTGAATGGGGATAAATATATGTCAGCATTACTAGTCATTTTAGTTTTATTTTTCTCCTCACTGTCAGTGTGGAGGTCCATTAAGACACTAAGTGTGAGACTAATGAGAACATTTGTGCATTGGTCACATGCCAAATTCTGCTTACTTTCAGGGGTCTAATAGGTGAAGAGTTAGAGCAGGGTTGCAAGGAGAATGGAAAAGATGGAAAGGGACAGAGGATTTGAAAGTATGAGCAAGGAAATGATTATGACAAGGGTTATAGCAATTACACCAGTAAGGAGGAATTGCCTTGAATGGGGGTTATTAGAGATCTGAAAGAGGTCAGTAAATTGTAGGACTGAGAATACTTGAGTGGCATGGAAAGACAGAAGGTGGCTATAAGATTGTAAGATACTACCAGCAAAGGTTTGGGAAATGGTACTTATTGATGACAAGTTCTAGGACATGCCCAAAGAACTGAGAGACTGAAGTCAAGTGGAAGAGAAGACTACCAAATGCTCAGAGGCCGAGGGACCGAGAATGGAATCAGGGACAGATAATCCATGTGAATTTTGAAAATCCAAAATCAGTAACAAGAAGAGTGACAGACAAAAGGTTGCAAGCAAAACTATTGAGGAAATGAGAAAGGAATGAGATTTAATAGATGATTATGACAACCAGGATAGTACAGTTTGTTGGCATGTGCTTCAAACAAGCTGAGTTTTTTGTTTTTTTTTTTTAATTAGGAGAAATGTCTTAGAAATATCAAGGAGGGGGAAAGAAAATGCCAGTCTAGTCTCTAAGCCCTACGATAGGTAACAAGGCAGAGGAAAAGGAGTTCTTCTCTCAGGAGATTGTAAGGAAAGATGCATCGTCAGAAGTCAATTTTTTCTTTTGTGTTTTGGATTTTGATTTGTTTTGTTTTGTTTTTAGTGAGAAAGAGAGATTTACAAAGAGAGACAGACAGAGACAGACAGGAAGAGAGAGATATGAGAAGCATCAACACATAGTTGTAGCACTTCCTTGATGGGGAGTAGGGGGAAGCACCAGATGAGCCAGTGACCCCTTGCTCAAGCCAGTGACCTTGGGCTCAAGCCAGCGACCCTGGGCTCAAGCCAGGGACCATGGCATCATGTCTATTATCCCATGCTCAAAATGTAAATCCAGTGCTCAAGCTGGTAAACCTGCTCTCAAGCCAGTGACCTTGGGATTTTGAGCCTGGGTCCTCAGCATCCTAGGTAATGCTCTATCCACTGCACCACCACCGGTGAGGTAAGAAGTCAGTTTTTTATTTAAGCTGGAAGAGGAAGGAAAAATTAAGAGAAGATACAGAAGAATGGAATTTTGGTAAGAGCTGATTATA
Organism: Saccopteryx leptura; assembly: GCF_036850995.1. Lineage (NCBI taxonomy): Eukaryota > Metazoa > Chordata > Mammalia > Chiroptera > Emballonuridae > Saccopteryx > Saccopteryx leptura. Next base: position 53,994,885 of record NC_089512.1, read on the forward strand.
TGTTCCAAAGAATATGTAGGAAGTATTTGTGGGATGAGAGACTGAAAAGCGATGGGAGATATCTCAGTTTAAGAGACATAAAGGGTTAGGGAGATAAAATCTTGGTATTTAAAGATGCTGGGATGCTTGGACTTTTGGTAGTTACAAGTGAGATGGAGGAGTAAAGGTATGATGAAGGTAAGCCTGCTGGTCTTTTGGAGGAAGATGAATCAGTGGTGAGAACCGAGGAGATACAGAGATAAGCTGATTTGTGTTGGTCATAAATGTTGGCTATACACCACGCTTGGCGAGCTTCCAAAATGCTTACAGTAAGGTCATGGCTGGAGATGGAGAAGTCTATATCTAGGCCACAGAGATTCTTTGGGTACATCTTAAATCCAGGAGAGGGAAAGATATAAAAAAAGAGGGGGAGGTTGGACTTCAGCCAACATAAAGAGGTCGGGAGAGCAGAGGGATGGACTGCGGGCAGACTGACCCTGCGTCACTGCCTGAAGCTAAGCACTGCTTACAAGAAACCTGGGGAATACATGTTTGACTAATGCAACACCAGAATTAATTGTTTCGAGCAAGATGTGTTCAGGAATGTAGGAGTCTATTGCTCACAAGTATGAATACATTAATCTCCAACAGAGACACCGCATTTTAAACTTGCCATAAGGAAGATGAGTTTTGATGGGGGATGTATGATCATGGGCTGATGATCCACAACACATGTAGTCATAAAGATAAATGGATTTTAAATGAATCTGGTGATAGATTCTATTTACAATCCCAGCACTTCTTATTAGAAAAGACTATGGACTCATTTGAGGGATGTATGTTCTTTGCAATTAGAAATGATAACCAGGCCCCTTAATTAGCCCATATGGAGTAATACATTGTCTACTATTAGCATCACGCTCTTGCCACTTTTCGGGAAACACTGTTTGCTAGAATCCTTTCAGTCTCACAGATCATCATGAAGTGTAATGTAATCACTGGAAAACATTTACAGAAAACCTTCATTTACTTGGCAATATTGGAAAATAAATGTCTCTAACTCAAGCACTATTTTAGACAACTCAACATCTCCCTAGAGAATTTAAAGAAATTTAAAGACAAATATCTAGTTTTGATGGAATTCTTGTAAAATGTACTGTTTTCTTTAAAAGGGTAAAATAACAAGTTAATCTTTTCTTGAATACTCAGACTAAGCAGGCAAAAGCTACATAACAAAAGCCAAGATATGTGACTTCTCTTAGCTTTCCTTTCCTCCTCTGTAAAATATATCAATATGTAGTGTATGGAGTGATTACTAGAATTTAATGAGATAATACATGGGAGGAGCTCAGCTTTCACTCTAGCGCACAGAACATAATCACGGGTACCTATCAACAGTAGGAGCTCATTAGGTCAGCATTTAATAACATTAAAAGTTGTCTCTACTTTAATCAAGTGATACTAAGGTTATATGAACCCTGCACAAAACTGCCCTAGACTACTGAGGCTAGGAATTATAATTTCACATTTTCCAGTATCTTCACTGCTTGCTGCAGCATGTATACCTACACATATCTACACTGATTCTTCTCTTTGGTCACTACAGTTTCTGCTTCTCATGTACTCTGCTATAAACACTTGGCACCTGAATTTACTAGAACTGTTAAGCATAAAGAGATTTTAAATGAGAGTCAGAGGGACACTCTTATTAGAAATGTCATGGATTTTAGTGTATGGCAACATCCATATTGGTTGTTGGGAAACCCTTCTTGAATTTTACTTAACTCAGCTTCTCTTCTGAAATATTTGTCAAGCATCTGTTATAGAAGGTCTAGGTTAGCCTGACCTGTGGTGGTGCAGTGGATAAAGCGTCGACCTGGAAATGCTGAGGTCGCTGGTTCGAAACCCTGGGCTTGCCTGGTCAAGGCACATATGGGAGTTGATGCTTCCAGCTCCTCCCCCCTTCTCTCTCTCCTCTCTCTCCCTCTCTCTCTCTCCTCTCTAAAAAAAAAAAAAATCAATAAATAAAAACAAGAATGTATCTAAAAAAAAAAAAAAAGAAAGTCTAGGTCACTGTCATCACTGTTTATTTAATTATCAAATGAGTTTGAGGACTTAATATGTAAGTATTAGGAATGCAACAGTAAATAAGTTAGGTCCTACCCACCTGTGATTAGAGAGACTGACTAGAATCTTGGCCATGGTAATAGCTTAAGATTGGTATAAGTATCAGGCTGAAAAAGTTGTACCTTATCCAGATGTGATCATTTTCAGAGAAAATGATCTTTAAGTTTGTTAAGTAAGAGTTGACAAATAAAGGAAGACAGAAATAGAAACATTGAATGTGTGAAAGTCAAGAGGTGAGAAAGAACTTGAAATTTTTAATTAACTAAATAAAAGCTCATTATAGGTGAAACATAAAATGAAATAGGAGGATAAATAATATGGAGTCATAATGTTAGAGTATACATTAAACAGAGACATGGCTATACAGAAGTACAGATTTGGGGCTTTATTATACCACTATGGGGGTGCATCAAAAGGTTTAATATGTAGAGTGAAATACTCAGGTTTATATATATTTTTTTTTCCTAATTTCTTTTTTTTATATAATTTTATTTTTAATGGGGCGACATCAATAAATCAGGATACATATATTCAAAGATAACAGCTCCAGGTTATCTTGTGGTTCACTTATATTGCATACCCATCACCCAAAGTCAGATTGTCCTCTGTCACCTTCTATCTTGTTTTCTTTGTGCCCCTCCCCCTCCCCTTTTCCCTCTCCCTTTCCCCCCTACCCCCGTAACCACCACACTCTTATCAATGTCTCTTAGTTTCACTTTTATGTCCCACCTACGTATGGAATAATGCAGTTCCTGGTTTTTTCTGATTTACTTATTTCACTTCGTATCATGTTATCAAGATCTGACCATTTTGCTGTAAATGATCCGATGTCATCAGTTCTTATGGCTGAGTAGTATTCCATAGTGTATATGTGCCACATCTTCTTTATCCAGTCATCTATTGATGGGCTTTTTGGTTGTTCCATGTCCTGGCCACTGTGAACAATGCTGCAATGAACATGGGGCTGCATGTGTCTTTACGTATCAATGTTTCTGAGTTTTTGGGGTATATACGCAGTAGAGGGATTGCTGGGTCATAAGGTAATTCTATTTTCAGTTTTTTGAGGAACCACCATACTTTCTTCCATAATGGTTGTACTACTTTACATTCCCACAAACAGTGGATGAGGGTTCTTTTTCTCCATAGCCTCTCCAACATTTGTTATTACCTGTCTTGTTAATAATAGCTAATCTAACAGGTGTGAGGTGGTATCTCATTGCAGTTTTGATTTGCATTTCTCTAATAACTAAAGAAGATGAGCATCTTTTCATATATGTGTTGGCCATTTGTATTTCTTCCTGGGAGAAGTGTTTGTTCATGTCCTCTTCCCATTTTTTTATTGGATTGTTTGTTTGTTTGTTGTTGAGTTTTATGAGTTCTTTGTATATTTTGGATATTAGGCCCTTATCTGAGCTGTTGTTTGAAAATATCATTTCCCATTTACTTGGCTTTCCGTTTATTTTGTTATCAGTTTCTCTTGCTGAGCAAAAGCTTCTTAGTCTGATGTAGTCCCATTCATTAATTTTGGCCTTCACTTCTCTTGCCTGTGGAGTCAAATTCATAAAATGCTCTTTAAAACCCAGGTCCATGAGTTGAGTACCTATGTCTTCTTCTATGTACTTAATTGTTTCAGGTCTTATGTTTAGATCTTTGATCCATTTTGAGTTAATTTTTGTACAGGGGGAGAGACTGTAGTCCAGTTTCATTCTTTTGCATGTGGCTTTCCAGTTTTCCCAGCACCATTTATTGAAGAGGCTTTCTTTTCTCCATTGTGTGTTGTTGGCCCCTTTATCAAAAATTATTTGACTATATATATGTGGTTTTATTTCTGGGTTTTCTATTCTGTTCCATTGGACTGAGTGTCTCTTTTTCTGCCAATGCCATGCTGTTTTGATTGTCGTGGCCCTATAATAGAGTTTGAAGTCAGGTATTGTAATGCCCCCAGCTTCATTCTTTTTCTTTAGGATTGCTTGGGCTATTTGGGGTTTTTTATAATTCCATATAAATCTGATGATTTTTTGCTCCATTTCTTTAAAAAATGTCATTGGAATTTTGATGGGAATTGCATTAAATTTGTATATTGCTTTGGATAATATGGCCATCTTGATTATATTTATTCTTCCTAACTAAGAACAACGTATATTCTTCCATCTCATTATATCTTTTTCGATTTCCCTTAACAATGGTTTATAGTTTTCATTATATAAGTCCTTTACATTCTTTGTTATGTTTATTCCTAAGTATTTTATTTTTTTTGTTGCAATCGTGAAGGGGATTGTTCTTTTGAGTTCGTTCTCAAATGTTTCATTGTTGGCATATAGAAAGGCTATTGACTTCTGTATGTTAATTTTGTATCCTGTGAATTTACTGTATTGGCTTATTGTTTCTAGTAGTCTTTTTGTGGATTCTTTGGGATTTTCGTGTATAGGATCATATCATCGGCAAAAAGTGATACCTTTACTTCTTCTTTTCCAATATGGATGCCTTTAATTTTTTGTCTTGTCTGATTGCTCTGGCTAGAACCTCTAGTACCACATTAAATAAGAGTGGAGAGAGTGGACAACCCTGTCTTGTTCCTGATTTAAAGGGGAAAGCCTTCATTTTAGTGCCATTTAATATGATGTTAGCTGATGTTTTATCATATATGGCCTTTATCATGTTGAGATATTTTCCTTCTATACCCATTTTGTTGAGAGTCTTAAACATAAAATTGTGTTGTTATTTTATCAAAAGTCTTTTCTGCGTCTATTGATAAGATCATGTGGTTTTTGTTCTTTGTTTTGTTGATATGGTGTATTACGTTAACCGTTTTACGTATGTTGAACCATCCTTGGGATTCTGGGATGAATCCCACTTGATCATGATGTATTATCTTTAAATATGTTGTTGTATTCGATTTGCTAGTATTTTGTTTAGTATTTTAGCATCTGTATTCATTAGAGATATTGGTCTGTAGTTTTCTTTTTTTGTGCAGTCCTTGCCTGGTTTTGGTATGAGGGTTACATTGGCCTCATAAAATGTGTTTGGAAGTATTGCTTCTTCTTCAATTTTCTGGAAGACTTTGAGTAGAATAGGAACCAAGTCTTCTTTGAATGTTTGATAAAATTCGCTGGTATAGCCATCAGGGCCTGGACTTTTATTTTTGGGGAGGTTTTTAATGTTTTTTTCTATTTCTTCTCTACTAATAGGTCTGTTTAGGCTTTCTGCTTCTTGACTCAGTCTAGGAAGGTTGTATTGTTCTAGGAATTTATCCATTTCTTCTAGGTTGTTGAATTTAGTGGCATAAAGTTTTTCATAGTATTCTACAATAATTCTTTGTATATCTATGGTGTCCGTGGTGATTTCTCCTCTTTCATTTTGGATTTTGTTTATATGAAGTTCTTTCTCTTTTTTCCTTGGTAAGTCTTGCCAAGGGTTTGTCAATTTTGTTGATCTTTTCAAAGAACCAGCTCCTTGTTCTATTAATTTTTTCTATAGTTTTTCTGTTCTCTATTTCATTTATTTCTGCTCTGATTTTTATTATTTCCTTTCTTCGGCTGGTTTTGGGTTGTCTTTGTTCTTCTTTTTCTAGTTCCTTAAGGTGTGAAGTTAAGTGGTTCACTTGGGCTCTCTGGTGTTTGTTCATATAGGCCTGAAGTGATAAGAACTTCCCTCTTATCACTGCTTTTGCTGCATCCCATAGATTCTGATATGTCGTATTGTCATTTTCATTTGTCTGTATATATCTTTTGATCTCTGCACTTATTTCTTCTTTGACCCATTCATTTTTTAAAAGTATGTTGTTTAGTTTCCACATTTTTCTGGGATTTTTTTCCTCTTTTTTGCAGTTGAATTCTAGTTTCAAGGCTTTATGATCAGAAAATATGCTTGGTACAACTTTGATTTTTCTGAATTTGCTGATGTTCTTTTTGTGGCCCAACATATGGTCAATTCTTGAGAATGATTCATGTACACTGGAGTAAAATGTATACTCAGTCACTTTGGGATGAAATGTCCTGAGATGTCTATCATATCCAGGTGCTCTAGTGTTTTGTTTAAGGCCACTATATCTTTGTTGATTCTCTGTTTGGATGACCAATCTAGAGCTGTCAGCGGTGTATTGAGGTCTCCAAGTATGATTGTATTTTTGTCAGTTTTTGTTTTAAGGTCAATAAGTAGCTGTCTTATATATTTTGGTGCTCCTTGGTTTGGTGCATATATATTAAGAATTGTTATGTCTTCTTGATTCAGTGTCCCCTTAGCCATTATGAAATGGCCATTTTTCTCTCTGAGTACTTTTGCTGTCTTGTAGTCAGCATTATCAGATATGAGTATTGCTACGCCTGCTTTTTTTTGGATGTTATTTGCTTGGAGTATTGTTTTCCAGCCTTTCACTTTGAATTTGTTTTTATCCTTGTTACTTAGATGAGTTTCCTGTAGGCAGCATACAGTTGGATTTTCTTTTTTAATCCATTCTGCTACTCTGTGCCTTTTTATTGGTGAGTTTAATCCATTTATATTTAGTGTAATTATTGACACTTGTGAGTTCCCTATTGCCATTTTATAGATTGCTTTCTGTTAGTTTTGTGTCTTATTTGATCCTTCTCTTTCGTTTTTCTATCTTTTGTTTTTATTTGGTTGTATTCCATACATCTTTCCTCTGTTGCTATCTTTTTTTATCTCATGTGCTTCTGTGGTGGTTTTTTCAATGGTGGTTACCTTTAAGTAATGAAAAAGGTTCCTACCCTGTTCATTGTAGCACACTATTTTGTGAGTACTTTTGCACTCCATCGTCCTTTGCTACTGTTAATCTCCATCCTCTCCCCCCCTTTCTTTTTGTCGTTGTCACAGTTTAAATTTGGTTTTATTGTGTTCTCTTGGAGCTTCTACTTGTGGCTCTGTTTTTTTTTGTTGTTGTTCTTTGTATTTGATTGGAGAACCCCCTTTAGTAATTCCTGCAGTGGGGATTTTTTGATGATAAATTCCCTCATCTTTTCTGTATCTGTGAATGTTTTTATTTCACCTTCATATTTAAAGGATAGCTTTGATGGGTATAGTATTCGTGGCTGGAAGTTCCTCTCTTTCAGGACTTTAAATATTGGGGTCCACTCTCTTCTAGCTTGTAGAGTTTCTGCTGAGAAATCTGATGATAATCTAATGGGCCTTCCTTTATATGTTGTATTCTTCTTTTCCCTGGCTGCCTTGAGAATTTTTTCTTTGCCATTGGTTTGTGCTAATTTCATTATGATATGCCTTGGAGTAGGTTTGTTGGGGTTAAGAAAACTCGGAGTTCTGTTTGCTTCTAGAATTTGAGGCTTTAGTTCTTTCCACAGGCTTGGGAAGTTCTCATCTATTATTTGAGTATATTCTCCATTCCATTTTCTCTCTCTTCTCCCTCTGATATACCTATTATTCTTATGTCATTCTTTTTGATGGAGTCAGATAATTCTTGTAGGGCTATCTCATTTTTTAAAATTTTTGAGTCTCTTTCTTCTTCTCTCTGTTGTGCCTCAACTTGCTTGTCTTCTATTTCCCTAATCCTCTCTTCTATCTGGCCTGTTTTATTAGCTAAGCTTGTTACCTCGTTTTTCTGCTCGTGAATTGAGTTTTTTTTATCTCTGTTTGATTTGTTTTTATAGTTTCAATTTCCTTGGAAATATATTCTTTGTGTTCGTTCAGTTGTTTTCTGAGCTCCCTAAATTGCCTTTCTGTGTTTTCTTGTATATCTCAGAGGATTTTTAGGATTTCTATCTTAAATTCTCTGTCATTTAGCTCCAAGGTTTCCAATATATTAAATTTTTTCTCCATAGATTTTTCCTCATCTAGCTGTGTTACCTCTCTTTCTTTTGTATCCATGATATTTGATTTTCTCTTCCTTAATGGCATCTGAGGGTGATTTTGTTGATAGTATTAATGAAATTTAATAAAGAATAAAAAGTTTAAAAAAATTAAAAATCAAAAAGAGTTGTTTTTTTAAAAAAAATTAATAATAAAATAAAGAAAAATAAAATAAAAATTTTAAAAAAAGGAAATTATTCCCCCCCTCTTTTTTTTCTCTCCTCTCCTCTCCCCTCTTTCTTGAGGAAATCTTGTGGTGAACTGTGAATTATATTGTACTAAATAGAACAAACAATGCCTGTAATGGAGGGCCTGAATTGGGAAGAAGTAATAAAGGGTCAAAAAAAAAAAAAAAAAAAGAAAAAAAATTGCGTATGGACCCACAAAAAGCAAATAAGAAAAAAAATTGTGTCAAGAATAAAATGATTTGCTTTTAGGTGTTGGTTGACTAAGAGTTATGATGAGAGGAATAAGAGGGAAACAGGAAAATGAGGGTACAAATGAAAAAATTACTATTGTATTTAGTGGAAGAAGAACTAGATAAAATGGAGAGCCAGGGATGGGAGCACTGCTAGTGTGTTAAAAAGGTGAAGTAAAAACCCCCCAAAATGCCACAAACATAAGTTTGAGTCCCAGAGAGTGAGAGAGAAAAAAAGAGGGAACCACTAAAAGAAGAAAAAAGAAAAAAGAGGAGAGAAAGAGAGAGAGTTAAGGGTTTTGGTGTGCAACCCTCTTAGAGAGAAAGGAAGAGGAAAGAAAAGATAATGGGATATGTAACACTTATGCGTAGTGTAGTTCAAGGAGAGGAAAGAGTAAGACCGGCAGAGAGTTAAATGACCAAATTGGAGGAGGAATAAAAAATATCAAGAATGAAGATAAGAGAAACAAACGAACAAATATAATAAAATGGGATAGGCTATAAAGTCTGCTTATTATTCTTGATTTTGAGAGGTTATCTTCTTGCTTTTTATTTTCTCCCCCTCTTCCTGGTCAGTGACTCTGTACCTCGGGTTCTGCCCCTTTGGCATGCTCAGGTAGAGGTTTGCAGTTGATAAGTCTCTATGGCGATGTCGTGTATTGTGCTACAGTCTCGTTGGCAGTCGAGGCTCATTAGCATTTATAGGCTCCACCAGTGAGAGAGTCGTGTTCCTGGAGCCTTTCTCCTAGTCTTTCCTTCCTCAATTAGTAGCCTGAAAATCTAGCTATGGGGTTGCTGCTGCCTCTGCCTGGATAGTAAGAGGCTCAAAGAGCTGGCAACTCCCCACTCTATTCCCACTCAGCACAGGGCTCTGGGTAAGGCTCAGGCAGTCAGAGCTGCTAGCATAATCAGGTGGGGCTTCTGCCCACTGAAAGACCTCTGGCTCTGCCACTCTGTGGGATAACACGGGCGTGCACTGCCGAGGCACTTGGAGGAATCTCTCGCCCACTATCTGCGTGCGCAGATCAGGATATCAGGCCAGCAGTCTCACACTCTGAGTGAAACCCCCGCCCACACGAAAAGGTTCCAGCATTGGAATTGGCTCTCACTCCGTCCCCGGGCACGGCTTTTTCAAGGCGCTGGGGTGGCCTGAGATTCCGCTTTTTGGCCCACACAAAGGTCCCTGACTCTGCCCCTCTGTGGGATAACACGGGCGGGCACTGCTGAGGCACTCAGAGGAATCTCTCGCTCACTATCTGCACACGCAGACCAGGATATCAGGCCAGCAGTCTCATCGGAGTGAAACCCCCACCTGCAAGGAAAAGTCCAGCATTGGAATTGGCTCTCGCTCCATCCCCGTGCGCTGCTTTCCCAGGGCACTGGGGCAGCCCGGGGATTCCGCTTTCGGCCCACACAGAGGCCTCTGACTCTGCCCCTCTGTGGGGTAACATGGGCGCCCACTCCTGAGGTGCTGGGAGGAATCTCTCGCTCACTTTCCGTGCGCGCTGACCAGGATATCAGGCCAGCTGCCTCACCCTCTGAGTGAATCCCCCTCCTGCACGGAAAAGTTCCAGCATTGGAATTAGTTCTCACTCCCTCTCCTTGCGTGGCTTTCCCAGGGCACTGGGGCAGCCCAGAGATTCCACTTTTGGCCCACACAAAGGCCTCTGACTCTGCCTCTCTGTGGGACAACATGGGCGCACACTCTCAGGGCTTTGGAAGGAATCTCTCGCCCACTATCTGCATGCGCCGACCAGGAGAACGGGGAAAATGGCTGCCCCACTTGTCTTTCTTTGTCTGGGTTTGGCGCAAGTGTTAGCTTGTATTGCCCGGGTTGCCACAGGAACAGTTTTTCCTCGGCCTGGATGTCCGTGCCACAGCCTAGTTCGGCTGTTTGTGCTGTGGCCTGGATCTATTCACCCCCTTCCCCCGCCTCAGTTTCTATATTCTCAGTTCCCAGTGAAAGCCGCCCTGTTTAGGTTAGTGAGGAAGGCGGAGCATTTCTTACTCCCTATTTCCTTCGGGGTTTGATTATATATTTAGCCAATTTTTCGCTCGACCATACCTTCGGGTGTATTGCGAAACATCTGGAGGCTCCAAGGATAGGTTTTTCTGTTTCTGGTTGAAGATCTTGTTGAGTTTTGGGGGAGATTTATTGGTATCGCTTCCTACTGCACCATTACTCTGACGTCATCTCAGGTTTATATTTTTGAAGATCATTTTGTCTTAACTGCTGGTAATGGATGAAGGAGCACATTAAGGGATGGATGCCCAGTGATCCAGGGGATAGCTCTCAGGAACCTATACTTGGGCATTGGCGGTGTGAATGGCAGAGATTTTCATGAGGGAAAACTGTATGATTTAAATGGGTTGTAAAGGGGGCAGGTGCCAAGGCCAGCTTTAAGTTTTGCCAGCTATAAAAATGATGATGCCACTTACTGAACTAAGGAATACTGACAGAGAATCCTAATTGAAAGTGAAGATCAAGAACTAAAACTAAAACTTGCCTAAAATGAGATAACTGTGATCTAGATAGCTAGTTGGGAAGGGAAAAACAGAGGTCCCAACTCTTCTCCTTCAAATACTCATTTCTGCATATGCTCCTTCTTCGTGGGCTCTCCTCCTGCATCAGTCAAAAGTCCTGATATGATGTCTCAGCAATTCCTCTCCTAGGGAATTACCCAAAGGAAATGAAAATATAATGTCCACACAAAGACTTATAGACAAGTATTCATAGAAGCTTTATGGATAATAGACAAGACTGAAAATAACCCATATGCCTATCAGCAGGTGACAGATAAACAAATTCTTACAGTGAAATACTAATAAGCAAGAAATCATCAAGTAAACCCTGGCCAAATAGCTCTGCTGGTTAGAGCATCCTCCTGAAGCACAGAAGTTGCCAGTTCAATACCCGGTCAGGGTACATACAAGAACAGTTCTATGTTCCTCTCTCTCTCTCTCTCTCTCTCTCTCTCTCTCTCTCTCTCTCTCCTTTTCTGTATTGCTAAAATCAATAATTTTAAAAAATATTAAAAAAAACAAAAATCATTAAATACATATATACATACGTACGTACTAAATAAATGCATGGAGTAGATTATTGATGCATGCAATAACCTGGATGGACCCCAAAATCACTTTGCTAAGGAAAACAAGCCAGACCAAAAAAAAAAAAAGTACATGTTGCCATTTTTATAAAATTCTAGAAAATGTAAGCTGATATATATAGTAAGACATAGAAGGAGGAGTTTTTAATGTGCATGAGAAATCATTACAGGTGATGACATATTTGGTATTTTGTTTGTGATGATGGTTTATGGGTGTATACATATATCAAAACTCATATAACTTAATACACTTTAAATATGTATAATGTATTGCATATAAGTTATACCTCAATAAAGCAATATCAGAAAGTCCATGTGTTGCCCCTTGTTCACCTGCTTCCAAATAAGATGAACTCTTCTTGGCCCTGGCCAGTTTGCTCAGTGGTAGAGTGTCGACCCAGCATGTGGATATCCCGGGTTTGATTCCCGGTGAGGACACACAGTAGAAGCACACATCTGCTTTTCTACCCCTCCCCTTCTTGCTTCTTTCTCTCCCTCTCTCTTCTCCTCTCCTCCTGTAGCCATGGCTTGATTGGAGCAAGTTGGCCTCGGGTACTGAGCATGGCTTCATGGCTTTCACCTCAGGCACTATAAAATGACTCTGGTTGCAATAGAGCAAGGTTCCCAGATGAGCAGAGCATTTCCCCCTAGTGGACTTGCCAGGTGGATTCTGGTTGGTGCACATGTGGGAGTTTTTCTCTGCCTCCCGATCCTCTCACTAAAAATTTTTTTAAAAATAAGATGAGTTCTTCTTCCTCATCCTTTGTCCCATCAGAACAGTCTACATTTATAAAATGTATCCAGTTGTGTCTACATAATTAGTGGCATACCTGTTTGCTTATATGTCTATCTTCCTTTCTGTACTTTCAGCTGCCCACTGAGATGATGCCCCTTTTGTTCACTGCTTCCTCAATGAATGAATGAAGCACTGATAGTCTCACTTGTGCTGGTAAATATCTGGAAATCTATTCCACTCCTGTCAGGTCCTCTGAGGAAAGGGTAATAAGGGATGGATCGATGGTGAGATGGTAATAAGGGATGGAAAGGTATCACTACTGTGCTCTGCCATACAGGTGGGAGGTGGGAGGGCAAACAGGAGTGGGCGTGAGATCAGCCAGAAACAATGCTTTAACTGAGACACACTCAAAAACCAGTAAAAAAAAAAAATCCTATGTGCACTGTTATGCTTATGGGACACTAAGGAACAATGCTTACATTTTACTGTCTTTGTTGGAAATGCAAGTACAGAGGCGAATGTCTGTGCCTACATTGGAGCAGCCCTCGGGGACATCCACTTAGGAATGAAGTGATGTCTCATAGCACATTGGGCTTCCACTGCCATCCAGCTACATTCAGATTTCACTGCCCTCAGAAAGCTGGCAGGGTAGGCACCTTAATTGAGAGGAAAAACTCTGAGTCCTGGGAAATATTTCTGCAGCTGAGAGATTCATTTTAACTAAATGGAAACAGCTCATGAAATAAAAGCATGAATGAGACAAAATAAAAAATTTTTACAATTGCACATGGTGGCTATGCCAAAATGTAATACAAGGGTCAAAAGATTATATTAAAAAGATGCTCATATGGTCCCTTATGGCATCTGGAATGCCCTACCATGGAAAATAAAGCTCAAGTGAGCAAATCCTAACACTATATTTACGCATGTAAATGGAAGGTTAATAATCATCTAACTATGATATTCAGTTTGATGCAAACTTGATGTTATTCCCAACAGCATTTTTATAAAGCCATCATTACATGTCATTTAAATTGAATTTATATTTATTTAACCAACGTGTTCAGTACCACTGGGTTGAAATTTGTAATTTAAGACATAATCAATGCCTGTCTTCAAGAATTAGCCTCCCCTTTCAAATAGAACTCCCTGCCCCCTATCCTACATGAACAAAACATATTTAAATACTATGAAAGAAATCCTGAGATTTAACACTTATGGGTAGTAGGGGATGAGTTCAGAAATGCTAGAGACCTACATGAGGAGTACTAATCACATCGAAGAGGATGGCTTTGAGGTTATCCTCAAAGGATTCTTAGAATTAGGGAAATGATGTGAACAAAGCATCCACAGAGAAAAGCAGGAGAAAGAGGATAAGAGAGATACTAGAGGAAGCCCTGATTTCCTCCTTGTCCAAAAATCAAAAACAAAACAAGAAAACACAAAACCTCTTATGTTTAGAGACTCAGAGCTATAACGATGTAATGATCTACTCTGAATTAGAAATCATCTTAGAGCCTGTGGCACAGGCAGTGGCACAGTGGATAGAATGTAGGCCTGAAATGCTGAGGATTCAGGTTTGAAACTCTGAGGTCACCAGCTTGAGCATGGGGTCTATAGCTTGAGCGTGGGTTCATAGACATGATGCCAAGCTCTCTGGCTTGAGCAACGGGTCACTGGCTCAGCTGGAGAGCCCTGGTCAAGGTGCATATAAGAAAGCAATCAGTGGACAACTAAGGTGCTGCAACTATGAGCTGATGTTTCTTATCTTTCTCCTTTCCTGTCTGTCTCTTTCTCTCTATTAAAAAAAATCTCAGAGGAGAATGAGGGTTAATAGGAGCACATTCACCTCCTCCTACCAATCTCATGGCAGACATTATTTACACATGAGAGCCCTTTTTGACTGTGGACTTTAGACATGGGCAGCCTGAGGACATGGTGTTCAATGGTTTAGACTTGTTTGATTGGTTTCTAAATTTATTTTTATGCTTTTCTAAACTTTCGTAGTGAGAGAAGCTCTAGCAGGGCATTAAATATCCAAACAGAATTATTATTTAGTAATGATCTTAAAATTAACATGGGGTAGGGCTAATAAAATCATAAATATTAATATTCCCCTACTTTGAGACAAGAGCATTCAGTGTCATACCATGTGTTTCAGAAACGTCACCACAAAAATTCTTTTTTTTTTTTTTTTTTTTTTTGCAGAGAGAGAGAGAGAGAGTCAGAGAAAGGGATAGATAGGGACAGACAGACAGGAACAGAGAGAGATGAGAAGCATCAATCATCAGTTTTTCGTTGCGATACCTTAGTTGTTCATTGATTGCTTTCTCATATATGCCTTGACCGCGAGCCTTCAGCAGACCGAGTAACCCCTTGCTCGAGCCAGCAACCTTGAGTCCAAGTTGGTGAGCTTTTTTTACTCAAGCCAGATGAGCCCGCGCTCAAGCTGGTGACCTTGGGGTCTCAAACCTGGGTCCTCTGCATCCCAGTCTGACGCTCTATCCACTGCGCCACTGCCACAAAAATTCTTGATGGTCTTCCTTCATAATTCCAATGGCCAAATCTTTAAAGAAAAGGATGTCATTCTATCCTTAAATAATAATATTACATGAAGTACAATTATTTAAAGTTGCTTAAAGTTCGGGGTCTTTTTAATATTAATTGTAATCGGCCAAGTAGAAGGCACACATTATATTAAGAGGTAGATCAATTAGCCTAGCACCACTGATACTATCAATAAAAGAAAATAATTTTAGTATGTTCTAAGCAATATTTAAAGCTCTAAACAAGGTTCTTTGTTGTTCACACACCTTACAATTAGTATATCAACTTTGTGAAGAGAACATTAGCCCCATTTTATAGATGAGAAGACTGAAGCTAAGTAATATTAAAAGCAAAGCGAAAAAAAAGACCATGGATGTAAATTTAAGTCATTCAACCTCAATCCTGATATTCTATTATACTGGTTCTTCTTTAAAATCATGTCAATTATAACATTCATTGGGTACTAACTACATGTCCTTCTTCTCTTTCTCCTTCTCTTCATTCTTCTTCTTCTTCTCCTTCTTCTTCTTCTTCCTCCTTCTCCTCCCTTTCTTCTTTTTCTTCTTCTTCTTCTTCTTCTTCTTCTTCTTCTTCTTCTTCTTCTTCTTCTTCTTCTTCTGAGTGTGTGGGAGATAGTGAGGTAGACTCTTGCATGTGCCATGACCAAAATCCACCTGAAAATCCTATCTGGAGCCAATGATCGAGTACCAAGCTATTTTTAGCAGCTGAGGCTGATGTACTCCAATGGAGCTATCCCTAATGCCCAGTGCCATGCTGCTCAAACCAATCAAACCACTGGCTGCAGGAGGGGCTTAAACTGGACTCAAACCCAGGATGTCCATACACTGGCCAACACTCTATCCACTGAGCCTATTATTATTCTGCTAACTGTTTTATATATATATGACATTATTCCCTCATAATGTCCTTGTGATAAACCCATGATGTCCTGAAGGAATATGACTGGCTAAAATTCACAGATCAGAAACAGGTTGTTCAAAGCCACACAGGTGGTAAGCAATGGAGCTAGAATTTGAATGCTAAGTTTAGAACCAAAGCTCTTTATTAGTGTACGATGCTGCCTCTCACAGGGTGGTGAAATCCTGAAAGTGATTCCAGTTATAAGTATCCAGACCTTATTTAGGTGATATCTATGTAATAAGGTAAGGAGAAAAATCCATTCTCTTGAGGAATCAGACAGCAAGCACACATCAAAACCTTAGTAGAAGTTAGTTATAGAAAATAATACAAATTTAGATTTTTCAAAATATCTTCACTCTCCACAAGAAGCACACTTCAATTTTTGCTTAATATCCTATTTTTAATGAATAATCACAAGAGACTCAATTATGTATTGCATTTTATATTGCCTGAGAACATGCTTAGTACTTTACATTGAATATCTCATTTAGTCCTCACAATCAGCCTATTTGGCCCATGATTTCTTCATGTATGTCAGGGGAACAGTCCACAAAGCCTGGAGAATTCCAACAGATACCAACTTGCTTGGCTAGGCGTATGTTAATAGATTAGGAGTAAGGAGCAGAAAAATTCTGGCCCACAGGCACCTTGGAATCTAATCACCTCTTCCTTTCATGTGAATACGGAAGCTTGGAGATTTCCCTGCAGTAACCTGGTGATGTAAAGGCATGGTTTTTATCCAATTGTGGGAAATGTACCATAAAAAGAAGCCCTAGGTGCTATGTTTGTTATGTAAAAGAAGTAGGCTCCCTTGACAACATGAGTGATGAAACACAGCATAGATATGTAGGCTGCTGCCCATGATCAGTATTGAAGGTATAGGAAAAAAATAAAGGAAAATAATGAAGTAAACATCTTAGAGGAGGTAAAAGGTCACAAAGTTCCTCATGTTTGTCACAAGATGGTGAGCAATGTAGCAAAGATCCTGCTTGCCTTCCACTGTGCAAAGCTGTTGCTAGATGTTGGCTTGCCAGGCCTGCGAGTTTCAGCACCTTCTACATCTAGATCTTGCTAATGAAAGGCAAGTGGAGTCCATAAATGTCACCTCCTGGTTGAAGTGTTGAGAACAGAGCCTCTATACCTTTTTCTCCTCTGCTTTGCAGCTATATACTAAGGGTTTGAGGCTCTAGGAAGTGGCAGTCAGACAACAGAACAAGCCCAGGTATCTAATTCATTGCAATGGAGAAAAGCCATTAGCAAGTCAGAAACACCATGTTGGATTACTATGCAAACAAGAAATAAACCTTTTCTTTTATGGTAAGTCACTAACAAATAAAGATTTCTTGTTATACCAGCTCATATTGCCCTCAGTAATATAGTGTAGGAATGTGAATCTTCTTTATTTCATTAAAAACAGATGGTATATTGTGCAGTCTATTGTCCATTGTCACTAGAATTTTACATCATGACTACATTAAGGAAATCCACAGGGAACTGTGAAACTTCATTTCAACCATGGCTGTTGGTAATAGAGTAATAGAAGAAGGAAAGTCATATGGTACCATTAATCCAATTCTGTACTTCAAATACTCCCAATTCTAGTTACAATTGACCACTAGAATACATAATAAGGACTGGATTTACCATCCTAGTCAAAACATTAAAATGTAAAAAGAAGACAAAGAAAGAGAGAGGGAGAGAGAAACAAAGAATGAAAGATGGATAAGACATATGAAGAAAAAGTTTAAGAAACTGGATATCAGGCAATGAAGCTCAGTGATTCCTAAGATTTCAGAAAGAAATGTGGTGAGACCTGTGATTGTCCCAACTTACTGAGTTATAGAATTTTCAGATCACTGAGCAGGGAGGGAAAATAAGGGGTGCCTGGAAGTCTCCTTGAACTGAGGAAACAAAGCTGACAGCCTAGAAAGATAAGGCTGCTTGAGTTGAGAGGACAGAAAACTAAAAAGAAGTGAGCTGCACACAACTCCAGTGATCAGAAAACGGGTCTCCTTGAATGTTTAGCTGAGTATTGATTAGACCAAACCTGTGAAGAAATCATTAGAAAGCAGGGAAAGAACAGTTCAAAAAGATTATTAGGAACAGCCTGTTGCTCACAGGATAGAATAATGCCAACTCCCACAACCCAGACTAAAAAATTGCATAATTCATGGGATATTGGGTAAAAAACTCAGAGGAACTTGCCTCAGTTGCATAGAATACTAAGCCCTACACTAATGGTGATTCTGGTCTTTCTTACAAACTCTTAAAAGCAAGACCAGAAAGAATAAAACCAATTCATGTAACATAACTTCTTCCCAGAGCAAAGCTCAATGATATTTAAAATCTAAGATAAAAAACAGCTTGGAGCAATAGAAAACATTTGGCAAGGTGTTACATCTAATGATATCAATAACTATTAATAAAGAAGGCTGAAGGAGGTTCCAACCAAAGTAGTTTTCAAAGCATAGGAATTTACCAGGAATAATTAAAAAAAGATCATTTCATAAAGATAAAGAGATCAATTAATCAGGAAGATATAATAGTCCTAAATGTCTACGCAAACAAACAAAACAAAACCACATAGCTACAAAATACACGAAGCAAACAGTCAAAAGAGTAAATAGATAGAAAAATCAGTAAAGATGTATTATATATATATTTTTATAACACTATCAACTAACTTGACCTAATTAATATCAACTAACAATACCTAAATAACTGTCCAATAATAGTGCATAATACACACATACACAGAGCACTTATGAATATGAACCATATTCTGGGCCACAAAAGACTCAAGAAATTTAAAATGATTCAGGTTCTACAAATAATAAATTAGTAACAGAAAGTTCTCTTAAAAAACCCTCCTAATACTTGGAAATTTTTACAAACTTGTAAATGACTCATGAGCAAAAAAAGAAATCAGAAGGAAATTATAAACATTTTGAATGAAATTTTAATAAAACCAAAACTCAATTATTTGTGGAATGCCACTAAAGCAGTTCTTAAGAGGAAATTTATAGCAATAAATGCCTATATTGGAAAAAAAAAAGGAAACTCATTTTATGAGGTCAGCATTAACCTTATCCCAAAAACAGATACACATTAAAGAGAAAGAAAGTATAGGCCAAAACTCTTGATAAAATAGATGTGAAAATCCTCAACAAAATGTTAACACTCAGATCCAGCAATCCATTAAAAAAATATCTCATAGCATGATCAAGTGGAATTTATTCCTGAATGTGAGGTTGGTATAATATCCCCAAATCAATAAATGTGATATACCACATAAACAAAATGAAAGATAAAAATTATATGATCATAACAGTAGATGCAAAAAAAGCATTTGACAAAAATCTAGCAGTCATTTATGATTCAAACTCTCAGCAAAGTGTGAATAGAAGGAACATACCTTAATAAAGTAAAGTTTATATATGACAAAGCCATAGTCAACATCATACTCAATGGGCAAACACTGCAAATATTTTTCTTAAGATCAGGAACAAGACAGGGATGTCTGCTTTCACCAATATTATTCAACATAGTACTGGAAGTCCTAGACACAGCAATTAGACAAGACAAAAAAATCAAAGCCATCCAAATTGGAAAGGAAGAAGTAAAACTGTCATATGACATAATACTGTATATAAAGAACCCTAGAGATTACACCAAAAATCTACTAGAACTCATAAATAAACTCAGTAAAGCTAGGATACAAAATAAGCATCCAGAAAATGACTGCCTTTATATACACTGATAAAAAATTATCAGAAAGGGAAACAAACAAAAAAAATTACAACTGTCTCAAAAATATACTTGGAACAAATTTAACTAAAGTAAAAGACCTATATTTCAAAGATTATAACACTTAAGAAAACTGAAGAATATACAAATAAATAGAAGCATACACTGTGCTCAAGGATACAAAGAATTAACATCACTAAAATGTCTATATTACCCAAGAAATCTATAGATTCAACACAATTTCTATCAAAGTACCAATTGCAGTTTTTACAAAAATAGAAGATATATTCTGAAAATTTATATGGAACCACACAAGATTGCAAACGACTCTAGCAAACTTGAAAAAGAGTGTAATTGAAGATATCACACTACCTGATAACAAACGATACTACAAGGCTATAGTAATCAAAACAGCAAGGCAATTACATGAGAACAAATACATAGATTAATAAAACAGAACAGAGAGCCCAGAAATAAACCCATACCTACATGGTTAATTAAAATTTCCCCTGGGTAAAGGAAACAAAAGAAAAAATAAACAAATGGGACTACATTAAACTAAAAAGTTTTTGCACAGCAAAGGAAATCATCAACAAAACAAAAAGACAACATATTGAACTGAAGACTATATTCACCAGTGATACATCTGATAAGGAGTTTATATGCAAAATTTATAAAGAACTCATACAATTCAACACCAAAAGAGCAAAAACAATCTAATTAAAAAATAAACAAAGGACCTGAATAGATACTTCTCCAAAAAGGGCATACAGATGGCTAAAACATAGGAAAAGAAGCTTGATGTCACTTGAGCGTGGTTTTAGGTACTTGCCCCATATCTCTGTCTTCACATACAGATGGCATGACTGGCTAGAAGATGTGGGGCCTTTAACATAAATTGTTCCTTCTGCCGTCAATATAGTGACATACTTGTAAAAGCAACAAAACACTAGGATAGAATTCAATCTCATACACATTGTCAGAAGGTAGTTCAATGATTTTTTTTCTGCATGTGACAGCAAGAAAAAACTAGACTCTACAAAAAAAAAATTGACTCTTGTAAATTTTTGAATGGTTGCAAAAATAATTAAGCATTTTCTTATCCAATGTGACTATCAAAAATTTGAAGAATATATTAAAAGTCTTTTTTTTTTTTTTTTTTCATTTTTCTGAAGCTGGAAACGGGGAGAGACAGTCAGACAGACTCCTCCCGCATGCGCCCGACCGGGATCCACCTGGCACGCCCACCAGGGGGCGACGCTCTGCCCACCAGGGGGTGATGCTCTGCCCATCCTGGGCGTCGCCATATTGCGACCAGAGCCACTCTAGCGCCTGAGGCAGAGGCCAAGGAGCCATCCCCAGCGCCCGGGCCATCTTTGCTCCAATGGAGCCTTGGCTGCGGGAGGGGAAGAGAGAGACAGAGAGGAAAGCGCAGCGGAGGGGTGGAGAAGCAAATGGGCGCTTCTCCAGTGTGCCCTGGCCGGGAATCGAACCCGGGTCTATTAAAAGTCTTGATCAGAATTATAGTCACCACTTCGACTATAAGATTTAACTAAAAAACGTACGCTTCTGGAAGCAAGCACAAATTCCTCTTTAAAAATACAATATTGAGAATTTTATAAAAATTAAGTATTTAAGGTCATCCCAAGTAATTTATATTTTTATTTTAGTTGTCTATTATTTATCTTATAGTTGTTTGTTTTATTTTCATTATCATTGTTTAATATAAAAAAGGATATATTATTTTTACCAAGCTCCACTTAGATCTCCAATTTACCCCAGCATGGTGTATAAATATTTTATAAGTGTGCCATTAAGTGAAAACAGTGAGTAGTCTGACCTAATATATAGCAACATATTAATATTCAGAGCTAGATACATACTTTGTTCTAGATTTAAAGGGGGCAGAAACCAGAAGACACCTTTAGCCTATTAATTAGGTAAATATTCGGTTTAAGATTATGTATTCCCTAGATCACACAAACAAAAAATAAATGCCAGGATAATGATGGTATTTGAGATCTGTAATTTCATCTGGCAACACAACCCATAAGGAAGCAATTGCTGGTGTTTTATGCATTAATTGAGTACCATGCACCTTTTTGACACAGAATAGAAATTAATTTCATATTGTTCAGTATTGTAAAACATTTTTTGAGATACATGCTAAATCTAAAGATTTATAAATATGGAATAGTTTTCATTTAAATGTGGTATCAGTCTAGTGCTCTGAGCCTAAAATAACAATGTGAATAACTCTTGCAAAAAATAAATAAAAAATAAAAACAATCCCAGGTTTACTTAATTGGGATTACTTAATTAAGTAATCCCAGGTTTACTTAATTTTATTCCTGTTACTACTTTTTAAAAATTCTACCGTCTGACCAGGCGGTGGCGCAGTGGATAGAGCATCAGACTGGGATGCGGAGGACCCAAGTTCGAGACTCCGAGGTCACCAGCTTGAGCGCGGGCTCATCTGGTTTGAGCAAAACTCACCAGCTTGAGCCCAAGGTCACTGGCTCGAGCAAGGGGTTACTCGGTCTGCTGAAGGCCCACGGTCAAGGCACATATGAGAAAGCAATCAATGAACAATTAAGGTATCGCAACGAAAAACTGATGATTGATGCTTCTCATCTCTCTCCATTCCTGTCTGCTGTCTTTCCCTATCTATCCCTCTCTCTGACTCTCTCTGTCTCTGTAAAAAATAAAAAAATTCTACCATGTGAGGCCAAACCAAAATATTCTGTATTTGAAAAATCAGATTTATTGATTGACGGTGGATGAATCACAAAATTAGAAGTTATAACAAGCAGATATTTCTGATTACAACTTCTTTCAGATTTTTTGGTTATGAATCAAATCACTTTTTTTTTGTTAGCTGAAGTTTCCTCAACTCTGGAATGAAGGTGTGCATTAAATATCTATTGAGTTCCCTTGAGCATCATGTGGTTTTGTGATCCTGTTTAACTTGTTGAAGAAACTAAATATTACAATGTATAGCAGTCTAGTTATTTTAGCATAAATTCAAACACCATGTGGGGGAGTTTAGTTTATACCCTGAGTTATTTTTATTTTTATGCCGTGTTACCTACTAATAAATGAACAGCAAATGCCGTGGTAAGAATTCTCTAATATTCTGGGCTATCAGTAGATTTTGGGGTTGGGAGGATGGATTGACCCTCCCTGTTTACTAGACACAACTTTATGATTTGCTATCTGCTTCATCTCCTGTCACCTGTCCCCTTCATTGTTTTACTAACATTTTTTTTTCTAACCCTGAGCAAAACCTTCATGGTACAGAATTTCCCAGAAGTGGCCCACATTTCAACAGTAGAATTCCAATTAAGAAACTTGAGTATGGGCCGCACTCAGCACTCCCTGCTGACGTGTTCCTCTCCCCACCTCCTTCCTCTCTTGACTGACTTGAGTTTCAAGTGACCTTTGTCAATGGTATCAAGCCTAACTTTCCTAGGCTTCTATTTCTAAATCCTCTACAAGCCTACCACAGTGATCTAGCTCCTTGAATGTTATAGGGGCTCAAGATGTATTTGTCAAGCCAACATCTCTCTCTATCTCAGTTTCTCTAGACTGTAGGTCCTTAATTGCAGACTCTAGGATGAATGGGCGACAAAAGTGTAGAGACATTTGGCCTGGAAGAAATGGTACAAAACCACAGAGCCTTACTTATGCAGTTTCACATATTAATTTTGGGTAAGCACAAGAGAAAAGGTCATGCATATGAATTTTCTTTATTATGTATGGTGATCTCAGGTGGGAAAGAAGTTGATAATAACTATGCTAAATCATGTAGCACTATAAAACATGATAAATACAAATAATTCAATTCAAAATGGTGATTTAAGGGTGAAAATGCAGCCATTTAATTTGATATTCTTTTTTTTAATTTTTTTTTAATTTATTTATTCATTTTTTTTAGAGAGGAGAGGAAGAGACAGAGAGAGAGAGAGAAGGGGGGGAGGAGCTGGAAGCATCAACTCCCATATGTGCCTTGACCAGGCAAGCCCAGGGTTTCGAACCAGCAACCTCAGCATTTCTAGGTCGACGCTTTATCCACTGCACCACCACAGGTCAGGCTAATTTGATATACATTCTTGATGATACATTAAATGTCTCTGAGACTCCATTGAAATCAAAGCTGAAAGGACTTGGCTAAATGTGAAGGAAGATTCTCTGTAAGGTCGACTATTCAATTTCTTTTAGCTCCTAAATATGTGAGAAGCAGTAAAGCATAGTGCTCGGGCCACTGTACTCACCTGATCTTGGAGTCAGACAGTCTAATTTGGCTGAACAGATGGGTAACTGTGTGATCATAGGAAAATTCTTAACTTTTCTCTTCCTCAGTGTCTTTATCTGTAAAATGGGGATATCATTGGTACTTACTTCTTAAAAGCTCTGTGAGTATTAACTAAGTCATGAACAAGAGGCACATTGTCTACATAGTAGGTGCTCAATAAGTGGCAGTGATTGTGTTGTTGATGATAGTAGCCAAGACAGCAATGATGCCGCACGTTTACTGTTTCAATTGCATTATGACTTTTACATAATGTATTTTAAATCTCCTTGTTCTGAGATGAGCACAGCTTCTCCTGCAAACCACCAAATGGCTCACCAAGTACTAATATGTCCACCAGCTCATTGGCAAACATTTTGAGCAAATGGGAAACAAACATTGAATTAAGATGAGCACTTTCAGGATCATGTCTGGTTCTAGAAGGGACTGTGACCATGTACCTCCTGGTGGAAGAGGATCCTCAATGGTTACCAATCAGGATTATTCCCTTGTTGTTTCAGATTAAGCTGAAAGAGCCTCAGCAGTTCAGGCACTTTTAGCTCAGTATCTGAGATTGTTTATGCCTGAGATGTGGTAATTTCAGGAAAACAACAATTGAGCCAGTGGCTTGGGGTTTCCAGCTGAAGCCCCAACGGTTCGTTTTCTGAAAACCCAAGAAACCAGCCAGCTCTATTTGTTTAAGAAGTTCAGATTAACACTGTGCTTTATCAAAGCACTCTCCCTTCCAAGAACAACCAAGATATTCTGAGTCATTTACTTTCTTTCCCATTTACTATTCTTTTGATGAGATGGAGTCCCCAGTTGTAAAACACAAGGAAAACATTTAATCAGAAAAACAGCTAGAAGTGATTTATGATAATTGATATTAAATGGCTCAATCTCAATCTAGTTTCAGTTCTTGTGTTACATGAGAGATTTTTCAGATTCCTAGTAGGAAAGTTTGGCAGAAGACAATAAAAACCATGACTTTCTCACTTTTTCCTGATGTTTCATTATACCTCTAAGTAATATGTTCAGCATTCCCTCAGAAATATATAATGCACTTTACCCAGTGTATTCATCATTTGCCTCTGACTAAAACATCCAAATGACTAAGAGTTTGACTGTAAGGAAATCATTATGGAAATAAGTAAAGGATGTTCACCAGAGCGTTGTTCAGAATTTTGGAAAATGAAAAAAGTATACATATATACACAGTAGGAAACAGAAGAGGAAAAAAATGAAGTATCTACAACTACCATATACGCCACTGTGCAACGATTAAAATAATGATGTAGAAACTCATAGCAACTCTTCATTGTGAAAAGGAGCTCATGATTCCTTTTAAAAATTGACAATATCACACATACCAATATTAGATTCAGTAACTTATCAGTTATTTTGGCTCTAACTAGGAGAAAAAAGATACAGTAATTTTAGCATTGAAATTTTAATAAAAATAATTCACTACAACAAGGGATTAATGAAAAAAATGGCTAGTGACAAGTAAAGTTAACTCAAAAAACTATAAAGACAGCAGATATAAGAAATAGCTACTAATGCTCCAGCTGAGAACTCAGTCTCCCTCCAACCCCACAGGATTGAGGTCCAGCACTGGTTGGAGAGAGCATGGTTTACTGGATGGAACAGAAGAAACTGTTCTTCCTCCTGGCAAAACTTTCTGGAAATACGCCCTCTGTGACGTTCTGGAAATACTCCTTCTAGGGTTCCAGAGAAAGCTCGTCATTAGATGTTTCTCACCTGAGCCAGTCCACTACAAAACTTCTTAATAGAAGGAGCTGGGGGAAGCTGTTGGCTGCTGTGCAGTGCCAAAGACAGCTTGGGAGAAGCTGCGGGCACTGCTGGAGCAGGACACCCAGGGAGCCCTCGGAGCGGCGGGAGCAGGGTGCTGCAGAAACCCTGAGCCTGGAGAAATTGTATGCATTGCAGAGCTGGGGCCTGGGAAAGTCAGGGATGCTGCAGGAGCCAGACCCTGGAGAAGCCAACAGGAGCTTCCAAGCAAGCACACCAACCCCCCCCGAAAGCAAAACCTTTTCTTTTGTAACATCCCTCCAGCGCCATCTGTTAGTAAAGCCTAGTATCGCACCGGCAGCCAAAGGAAAAGCTAAGGGCCCATGTATATTTTCACAGAGCAGGTAAAAATGGGTGAAGTTAGAGTTGACAGGCAATAAATAAAAAAACTGGCACAGAGAGTAAATATGAAAATGCTAACAATAGATCTCTCTGGGTAGAAAATTATAGGTTAATATCACATTTTTCTTGGAGCATTGCCATGATTCTATAACGTAAATGTAAATAAATAGGTTTCCTTTGTTAAAAAAAATAACTCAGCTACCCCCCAAAACTTAATATTCATTCAATAACTTTTACTTTATATTTAATTACTCACAGGCTAAAGTATAAGCACAAGAGCAATGCGGATGCTGCACATTTAAGGGCATAATCAGTCTTCCTCATTTGTCGGGTCAAGAGAAAAGGATCATTGGCTTTTCTCTCTCGAGTTCTCTTCCATCCTATTACCTAAAACACTCTTTCTAGCTGGAGGAATAATGCAGATCAAGGTCTAGTTCTCCAAACCAGCTATGTTTCCTGTATGTTTGAGGGGTATTAGTAAATGCTTCTGGGGCAGGATGGGTACAGGTGAAATAAGTTTGGGAAACGGCTTAAAAGGGATACAGGTTTACAAATCACTGAGCTTCTCAGAACTTTAAAACTGCTGGTGTGCACTGAACCTTGAAGAGCGGTGGTTACCTCTGGACCCTTTCAATGGAGCAAGAAAGTGAGGGGTAAGTGTTTGAGAAATGAGCTCTAAGTCAGTGGAGGAAACATGAAACCACCACATACAATGGGCTAAAGTAATTGCGCTATTCTTTTAGCTATAGTACAAATAGAAGGTGGAGAGAGAGGGTGAGCATGGGTTTTTTTTTATATGATATATTCTAAAGGGTTGGGTACGGATCACATAAGAAATGGGGATAGGTATACTTGTAAGGTCTAATAGATGAACAGGAGCAGAATTCTGCTGAAATAAACAAGAAAAGAAATCTGCTGACAGCATCGCCAAACCTGTGATGGCCACTCCATCTGTGACTATCATACATGGCAAAGAAAACTATCCAGAAGCTAATGCCTCTGTGCTCAATGTCCATTCACCTACAAGCAGTTCAGGGAACAAACTCTACTCATTATGGTGATTGCCTATGAACATTTCTAGAATGTATTTTCCACATTCTATATTGTTTCAGGCTGGAGTTTGTCCACACATGAGATAAAAACAACCACCGTAATTCAGAGTCTAAATTCCAGATTAGTGCCATGGGTTTGACACAGTCTGAGTGGAGGTAGAAGTTCTAAGAATGGGTATGATGTCGAAAGGTGGTGGATAAGCACTAAACACAAGATTTTCCTTCGAGAGCAGTGATTTCTAAACTTTAGTGTGAATTATGGCCACCAAGGAACTTGTTAGCAGGGAAGATTTTAAGGCTCTACCTGAAGAGTTTCTGGTGGTGAAGATCTGGAAAAAGACTCTGGTATCGATCTTTTTTTTTTTTTTTAAAGAATTGTGTCAAGTGAGTCTGATACAATGGGTCTTTGAACCAAATTTTGAACAGTTCTTCACCATGGGATGCTGGTAGGCAAATACAGACATGTCTGCCTACCAACCCTTTCCTGGAATAGCCCCTCCCCCTCTTCTCTCCATCTGGTTTGCTGGGCACAGCCATGTTTTTGCCACGCCTCCAGCTGCAGGTAATTGGGCCTCATCCAATGATAATGAGTCGTTGGCCATGTGGAAGTAGAGCTGAGCGTTTTCATATCAGTCTCATTGTTCTTTTTGAAGGAGATATGTATCTGTAAGCAATGGCAGTTTTTACTTTCTAGCTTGTGTGCACAGGTAAAGAAATTCAGCATAGGAATGAAGCAGACATGCAGAGAGAGTACTAAGAAAAGGGAGAGAGGATTCCTTGGTCTCCAAGGATGCTCATATCCCTGGAAACTGTAAGTCCCCAAAATATTGCTGCATCTATGCCCTTGGGTTTTTTGAGACACCCTCTGTATCCTTATATTTAAACTTATCTTTTGGTCAAAGGTAAAATCAAGAGTCCTCACTAATGCAAAGTACAATCTTCCTCTCTATTTATTGACACCATTCACTTACTTCCTCCTAACTATTGTGCCTTCCAGACATTACTAAATCAAAACAGTTATCACTAAGGAGTTCAATGACCCCCAAAGTCCAATAGGCAATTTCCTCATCTTTTTGACAGCTTAGATGTGTGATATTGCTGACATCTTCCTCCTTCAAGAAACACACTTTATTCTTGACATCTTTCACAGCATATTTTTCCAGTTTTTCTTCTATTTCTCTAGTTACTCTCATGCAATCTTAATTTCTGTAGCCAGCTATGCTATTAATTGTTGGATGTCATCAAATTGTACTCCTGGGCATGCTTGCTTGCTTCCTTCCTTCCTTCCTTCCTTCCTTCCTTCCTTTCTTCCTTCCTTCCTTCCTTCCTTCCTTCCCTCCCTCCCTCCCTCCTTTCTTTTCTTTCTCTTTCTTTTTTCTTTCTTTCTTTCTTTCTTTCTTTCTTTCTTTCTTTCTTTCTTTCTTTCTTTCTTTCTTTCTTTCTCTTCCATCCTTCCTTCCTTCCTTCCTTCCTTCCTTCCTCCTTCCTTCCTTCCTTCCTTCCTTCCTTCCTTCCTTCCTTCCTTCTTTCTTTCTTTCTTTCTTTCTTTCTTTCTTTCTTTCTTTCTTTCTTTCTTTCTTTCTTCTTTCTTTCTTTTCCTTCTTCCTTTCCTCTTCTTTCAAATAATCTTTTCTATGATCACAACTTTAGACTAACACTGTGGTTTGATCTGCAAGCCAAAGCTTGCTGTTACTTTGTTTTTCCCTCATCCTGTTTTAGTTTGATCTGAAGCAAGTTGCAAGATGCCTTTTACATCAATGGCCTCCTGTATTCCAAATAAAACGGGCTGAAGATAGCACCGACTTTGCATAAATTCTTCCCCTTTAATGTAAAATTCATTGGATAGCTTTCATCTTAAAGCAAGCAGCCATCCGTTTGATTTAAAACTATTTCTGCATCTATCTGCACATGACATACAGGTTCATACAGAACTGCAACAGTGTTATGATCCAATTAGTGCCTGGATATGATCCTGCCTAACAAACCCAACAAGAAAACTCTCTTTCGCTCATGATGTGAGTCAAGGTGGATGAACATGTTTTAGGGAAGTTTAGAGGCCTACACAAAGCACTACACAGCTCTTTCAAGCACTGTAATATAATTATAAAAGCTTTTTAAAAATAGTACTGTTGCCTTTCAGTCTCCCTGTACTTTATCAAACTCCATCTTATTTTAAATGTCATTTAAGGATATATTTTGCCCCATGCTTTCTTAATTTATTCTGCTCTTACTTCCTCTGTTTCTTATTAAACAAATAAACAAGTGATTGAGCTAAAAAGAAACAAAAAAAAAAACAAAAAACAAAACTTCAGCTTATTCTTTAAAAGGCTTCAACTGCAAAGGGACACGTTACCTCCTGCGACAATCAATACAATTTCTAACAATTTATCATTGAAGCTGTAGGAAAGTTGGTGGTGTACCTAAAACCATCTTTTATTTTAATTATCCCTCACTGTACTAGTAATGACTTTTCCTTTATTATTCCCAAGTCATACATTTAAATCTAAAAAGACAAATGCAATTTCTCTCCTCTAAATTACTCTACTAACTACATGTCCCCTAATTGCAGGGGATGCTTGAGCTATTTTCTGCTTAAATTTTTAGAAGAGTCATGATCACATGGCCCTCACTGGCCCTTTGGCAAATGGACCAAGAGCTTCCAGCAAGGTCCCTGGATCAGAACAATTAGTGGACATATCAAGTAGAAAGCAAGATAAAGGGTTAATATTAAGAATAACCTTAAGGGAAAAGGTTATTTCCCTTTTGTACACTTTTCATAGGCAAGATATTCATTGTATTTCTTTCTTTTTTTTATTTTTTATTCAGTGAGAGGAGGGGAAGCAGAGACAGACTCCCACATGTGCTTGGACTGGGACCCACCCGGCAAACCCACTAGTGGGCGATGTTCTGCCCATCTGGGGTATTGCTCTGTTGCTCAGCAACTGAGCTCTTCTTAGCTCCTGAGCTGGAGGCCATGAGCCATTCTCAGCACCCAGGACAATTTGCCCCAATCGAGCCATGGTTGCAAGAAGAGAAAAGAGAGAGAGAGCTAAAGAGAGAGAGAAGCAAGAAGAGGTAGGAGTGGAGAAGCAGATGGGCACTTCTCCCATGTGCTCTGACCAGGAACCAAACCCAGGACATCCACATGCCTGGCCAATGTTCTACCACTGAGCCAACCAGCCAGGGCCCATTATATTTCTTTCAAAATTATTTTAGGGCAATATTATTAGTACATGTTAATATATATGGCATTTAATTTAAAAATATTTAATGGTAGAACATATCATTCAAATAACACAAGCTGCAGTGTTTGATTTTTAAGTGGCGATTTTATTGAGGTTTTTTTTTACTCCTTAGTCTTCAAAACCCAATCTTACCATCACCTGTAGGAGGTTTGCCCAACACTGTCCCCCAACCTGGGCTGAAATATTCCTTTATAGCTAGCTGTATTTCTTTTACCACAGTGCATCATAATTATTTACTTAATCTAACTTCTCCCTCACTGAAATATGAGTTCTCTGAAGCCAAGTACCCTGCTTTATTAAGTATGTATCTTTAAAAACTATTTTTTAAATTTTATTTATTCATTTTTAGAGAGGAGACAGAGAGACAGAGAGAGAGAAGGGGGAAGGAGCTGGAAGCATCAACTCCCATATGTGCCTTGACCAGGCAAGCCCAGGGTTTCGAACCGACGACCTCAGCATTTCCAGGTCGACACTTTATCCACTGCGCCACCACAGGTCAGGCTTAAGTATGTATCTTTAAAATGTAATTCAGTCATTGTTTCAACAAGTATATATTAAATGTCTACTGTATCCCAGATGTGTGTGCTAGGTACAAGGTGGCTGATCAAAAACAGAGTTTCTGAGCTGATAGATTTGGAGTTCAGCAAAGGAAACAATAAATACACAAGTAAACATCCTAATACATAATTACAAATTTACATAAGTTTTACAGCCTAGAACAGGAGGATACTGCCACATGCAATAACCTGGGGGAGTTGCTAAGGACAAAGAGAGAAGGTGTCTGTGTCAAGGCCGCTGTGGAGTAGGGGTGCTCCACAGAGCATCCGGGCAGAGGCAACAGAGTGTGTGAAGTTTCTGAGTCAGGGAGGACCCGGCAAGAATAAATGAAGGATGGAGGGAATAAATATTATAAATGGCATGGAAATGAACTGTGCAGCAAGATGACAAAAGGTGGAAACACTATTCCCATCTTCAAAAGCCTTATGAAGAGCAAGGGAAGTAACGGAGACTAAGCCTCACCATCCTTTCAGCTCCGCATGTCACTTTTCCTATTTTTGTTCTTTCTTCTTACACCCAGGGTAGACATTGCTAATCAATCATGGCATTCTTTCCTACCACGGCTAGACAGAACCTGGAGATTCTTCTTAACTCAGTGCTTCTGGAAGCCACTACCAGTCATTCAAAATGGGCACTCAAAATAATACTGTTTTACTCATTCTGATTTAAATGGTTAATATCATTTTTACCTCATGGGCAAGTAAAGAAAGGATCTGCTATCTGTTTGAGGCAGACAAGAGCTTACAAACAAAGTGTATTCTATAAAGTAGCGTGCACTGTAAATGGATATGAAGCCTAGCTCAGTATAGAAGCTGAACTGATAAGAGTGATTATAGTGATGGTGGTGAAGGCAACGATTGTAGAAAAATATAGGGAACCCAATATCTGGTGGCAGTTAGCATTTGAGACTAGTCCTAAGGGTGAGAGATGACCAAGTGGGATGCACTGAGTGCCCTAGAATGACTTCATGGTATTTATTTGAGACAGCAGAGCTGTCAACAATACAGAGAAAGACATATTATTACACTCAGGCAAAGAAGACCACCTGAAAGGGAGCATGCAATTGGAAATTAGCATCTTGATCTAACTCCAGTATATTTAGAAATGACCAACCCATCAGCTTTGCTGACTCCATACCTTTGCCTGCATACTGGGACCAGAACTCTGGCAAGCCAGAGTCTATCAGTATAAAACATTTAGTTTTTTCACTATCTCCATTGAGCAAACCATACATCTTAGGTATAAAATGATAGCATTTATAATTTAGTAAGAGCTAAACTCAGAAATACTCTAATGCATTATTAAGGTTGAAAAATCACACACTTAGAAACCAAAGAATTACAAAGGTTTAGCTCTTATGATGACATTAATTGAAAATGTGCTGCCTACAGTACATGTCATGAATCTCCTTGGCTATAAATTGATGTATGGAGACTAGCCACGGGATGTAGTTACACAATCAGTTGAACCTTTGCTTACTTAGAAGTTCTTCTGAATAAGTTTTTATTATATAATTGTTTTACTTTAGGATTGCCAATATTGGACAAAATATTTTTCCTGAGTTATAGTAATGGTCACCACATTGAGTGTCTGTTTTATGTCATCCCTGTGTTAGGCCTTTTACATATATCATTTATAATGCATACAATAACCCAGCAATGACTGACCCTATTTCCACCTTCTATACAAGGCAACTGCAGTTCAAAGAATTTAAGTAACTTGTTCAATTTACATAACTAAATCAATGGTAGGGTTGGGATTTTAATGCTGTTCTCGCGCACTCCAGAGCTCATATCATTTTCTCTCCCCTTTGTGAGCCTGCACATTAGGTTCCTATCAGTCCACACCACACGTGGGTTAGGGACAGTTCGATGATTACTCCTGACATAACATTTGCAGAGGCCTACGTTCAGATGGGTTGAGAGTGGCTTAGCTGTAGAGGAGAGAGTTGTTCCCATCTGATGCTAGAAAGATCTAGGGCTCATATACTCTCCATCACACCCAAAATCGCTTCGACAGCACCTGAGCAAAGTGTGTGATCAGCACCTTTCTACCTTCCCAACGGCTGCTCAAGATGCTAATCAACTCCTATCTTCTTATGGATGCTCATGTTAACAAGCCTCTCTTTGTAAACAGGCCAGCTGTCAGCCCATTTCCTGTTCCAGCACCTTAATGATGCCAAATGTTTCATCCATGTCCTTTCCTAGTTTTATCTCACAATCATGGACATAGTCCATTCTCTCTCCCCTAGAAACAAACACAAACACACACACACCTCACACCTGCTGGGTGTTGATATGGTAGAAAGTCTGCTGTATCATTTTTTTAACTGGGTACCAGAGTATAATTATTCAATTTTAGCTTATACACCCTTTCTCTAGTTTCATGATTCTTACTTTATGTGGTGCAGCTCAGAAAAGACTGATCCATTTTTGCAGAAAGCAGGCTCTGTGCTCCGGCGCGGTCTGTCTCCAGCAGGTATCCTAAGCAAGCACAGGGAGGAGGAGGAGTGGGTAAGATGGTAGAGGTGGTGGGGAAGGCATGGACACCTAAACTGATCAGTGACAGGGACAAGGACGGAGAGGGAAGCTCTGTGCCTTATTAAAGATGGCAACGGCCCTCTTGCCAAACAGACGCACTGTCTTTACATAACTAAAATGATCCCATTTCCACACCTCCCTAAAGGACTGGAGTGCTTGGACTCTGATTTTTATTGGCGACTCGGCATGTGCTATAATAACAATATCACACCGCACAGAGCAGACTGACAGTGCTGCAGCTCTCACCGTCTCTTTCCAATTATTTCTCAGCTTTCTGAGCAGGCTGTGGGTGTCCTGTCCTGTGTGCCTCTTTCATTTCTTAGCAGGGGCCAAGAGCGGCCAGGTATTAACTAAGCGCCTAAATAAAGCTTCTCACAGGACAGGCAGATAGGCAAATCACTTTAAAATACTATAACTGGGCCCTGGCCGGTTGGCTCAGTGGAAGTGCATCAGCCTGGCGTGCAGAAGTCCCGGGTTCGATTCCCAGCCAGGGCACCCAGGAGAAGCGCCCATCTGCTTCTCCACCCATCCCCCTCTCCTTCCTCTCTGTCTCTCTCTTCCCCTTCTGCAGCCAAGGCTCCATTGGAACAAAGATGGCCTGGGCGCTGGGGATGGCTCTGTGGCCTCTGCCTCAGGCGCTAGAATGGCTCTGGTCGCGACAGAGTGACGCCTGGATGGGCAGAGCATCGCCCCCTGGTGGGCAGAGCATCGCCCCCTGGTGGGCGTGCCGGGTGGATCCCTGGTCAGGCGCATGCGGGAGTCTGTCTGACTGTCTTCCCGTTTCCAGTTTCGGAAAAGTACAAAAAAAAAAATACTATAACTGGCATTTTATGCTCCAGTTCCAATATGGGGGAACCTAATCATTGTGAATGACAAACAAGTGCTCACAAAACCACTAGTTACTAGCACAGCAGGCTCCATTTAAAAGGCAATTTTCAAATGGCAAATATGGCAGAAGGCTACAATTACAACCTTCCAATAATTGCAATCCATGGAAAAGCCATTTAGTGATAAGTCAGAGAGTAAGAGGAGAAATCAGCTGCTTAACTGCACATTCATTGATTCAATCATGTTGTTCACCTGGCAATATCTGGGTTGTGATGAAAAAGTTGAGGAAAAACTCATCCCTCCCTCATCTAAATAGTATTAATTACAAGTCTTTATTTTGAAAGGTATGTGACACTTTGGCAGAAAAGGATCTGATTGACAACTACTAATTATACTTAATAATTAATAATACTTACATTTACATAGTCATTTTCATATTCAAATATTTTCATGGATTCTGCTTCCTCATATGCCATGATGCATATATAGAATATCAATGCAATGTCACTGTACAAGTAAAGTTATAATATATATTCCTATAAAATAATCCCCAAATATTAAGCTATGATTGGAAAACCATGGGACTGCATCTTACCAATGTTCATAAATGTTAACACTTAGAATTGCATTGCTTATTATCTGAAAAGGGAGGCAATACTGGACAACTGGCTGAGGAAATTTGAACTGACTTTTTAACAAAATTCCCAGTTAGCGCCAAAACTATACGACAGTGTTTAGAAGAGGCAGAAAGGTGAGGCAACACGGTCAACGAGGGACTCATTAAATTAAAATAAGTACCTACCTACTTACCTAGCAACACGATAAACACAAAAGGGCAAAGCAAATAAAATAAATCAATTGATATAACTGTGAATGGGAAGGTCTGAATTTAGCTTTTTAAAAAAATTGTGTGTATGAATATGTTAGATTTTTGACCTAGTAATTATATATGCAAAATTTATTCTAAGAGTATAACTTGAAGAAGTCATAGAAATCTACATAAATGTTGTTAATTGAAGCATTATTTGTAAAAAAGAAAACTTGAAAACAATTTAAGTGCCCAACAATAGGTTATTTAAATAAGTGAGCCCATAGGTTGAAGTATGTAGCAAGTTGTAAATTACCCAAATGAAGATTAGATCCTATGTTAGTTAGTCATGATAGGTAAAAATGTAAGAAATAAAGTTATATAAACACTCCATCTTAACATTACTAAGTAATGTGTGTACAAAACAACCATATATGTAAATATATATATGTATATAAATACATATGAATGAGTGGAAAAATATAAAAATGAAAAATAATTGTCTCGGAGTTCTAAAAATATGTATCATTTATTTTCTCTTTTACATTTTTCTGTATTCTATCATTTTCTATAATAAAATATTAATTTAATTTAACTACTATGTAGTTTTGAACAATTCTATATTTTAAATTTGTTTTTTTCATATATAGTGGTCAAGTTTTCACTTAACATCATGAAATTTATAGGTTGTTTTTGTGGGTCTGATGATGTTCACAAGATTAAAACAAGTTCTAAAACCTCTAAGTCTATTTTGGCCCAACAATTTCATAACCAGTCAGAGTTTATCATAAAATGATCAAGCAACTGGGTCAATACACTGTACCAAAGATGTTTGCTGCAACATTTAAAACAGGAGAAACATGGAAACAACCTTAAGTCTACCAAAAGGGGATTTACGAAATGAATTTTGGTACATCCATTGCATGTAGTTCTGTAGCTACTAAAAT
The DNA here is from genome assembly GCF_036850995.1 of Saccopteryx leptura. Lineage (NCBI taxonomy): Eukaryota > Metazoa > Chordata > Mammalia > Chiroptera > Emballonuridae > Saccopteryx > Saccopteryx leptura. The sequence continues at coordinate 54,030,710 of NC_089512.1, forward strand.
GGCGATGTTCAGGGAACACAAACCAGCCCTGGAGGGCTGCTCTTACAGACTAGTTGTGAGAAACAGGCTGTGATGATGACTAAGTCCAGGAAAGCACCTGCCCAGTGTAAAGGAAGCACCTGAAATTCTGCTTCTACTACATTCACATGAGGCTTCATACCCATATCTCCAGGATGTCCAAGAGAAGCTTTAAAATGTCCAGAATTTTCAAATGCTGTGTACTCCCTGGGGGAAAATAAAATGTCTGTGGGCTTGAATTTACCCACCAGCCAAGAGTTTAAAAACTTGGTTGTGGCACTAAATTTATAGCCATGTAATAATGTCCCATATTTGTATTAAATTTTAAAAACAATTGTAAAGCACTGTGTTTTTATTTAGGTAAAATGTATTAAACATGTGTGTTTGTGTGCTGTCACACAAATATACACACTCAAAACTCAGGAAGAGAAAAAGAGATGAATGAATCTAAAAGAATCTGAAAAGGGGCTTTCTTTGCATAATGACTTGTTTTGAATGATTTGGGTGTTCTTTTTATAGTATTTTATATCTATACTCTATTATGTAAAATATTATATGTTTTACACTATTCCATTTATTATTTTTGAAATAAGCATATGTAGATATTGTGAAATAAGAATTTCACTTAATAGAAATGTAGTTGGGGGGCGCACGCGCGCATGCGCATGCGCATGTGTTAACTCACTTGGTCTCAGATGGACCATGTCAGGAGCACTAGATCTAGTTCTGAACACTATTTTTTTAGGAATAACTTTAGAAAACAAAAGCAAGTACAAACATCAGTAAATGAGATGGTCAATGATCAGTACATACTTTCACAAGATTAATAAGAAAAAACAAAAAACCACTGAATGTCCTAAGAAGGTTTCAGACGTGTAATAATGGATTACAAATATCTGAATTGCCAATAAGTGTTATTTGAACCTGAACTATTTTCTATGTAGTTCCATCATGCAAACTAAGACCAATGAGTGGGTTGCCTCAGGGAGGCAGATATAAGAAAGTACTTTAGATTTATTGCATAATGAATTGTTTTATAGCTATTCATATCTAAGATAACTCACCAACCAGAGCATTCAACTCCTTAAAAGTGCTCAAAATGAGGCTAAATAACCAGAACCTAGTAATTTAATAGAACAAATTTATACTTTGAGTGATTTTATAGAAGACATAAACTCAACTTCTAAAATCAAGGTCCTATTTCCCTTTGAGACCTAGTAATAGAAGAGTATAACCTTCTCAGAGTATGAAGCAGGTAACTGATTTGAGAAAGATATTGTGTGTGAGGTCATTTTCATTAATTCATTGATTCAACGAAAACTTACAGAGGGATTGTGCTAAGTGCCCGGGAGTTCGTGGAACAAAACACCACCAGAAGTGAATCTCTTTAACAGAACTTAAAGTATGTGGAAGAAAAATCATTAAACGCTTACCTAGAGTAGAGCATGCAATGGATCCCGAAATACAAAATACAGATGGTTGTATGTCCAGGGCTTGCCCCCTAAGCATGCCTTCTCTGAAAGGGTTACTTTTGCTTTTCTCTTTCTTTACTCTGTCTTCCCCACTGACACTCTGTCTGTCTGACAGATATTTGTTCTTTCCATTTCTAGCTGAGAAGTTTTAGGTATCAATTTCCTATATAACTCTGGATCCTACAAAACAGGAACCAGGGACCAATGAGCTCCGATATCATGACACTCAGAAGGGTTACAAGGGTTCTCCAAAACTTTTGATTATTCTGGGCTCTTCCCTATGTCTCTCCCAATGACCCAGGTCTGAAGTTTCCACATCACAGGCCTAGACTCCCTTCTACTAAGTAGTGTGTTGGAGATGTAGTTTTAATGCTAACATACTGTAAGTTCCTTTAATTAGTGTCTTGCAGCCTCCCCAGGTGCTTTCATATGTATAATTGGCTACCATTTAAAAAGGAAAAAATAATCCACATTGCTATTCATCTTAACAGAGTCGCCCATGGAAGAAATAGAATTGCTCCTGTCAGAGCACCTACTTTGGTGATACTTTAGCCACAGAATTTTAACATATGGAGTAGTTCTTAATCTTCACTGTGTATTGGAATCACTGTCCAGGTTAGAGAAATAGAACTAATAAGATATATATACACACACAACATATATACACATATATGATATAAAGGAATATATGTACTAATTACTATATTATTAATTAATGTTAAACAACTATTATATATTGAATATTAAATACTTGTGTATATTAAATGTAAGCTGGAGACCCAGAGAAGCTAGTGGTGTAGTTTTGAAAACTGGAGGGCCAATGGGATAAATCCAGTCTGAGGGCAGGGAGATACCAATGTTCCAGCTCAGCATCCAGGCCAAGAGGGAATCCTCCCTTCTGCCCTTTTATTCTATTCAGGCCCTCAGTAGACTAGAGGAGGCCCAACTGCATGGGGAGGGCCATGGGCCTTACTAAATCATCTGATTAAAATGCTAATCTAATCTGGAATCACCCTCACAGACCCACCCAGAAATAACATTTAGTCAAATTTCTGGGCACCCCAGGATCCCATCAAGTTGACACAATATTAACTATCACAATCTGCAAACCTTAAAATGTATCAACGCCTCAGTCCAACTCCCCAGAAATTCATACTGAATTGATAGCAATTTATAAATTACAACCCAAGCATTAAGATTTTAAAGGCATCCCAGGAGCCTGACCAGGCAGTGGCACAGTGGATAGAGCTTTGGCCTGGGACTCAAAGGACCCAGGTTTAAAACCACGAGTTCACTGGCTTGAGTGTGGGCTCACCAGCTTGAGCGTGGGGTCATAGACATAACCCATGGTCGCTTGCTTGAACCAAAGACCTTGCTTGAAGCCCAAGGTCGCTGGTTTGAGTAACAGGTCCCTGGCTCGGCTGGAGCCCCCTCACCGCTCCCCCCCCCCCCAGTTTAAGGCACATATCAGAGAGCAATCAATGAACAACTAAGGCGCCACAACTATGAGTTGATGCTTCTCATCTCTCCCTTCCTGTCTGTCTGTCTCTCACTAGAAAAATAAATAAATAAAAATAAAGGCTCCCAAGGAGATTTTTATGGATGGGCAAAGTTAAGAATCATCAATATTGACCCTGGCCTGTTGGCTCAGTGGTAGAGCATGGGCCTGGCATGTATAAGTCCCTTGTTCAATTCCTGGTCAGGGCACACAGGATAAGCAACCAATTGTTTCTCCACTCTTCCCTCTTCCTCTTCTCTCTCTTCTCCTCCTGCAGCCATGGCTCAAATGGTTTGAGCAAAGTTGGCACTGGCCATGGAGCAGAGGTCGGGAAACTTTATGGCTGAGAGAGCCATGAATGCCACATATTTTAAAATGTAATTCCGTGAGAGCCATACAACGACCCGTGTACGTTATGCATTATCCAATAAAAATTTGGTGTTGTCCCGGAGGACAGCTGTGATTGGCTCCAGCACCCACAACCATGAACATGAGCGGTAGGAAATAAATGGATTGTAATACATGAGAATGTTTTATATTTTTAATGTTATTATTATTTTTTATTAAAGATTTGTCTGTGAGCCAGATGCAGCCATCAAAAGAGCCACATCTGGCTCACAAGCCATACGTTCCTGACCCCTGCCATGGAGGATGACTCCATGGCCTCACCTCACCTAAAATAGCTTAATTGATGAGCAACAGAGCAGTGGCCCAAACAGGTAGAGCATTACCTGGTAGGGGGCTTGCCAGGTGGGTCCCAGTCAGAGCATATGTGGGAATCTGTTTCTGCCTCCCTGCTTTTCACTTAATTTAAAAAACCAAACAAACAAACCGTCAATATAATAAATTCTCTCTCCCTTGATGAAAAGTCAAAATGCTTCCCATTTTTTTAGCCATTGGTCCTCTGGGAGATATACATCTACATCCTTGAGGTGCCTGCAGAGTGTCTTCACTGTACTCCATGTAGTCAACATGTTCAAACAGACCACGGCAAACTTGCGCCTCCAAATCTAGTGAAAATAAACCCAAATATTTTTCCCAATCTTGTAGCTGATGGGCCAAGATTATTTTATATTTACCACATAGGGTGACAGGCATAATTATCCCCATAATTATTCCCATATAGGAGGTGAACTGAGATTCAGAAAAAGGAGGAGAGGTGCACATGGCCAGGATGCTAGAAGATTTAAAAGATAGGAAAAGATCAAGTTTTCTGACTCCAACTTTAAAACGTATTAGGTGCCATTATTTTATTTACTCCACAGACATGACAGTCATGGGTGAGCAGAAAAACAGCAAATGAATGGAAATGCAGCAGGCCTATGAGCAGAAAGAGAGCTAGCATCCTCACACAAAAGCCCTGATACGTGTTCAGCCATTAGAGAGGTTTAGTCAGCTGTACTTACCATCCCGTAAATGACAAGAAACATCATGACAAAAGGAAATTCTATGATTCCAGGGAAAAAGACACCAAATTAAATAAATAATTCATAGACAGAGCAGAGACCACAGGGTTGGCACTGATAACAAAGTATCTAAAGTAAGTGTTGATGTGTTTCTCCAACCAGCCAGTCTGCCCGTCCAGGTGCAGAGGGAAAAAAAATAAAACTCTTACAGATCTAGTAAAAGTTAAACAGACAATACAAACCAACAGTGGAGATGAATTCCTAACGGGTGACTCTTTGAACAAGCCTCAAAAGATTTCATTTGCTATGTTAATGCAATTTCAAGGCTGTTTGAGAAATAAAAGAACATTTTCCTTCCTGCTTGAGTTTAGGCATAAATCCTCAACCTGTATTAAATCAAGATGCTTCCAGGATCATAAGGCTAAAGATAAGGACTATTAAAGAACTATAGTCACTCCCTCATTTACAGGTAAGAAAACGAAGGCAGTAAATGATGATGTGATGGGTTTGAAGTCAACATTATCCCTGTCAGCGGCCAAGACAAGATTAGAATTCAGTTCTCTTATTTCCTCTTCGCTTAATTATTCAACATTCTTCGCCCATTTGAGCACAACTAATGCACTCCTCTTTGAAATCCAACCATTCTGGTGGCAGTCAGAATACCATTCTTCATTCACCAGTGTTTCCATCATCTTGGAACAGAACATTATAGAACTGGCACTGGTGTTCTGAGCTTCTTTCCAGATACATTATGTGTTAAGCTCTAGTTCAATATTGATTTGTAACATAATTTCTTTCATGTTACTCTTCCCCTAGCTATTCTTACAGTTCTGAGCTCCATGCATTCTAGAATTCCCAAATTTTGTGATTTTTCTGAAGGATGTGGCTTTATCTACCATGCCCAACAACCCAAGAGTCACTGCTTATAGCTGGGGAAAAAAAAGTTGATAAATTTTCAAGTGAAATTCTGTATTTATTTCTTTCACAAAAAACATAAAGAACCTATTTGATTTAGAATCTAAACTCTAGAAGTTCACATAGGGCTTAAAGAAAACATTAATTATTCATGGCCACTAAAAAAGAGGAAGACTTCACTTAAAAGAAACAAGTGATTATCTTAGCTAATGGAAATAAAGTGCATTTCAAGCTTATTTATGGTTGTTCATTTCAATCCTGAACTGTTGTCTATTTCTCAGGACATCAGTATAAAAGGCAAATTGGCCAGTAAGGAGGATTAAGTTTAATAGGAACGTTAACAGAATGGGCTAGGTCACAACGGACAGTCTTCCCTTTGCACATCTATAAACCAGGGAATCGAACATGTTACAAAACATATGCTTCTCCTTTAAGCATGCTTCAGCCTTCACATGTTTGGGAGGGAATGAGAGATCATGTGTCTCTCCCTTCCTCCTATTCCTGGAATAGGAATTGCTAATGTTATTGGTCAATACTAGAACATCTATTGAGCAGTGAGTAGAGTTACTGCACTGGAAAGTGACAAACATGTCACACAGTCTGTTCCTGTATCTCAGCCTGTGATTTAGAGGATAAAGCATGCTAGCTTAAGCTTGTCTGGTGATCTAGTCATCTGTGATTCGGAAGCAAGATAGAGAGAAGGCAAAGGGCCTCATTTAGAATTCCAAAATGAGGTAACAGGGGCTAGCTCACTATTAATGGTCTAATACTTTGGTCTCTTCTGGCTATTTTTCCTTGTATGCAGAGCCCTTGGTAGGAATCTTAAAACACACCTTTCGGAGGTCTGTTATTAAATAAGGTCGAATATATAAAGCATATGGTGAAGAGCCTGGTACACAGTATGCTGTTGATGGATATTAGCTAGATAGCCTTGAATCTGTACTTAAACATTTGTTGTTAAATCAGTGTGTGTGGAACTGGGTGTCCTGAGCCTCATGATGAAATAAATCCCCGTGTTCTCATAAACACAAAGCTCTTTGAATTTCTAGATGGCAGGATGTGTTAACTCAGGTAAGTAGAAGTGATGTGCTGGGCATTCCCTCAGGACTCGGGTATTGACTGAGTGAGCACTCAGGGTGTAGAGCCAGCTTGGTGGTGGATGGTAAACCATCGCCTGGCACATGCTACCTCCTGTTAAGCAGAAGGCTCTCATGCAAATTGCTTTCTGAATCATTAGCTGTCATCTCCCCCCACCTCTCCTCCTGCAGCTGCTCTTTCTGATTCCACCTGCAAACTTTTCATGTTGGGCTGGCTCCCAAGCCAAACAAGTTGCCTCTTGGCAGCCTTTTTTCCTGCTGGGGGCTAGAACTGAGCCTCTCGGATAAGCCATAGTGAGGAGGCAGCAGGGGCTAGGGCACTTGCTGCAGGAAGATTCCTCCAAATTAAGGTGATGCATGCCTTTGGAAGAAATTTACATGCTGGTTCACAGGAGAATGTCAGCCAGTCTCCAGAAGTTATGTGCTGCTATTTAAAAATCATCTGCCAGTTTAGACTTTTCTAAAGCTTCTATCAGCTGAGAAGTATCTTTAGATCATGTTCCTCCTATTGGCTAGACACATGCTGATGGTATTCCTGGGATGTATGATTTTTGAGACCATGTCTGGATCCAATCAGGAAGAATAAAATGAGATATGAAACAGAGCTTTCACATATGAGTGGCACATGAAAAGTCACTCAGCCAGATCGGGGAATGCAATGCAAAGGGAGAGGTTGGCCCAGCCCCAGTGATGGGAATCATGGGTATTAGAGCGATGGAAAGTAAGTGGCCATTAGGTCTGGCAACTCATGAGAGGCTATGGTAAACTAGTTCAATTCAATCTGCAGAAACATTATTCTACAAATTTGTGAGGAAAGTCATTCATCTTTATTTTCCTTTTTTTGAGGATTGGTAAACTTTCATTATTGCTATGTCACTAATTATAATTTAGCCATTTCAAATATCTTCTCTAAATAATGAAGAGTATGCATGTATTAAAAATAAAACAAAGGAAAACTATGCTTTACATATTTATTTCATGCTATATAACCTTTAGTGGCTACATATTACACATTAATTGGTACAGCTAAGGAATAGAAAAAGCTTTGTCTGACTCTTACCCATTGTGTATACTCCCTTCTATAAAAGTGTATGATTTGGAGAGTCATGGGGGGAGCATAAGCCCAACAGATAAGCCACATGACTGCATATTAGCAGGTGAAAGAAGCCAATTTGAAAAGGCTACTTATGATTCCAACTATATGTCAGTAAAATGATCAGTGCTTATCAGAGTCTAGTGGGGAGGAACATAGAAGATTTTTAGGGTAGGGAAACTACTTTGTACAAAGCTATGGATTCTGAGAGACAGTCATGTAACAACTTAGGCTTACTGATTTTAACAATTGTACCAATCTGGTGAGAGATGTTGACAGTGGGAGAAACTGTATGTATGGGTGGGGAGAGGAGAGGGAGCACACAGGAAATCTCTGTACCTCCTGCTCAATTTCACTGTGAGCCTAAAACTTCCCTACATAAGTAAACACATATAGATGTAAAAATCCCTAGCATCATGAGCAATTAAGATAATGTATTATTGTATTTTTTTAACTTTTATGTTAAAAACTCATAGTAAACATTTTATTCATTAAACTAATTCAGCAGAAACTAAGCTTCATCTCTGATTTTAGCAACTCAACTAGTTGAAGAACTCAAAGTGAAGCAGGCACAAGTCCTCTCTGAGCAGGTTAAGGTACAAAAAAACGAAAGGAGGATATTTTCATAAAATCCTAACTTCTTAATTATGATATAGTATTAGGAATAAAATAACTTGGAATCTTCTAAATATTACCTTTATCTGTAGTAGCCCTGTAAAGCTGAGAGTTAACACACATCTAAATCAAGTACGGAGAGACTCCCATTACCTTATAAGTGAAATTAAATTTATAAAATGTTTTCTTTAGAATCTCTTCTTCTGGGTGCAGAGGAAAAGGGAGCTGTATCTAAAGGTAAAATTATAAATAATAAAAGAATGGCTTTCTACAGTTTTTAATTAAAATGATGAAAAATATTTAAATTTTCTGTTATTTATGCCCACATATCTAAATAACTAAAATTAAAATCAAATTATATTACAGCAGAGGGTCAAGAGTTCCAACTAATTAGTATGGTAAGAGCTGCCTGTTATGATGGCTGAATAAAACCACCAGCCCATGTCCAGCCTCAGCTAGAAAATTAAAGAGTTCTGTGACCATTTGCTATAGACAAGGATCAAGGAGACTGATATATAAATTCCTCATTTAATCTTTACCAATGAACTCTGTGAGACTAGTTTGGTAATTATTCCTAGCTTCAATATGTGGAACCAGGCTGGACGTGTAGTATGTCTGTCCAAAGTCACAACGTATCATCACTTTAAATGTCTCAAGGCCTACCTCTATGACCTGTGTAAGAGTCCTTTCTCTCCTGGCTGTCCTCTGAGCCTTTCACCTTCTCTTGAGGTCAGTTCAAGTCTTAACTCTAAACTATCTTCTGCTACCCACTACAAGATGCCTCCCAGCCTCCTGGAGACTTTAATCATTCTTAACAGGTATTTGACATGTAGTAGGAGCTTCAGTGAGTGAATAAATGAATATATACAACACAATTAAAATTTTCATGTAATGGAAAGAGGAACAGGCTGTGAGAAGTTAAGAAACTTCTTTCAAGTCAGAAAAAGACCTGGAATTCAAATTCCAAAGCCCACGTTATCAGCCATCAGAACAGTCTGAGATCTTCACAGGGGAACTCACTAGACTCTAAGTAGCACAAGGAAGGTGCTAGGTACCTAATGCACTTTATTTTGTATAAATAAAAAATGCAAAAAAAAAAAAGCTTGTGTAAGGACAGACTGAAACCATAAACTTTCCCTGATAACGGTGAGTGTTCCCATGTGGCGGTCCTTGTCTAATTCACAGAATGACCTTGAACAAGCAGCTTTCCTTGACAGCCTCCATTTCCTCTTCTGTCAGATACTGGTGACAGGTCTTGTTCTACTTGCCTGACAGAGAACACGTATATAAAGCACCTTGGAAAGCATGAAACTTCCTTTATAATCAAGGTGATTTAAATGTCACTGCTAGAGGACTCCTTGAAAAGAACCCTCAGCTTATTAATTGTGTAGCAAAACTCCGCAAAGTGTAAGGCAAAAGATTTATGATAAATAATAATTCCAAATAAATTGCTTTAATTGTTAAGTAAAGAAAAGGCAAACTTCTTCTCTGGACTATTTTGATTTAAGACAAAGGACATTCCTCAAGAGGTTGAGGAAGTTTAGACACAGAGCCTCGAACTCTAGACTGCATACGGTTTTTTTCCCTGAACTTCCACTGGCAGTCTTGCTATGAGTTCAGATGCAATGTAAAGTATTCCTGCATTTCATTTCTCAGCAAGAACAATGTTTACTCACAGGAGAAATACTTTTCTAAGAAAAAACTCTCTCTGGGAACTTTCAAGGACATTTGAGAAACACTTCAGCCCAAGTCTTGAAATCATGAGCACTGGTTTCCGCCTCTCTGTTCCCAGGGAACATTTTTTAAAAATCTTCCATTTGTTTATTGCAAACATCCATCTTCCCTTTCCAAGCAAATAGCAATTAACGGAACATCATTGATTTCCAGTTTTCCTAGGTGTCATTTCTAATGTATATATTTTAAACAGTTTCTATTACCAGTTTGGCTTATTTCAACAGTTTCCTGTCTCCCTATCTGATTTCTGGCTTTGTATGGAATTTTTTCATTCATCAGTTGCAATTTACTTTGAATAAAATTATTATGTCAACATTTACCATTTATTAATTACTTTTATTTTTTTAACTTCTAATTTAGTAACCTATAGTAAAATAATACCATCTAACTACAATAGTTCATATTTATGTAAAGATTATTTGCTGGACATAATTGTAAATGCTTCTCAAATCCTCACAAAACCCTGTAAGGTACTATTAACCCTATCATTTGACAGATGAGGAAACTGAGGCAGGCATAAAATAGTTAATTAATTTGCCTGAGGCCACACAATTAGTGACTGGCATCACTGGGATTCTTCTGATAGAAGTTTGCAACCTCCTTTCCAAGGGAAACAACTCTGTCTGAATTGGGTAAAGTCCTAAGTGTTAGTTATAGCAGTTATTTTAAATCAGCTTCCTTTTGCAATATACCCTGTCTCTACTGAGCTGCGACTTCAGTTTTTTGGAATCGTTCTTTTTTTTCTCGTATCTCAGGGCTGGGTGTAGTATAGACACATAGTAGGTTCTGAATTAATAAAGTTTCATCTCCTTTTATTGCTCCTTTCTCACACTCTCCCCATCACTGCCAGTGTTTAGTTAATGTATCCCTCTGACCTCAGTTCAAAGGGCACTGCCACAGGTAAGTCTTTCTTGGACCTTCTGAAATCTCCTTTTCCTTGCTCACTTAGCATCATTGTTCATTATTCACTTCACATATATTTGTACAGTTACTTAATTGATGTCTGAACCTCTTCTACCTACTGGTAGTTTTAGTCCTACGCGCTTTCGAAAATGTAAGATCTATGACTAACTACATTGGCTATGTCTGATTTGTTCATTGCCGTAGCGTAGTATTTGGTACATGGGAATTATACAGAAAATGTGCTAAGTGAAGGGATGCAGAGCTTTGTAAGAACACATAAATAAGTGACTGATTAATAAATTTGTTTGATTGTAACATAAACAATGACAGCAGCATGTTCAAAATTTACCATATTTAAACGGGGTTCCTATTTGCTGTTTACCCTGACTACTAGAACAGGAAAAAAAGGCAAAGCCTAACTTTGCCATTATGTGTATAGGCTGAGGCTGATGGGTTGGGTTGAAAGACAGGATGCTTTAGAAATAATTCTGCTACTGTGAACTATATATATAGAACTGAGACTTAGGTTAAAAATCTATGTTTAGTAAGTGTAAGTAAAGAATGGAATAAGAGCATCAGCCCATTAGTTTTGATATTTCATTCTATTGTCCCATTTCCATGAATTTAGATGCCTTTTGCTCCAACTCACCCAAGCATTTATACCATGTTGAATAGTGAAATATCAATGGATACACAGAAAAAATTTTTTTCCCAACTTTAGCAGAGAACACATTACCATGAACTTGTAAATTTAAAATTCAACTTCATTGGCATGCATAGAACCAAGTGACTTTTGTTAAAGATGGAAACTTGATGACTGTGTAAGAAGATGAACATTTGAGAAAGTGCTTTCTATTTTAAAGTCAGGAAATTAGAAATATTTCAATGAATCATATTTTTTCATATCTAGCATTCAAGTAATGGTAAAATTCAATATTTATACATGAGATTTTTTTAAAACCTTGTGCATATGTACTGCTATAGAATAAGAGTAAAAGTAGTCCCAATATCTCCAAAATACAATATAGTATAAAACAAACAGAACAACAACAAAAACCAACTGTCATGTTTTAGCTTCACTTATTTATAAAATAATTGTTGTATACATAAAACTTAAAAAATAAGACTTTGAAAAGAATTGCACTCTGAAGAGGATTTTCAAATATTGATAACTATTTTACATGTAATTTATCCTAAAATCATGAAAGTACAACTGTCCATTGTATATGTTTAAGAAGACATTCTCGATGCAGAGAAAGTATTGCGCTGACTGTGCATATTGGCTTAGGTCTTAAGATACGTAGAATTTGTCCCCTGTATTTCTGTCAAACACATCTGACCAGCTGCTATAAAAGAATAATGTTGTGCAAAGGAAGAGAGGACACACATTTATCTTGAATAGAGCCATTTAGGACTAGAGGAAGTTTTTTTCACTTTCTAAAATGAACTAGTCAAATTTATTGAATACCCACCAAGTATAAAAACAAGATTGAGCATTAGGGGATTGGAAAAACCAATAATGTATACTTTAAGGCTTCAAGGAGCTGATACTGCCAGCTGATAATGTCATAGAGACATTAAGCATGGAAAAGCAACCAACACAGTGAAGAACACTATACCATCATTTCAGATAGCACTCAGTCAAATAAGTGAGTTAAAACACATTTCTATGAGAACAATACAGCTATTATTAATACAAATTGACTTTATTTGGATTGAGGGGGAAAACTTCATTGAAGGAACCTATGAACACATTAATGGTTTATTGATTGACTGACTTATTTATCCTGAAAAGAATAACATTTTCTTAAGGCCAAGTAATAATGGGACTAAAGTAAAGGCCAAGTAGGATTTTGGACTGTGAAGAATTTGAAGGGACTTTGAAAGGAATCAGGAAAAAATTGGAATAGCAAAAAAAGAAAAGAACTTGTACTTCAGAGAACTGAATGCAGATGAATAGATATTTAATGTGTAAAAAGAAGCATGGAGTAGGGCTAGAAATAAATTTGGGGGCATGGGAGTATGAATTATCTTGAATGCCAAGCTAGAGAATGGAGATTTTTATCTGGCAGGCTGCTTCCGAGCAGAAGGAAGCCAAGGTTGAGAAGTAAATTTCTCGTCATAGTTGCAGACTGAGTCAGTCAGTGTGGTCGTCTCTCTTTCTATAGCAGGAAGTTGTCCAAAGAAAGGGGCAAGTGGAAGACTGTGCTGGTTGAGGACAACCCACTCCTACCTTTACTATTAAAACTGCTGAAACTCTAAACCTTGAATGGAACAAGCTCTGGCTTAACTACGATCAATACTTCACAAACAAAAGATAAAACCAAGTTTCATCAAACTTGGACCAAGACATGAGGAGCGATGAAAGGCCTACAAATAAGCAAGAATTCAGTACTGACAAGAGAATTAAGGACTCCAGAATGAAGGACCGGAGAAAAGTAAGAACAAAGAAGAGAAGATTTAGAGAGTTCATTATACCTATTTTTACATAACAAGGGTTTCTTGATATCCAATTATGCTTATCTAAGTCCTCATTTTTTAAGTTGCCCATAGACTTCTCCCCTTTTAAACATGATATGAACATAATACCATATATGCCAGTGTGTTTCAGCCGCAGGTCCATGGACCATTGCCAGGCTGCCAGAAATTTCATGCGGGACTGTGAAAGAGTTAACCACCCTGATGTTGTGTGAAGATTACAGAGGCAGGGTGGTAACTCTTCCACATACCAGCACAAAATATCTGGCAGCCCGGGTTGAAAAACACTATGTATACTGTATGTACATATATATTTCTATTACAAACAAAATTCAAATAAACTGCAAAGTGAACTTGTAAATCTTGCAGATAGAGAGTACCATGAAGCCATTGTAAATAATATCAGAAGTCTGCTAGAATAAACATATAAAGGCATTGATAAATGAGGATCGTGCAAAAAATATATATTTTTAACAATTCAAGAGAGAAAGGGACACAATAAGGACTACAAAATAAATTTATTTGGATATCAAGTAATTAAGAAAAGTCCTTAGAAAAAATGATATATGCCTTGGATGAATTTTTACCAGAATTGTCCTGCTTGATTGAGCTGCTAACACTGGACATCTGGTGAAGGGCAGGGTTCTAGGCTATGCTCGAGTTTTGTTGGCATAATCACTCAAATCAACATGTTTTTTTTTCCTTCTAGCAATTGTGCATAATTGCAATTTAATCTAAATTTTAATAGATATAAGTGAAAATTCACTAGCTTTATTTAATGACACCCTGTTTCAAAATAAATTTCAAATTAAAGTTATTTTTGAAATTAGTATTCTCAAATTTTGTCACTAATTTTTCCAGTTTTATTGAGATATGATCAACATATAAATGGTTTCTGTTTGTGGATTTATGTGTTTTTGTTTTTGTTTTCGGGTATAAAACATCATCGAAAAACAGTCTTGTATTTGAGCAGGATATATGCAATGGGGAATGAACATGCTATATTAGTGATATTATCTGACTAGCCATAGAATACAATTAAAATAAGAATATACTTACACATAACACAGAGAGATAGAGGGCAGGATATTGAATCATGGAGAGAAGGGGAGAAGGTGGTGGGGGGAGGAAACAAAGGGGGTATCAAGGAGAACAAGGGGGGGAAGGGAGGGAGATATATTCGGGGGTACACTTGTAACTATGTAAACACAACAATTAAAATCAATAAAAAAGGTGGGTTTGTAGTTGTTTGCATGGAAAATAATATAGTAATTAAAAAATAATAATACAAGAATAAACTGTTTTGCATGTATTATTTATTAATTGTATTCTTTTCCATATGAACTATTATAGGCCTACTTTTGCCAACCCCTGTGTAATATTGTTATTGCATAATAAAAAATAAAAATAATTGGCCCTGGCCGGTTGGCTCAGTGGTAGAGCGTCGGCCTGGCGTGTAGAAGTCCCGGGTTCGATTCCCGGCCAGGGCACACAAGAGAAGCGCCCATCTGCTTCTCCACCCCTCCCCCTCTCCTTCCTCTCTGTCTCTCTCTTCCCCTCCCGCAGCTGAGGCTCCATTGGAGCAAAGATGGCCGGGGCGCTGGGGATGGCTCCCTGGCCTCTGCCCCAGGCACTAGAGTGGCTCTGGTCGCAACAGAGCAATGCTCCAGAGGGGCAGAGCGTCGCCCCCTGGTGGGTGTGCTGGGTGGATCATGGTCGGGCGCATGCGGGAGTCTGTCTGACTGTCTCTCCCCGTTTCCAGCTTCAGAAAAATACAAAATAAATAAATAAATAAATAAAATAATAAATAAAAAAAATAAAAATAATATACTAGGCCTGACCTGTGGTGGCGCAGTGGGATAAAGCATCGACCTGGAACATTGAGGTCACCGGTTCGAAACCTTGGGCTTGCCTGGTCAAGGCACATATGGGAGTTGATGCTTTCTGCTCCTCCCCCTTCTCTCTCTCTCTGTCTCTCTCTCTCACTCTTCTCTAAAAAAAAATCAATAAATAAAATATTTAAAAATATAATAATAATATACTAATAAAGTAAGCCTATAAAATAATTTATATAAAGCCACTCATGTTAATCTTAGTAAATATATATGTATATAATTTTCTTTTAAGTGAGCAAGAGAGGGACAGACAGGGACAGGCAGACAGGAAAGGAGTAAGATGGGAAGCATCAACTTGTTGCAGCACTTTAGTTGTTCATGGATTGCTTTCTCATATGTGATTTGACTGGGGGGCTCCAGCTGAGCCAGTGACCACTTGCTCAAACCAGTGACCTTGGGCTTCAAGCCAGTGACCACTGCACTCAAACCAGCAACCTTCAGGCTCAAGCCAGCAACCATGAGATCATGTCTATGATCCCATGCTCAAGCTGGTGATTCCATGCTCAAGCTGGTGACCTTGAGGTTTTGAATCTGGGTCTGAGGTCAACACTGTATCCACTGCACCAGTGCCAAGCCAGTAACCCCTTGCTCAAGCCAGTCATCTTGGGCTTAATCCAGTGACTTTGAGCTTCAAACCAGGGACCTTTGGGCTCAAGCCAGTGATCATGAGATCATGTCTATGATTCCATGCTCGCTGGTGACCCTGCACTCAAGCTGGTGAGCCTCTGCTCAAGCAGGAGACCTCGGGGTTTTGAAACTGAGAACATCAACATCCCTATTGGGTATAGTCAATACCCTATCCACTGCACTACCACTAGTCAGGCATGTCAGTAAATATTAAGCCCAGCTTGTTACTGTAACTGTAACAATGATTAAATATTACCAATCTAGTAATCAAAGTTATATAGTCTGTAACAAATAAAAAGTATATAATCAATCCTAAACTTTCACCTCTGGCTGAGTTGTTACAGTTCAACAGCCCGTCCCCTCTTGGAACATTAACACTGGAGTTGAATCACAGACATAGTGCTGACACACATCAAGAATTAACATCAGAGTGAGAAGAATAAACCCTCAGACCCCAACCCTGTCTCCCACCACACTGAGGCTTAAAGTTTGGACCCTCCGATAACACCAAGAGGACCGTGAAGTCCAGCTAGTCGTGAAGATAAGAACTTCCCTCCCTCGAGAGAAACTGCACATCTGCCCTCCCTTAGGAGCTCTCCCTACTCCCAAATTCCCCAGATCCCTATGTAATCTAGCCCAGGCGTCTAAGCTACAATAGGTTTTTGAGGACAGAAGACTCCTATCTTGTCAGGTGGCTAGCACTTGAACAAACCTCTTTCATTTTTACCAGCAGCTATGTCACAAACATTAGCTTTTCATGTCATGGCAGGCAGCAAGAACCTATGGGTTATTTTACCCAGTTACATAAATTTTGTTTCAGAAATTAGATATAGATCCAAGAGACAATTTTTTTTCTTAAGTGAGAAGTAAGAAGGCAGAGAGACAGATTCCTACACACGCCCCAACTGGGATCCACCCAGCAAGCCCCCTACCCAGGTGATGCTCTGCCCATGTGAGGCTGTTGCTGTGTTGCTCGGAAATAGAGCTATTTTAATGCCTGAGGTGAGCCATCTTCAGCACTGGGGGCCAACTTGCTCTAACCAAGCCATGGCTGCAGAAATGGGAAGAGAGAGATAGAAAGAGAAAAGGGCAAGGGGAGGGGTGGAGAAGCAGATGTTCGCTTCTCCTGTGTGCCCTGACTAGGAAGCAAACCCAGGAAATCCACATGCCAGGCCAACTGGCCAGTGCCGACAAATTTTGTAAAGTTAAATTTTTCTAATAGTAAAATGCACTTAAAGAGTTAAAACTTTCTAACAGATGTGCATTCTAACTATAGAATCAGCTGAATATTTCTTCATAGCTAAATGGGCTTAGAGCAGGGATATAGTGTAGATTACCATATCAGAAATTGGATAAGCTTAACTGTGGGCCTCCTTCCAAATGCTAAGATTTTAATGGGCATAACTGAGACTAGAACAGCATTTTCCAATGTTTTTAGAAACAAGAACCCTTTAAAACTTCTATCGACAAAGGGTTGTTTAGCCAAATGAAGTTAAAAAAACACTTCACACCAAATTCTACTTAACATGTAAATTCACAGGGCATATTGCAGCTCATTCCACATTTCAAAAGTCCTCCAGTCAAAAACACAAGTTTAATTTTATTGAACAGAGCATTTCTCAAATTTATTTAAGTACACAAACCTTTCTTTTTCTTTCATTTAACATCAAGTACAATCCCATGTGTAAGGCCAGTAGCCACAGCCACCATCACAGCCACCTGGCCCATGCAGGTTCACATTGGATTGAGACAGTAGATAATGAAACCACGGAGCAAAGAACTGGTGGGCCATCATCTTTAATCCTAGCTTGCACCCAGCGGGCAAGTAAAAACACACACTGGGCTCCAAAGCCCACTCATTCAGTGCTCACTAAGCTACTGACTTATCTGAGTTTCCTAGAATCAAAGGTTTCTAGCTCACCAGATTTATTCTCCTCAGTTCCCCATCTCCTTCCTTCTCCCTGCACAAACTCTGCACAAACCGGCTGCTCACTCAGCACTCCACCATCTTGGCTGCTTCTCCTGGCCTCCTCCACGTGGCCTTTCTCTGCTCTCCTCTCTCATGCTAATCTCAGGAACCAAGAGAGAGCAAGCTTCTGGTCTGCCCCACTTTATAGTGTAGAAATCAAAACCTTTAATCCAATATACAAACAAGGAAGTCAGTCTTTGATACAAAGTCACTTATCTGAGGCATGATGGGATTGCACCACCCCACATCAAAAAGGGTGGGAAAGGCTTAGTCCTAAAACCAAGCCCCTGGCTACAAAGATCCTGCCTGCCCACAGCCCGCCCCCAACACACCTGGCCCATGCAGGTTCACATTGGATTGAGACAGTCGGTAATGAAACCACGGAGCAAAGAACTGGTGGGCCATCATCTTTAGTAAATGTGTATTCTAACTATAAATGGGCCATAATATAATTATGCCCATTCCAAACATAGAGCAACTAATATCACCTGGGTGACAGGCTTCCATGTGGGCAGCACCATCTTTAACAAAGGGAGCATAATATATTTTATCTGCCCAACAATCCACCCCTATGCTCACATTACTACTCACAATCTACACCACTGACATACCTGTGCAAGGAAATTAGGCACATTACACAAATTACAACAACATGACAAATCATACAATTTCAGCAATTACAAAGGTACATTTCACTAGTCTCTGAACACTTTGCCAAAAGTGCAAAATGTCCTCGGCCTTCTTTCTAGTCATGGGAAAAGCTTCCCGGGGCAGGGGAGTGCTTCCAGCAAAGCCACCCCACCCCCATCAGGGTATTTCACATTGTCCAAAATCCGTAAGTCCATCCAACAAAGGAGCCAGTGCTCACTCCGGTCATAGTCCAGGAAATCAGTCCATGCACATGGGGCCTCAGCCACCCCCCTCATTCCTGCCATCCTGGCAGGTCTTACACTGTCCCAAGGAGGAGCACGTGGCAATGGCAGTCAGCATTTCCATCTCTGCTCCGGAGAACATGATGGCTCCCACCCCTATGTCCCCAAATTGCAGACCTACCAGAAGCATAGTAAGTACTGCTTGCTGCTGGGCTCTCATCTTCTGGAAACTGCAGATTGCAACTCCAGCCCGATTCTCCTCATCCTCCAAAGAGAAACTGAAAACACCAGCTCCTGCAGCCGGGCTCAAGCCCGGGGCCGCCGCCTTCTGTTCAGCAGGTTTTGCAGCCCCAGCTCCGGTCTCAGCCCTGGCCTCTCGCCGCTGCTGGCTCTCCACAACATCCAGGGCAATCTACAACTCACGAACCTGTGAACCTGTGAATCCCCCTCCAGCAGCTGCTCCATTTCCAGGCGAATCTCGTAAACCTGGTTGGACTCCTCCTCCAGCGCTTACTCCAGCTCCAGGGTCAGCATCTGTTTCTCCCACGTTTGCTCCAGCTCCTTCCACAGCTCGGTTTGCAGATCCCAGGAAGCCTCTTCCACAGAGCTCTCGGTTTCCTCACACATGGCTGTGAAAGTCAGTCAGCCTAAGGCCCCCAAAAGGACAGCCATGTGGAACCATAACAGCAACCAGTCCTCTACTCCACCGCTCAAAGGTGGTGGTGGCTCCACACTCATCTGTATCAAATCCTGCCACAGACTACACCAAACGTAAAGCCAGTATACACGGTCACTATCACAGCTGCCTGGCCCATGCAGGTTGGCATTGGATTCTAACAGATGGTAATGAAACAATGGAGCCTAAAACTGGTGGGCTATAATCTTTAATCCTAGCTTGCACCCAGTGGGCAAGTAAAAATACACACTGGGCTCCAAAACCCACTCATTCAGTGCTCACTAAACTACTGACTTATCCGAGTTTCCTAGAATCAAAAGTTTCTAGCTCACCAGACTTATTCACCTCTGTTCCCCATCTCCTTCTCTCTGCACAAACTCTGCACAAACTGGCTTCTCCTTCAGCACTCCACCATCTTGGCTGTTTCTCCTGGGTTCCTCCACATGGCTTCTCTCTTCTCTTCTTTTTGCTCTCTCCTCTCTAATGCTAATCTCAGGAGCCGAGAGAGCAAGCTCCAGGTCTGCCCCACTTTATAGTGCAGAAATCAAACCTTTAATCCAGGGGTCCCCAAACTATGGCCCGCGGGCCACATGCGACCCCCTGAGGTCATTTATCCGGCCCCCGCCACACTTCTGGAAGGGGCACCTCTTTCATTGGTGGTCAGCATCCATATCCTGTGCTCCTGGAGTACTGTATGTAGCAGCGTCGCTCACGTACAGTACTACTTCCGGTGACGCGGGATGCACGCATCCTGGCTCCAGAAGCGCGTCATATCACTTGTTATGGCTAGCAGTGACAAATATGGAACCGGACATTGACCATCTCATTAGCCAAAAGCAGGCCCATAGTTTCCATTGAAATACTGGTCAGTTTGTTGATTTAAATTTACTTGTTCTTTATTTTAAATATTGTATTTGTCCCGTTTTGTTTTTTTACTTTAAAATAAGATATATGCAGTGTGCATAGGGATTTGTTCATAGTTTTTTTTTACAGTCTGGCCCTCCAACAGTCTTGAGGGACAGTGAACTGGCCCCTGTGTAAAAAGTTTGGGGACCCCTGCTTTAATCCAATATATTTTATCTGCCCAACAGAAAGTTTAGTTCTAACCATTAGAAACTTAAGACAATTTTCAAACCTAAGCTAAAAATTTAAAAATAAATAAGGAGTAGGAGAAGTTTATATTAGCTATAGAATAGTGCTTCTTAAATCTAATTTAAAAAATAAATAGCAAAGATTGGATATTAGGTTATTTTCCCTTGTGACTACCACATGTTTAGAATGGTACAGCATTAGATAACTGTAATATTACGGTTTATAAGAAATATATGTTTGGTCTTTGTCCTGTTTCTGGCAGAGCTCCTAAAATCACTAGCATTTCCTAAGTGATGGCTGCAATAATAGTATCTTGTGTTATGTTAATAAGGAGACCTTTGGACTTCACCTGAGGATGGGGCTGGTTGCCTGTGGAGCCAACTGAGTGATTCTAGGTTTGGAACTTTCAGTCCCACACCCCTGACCTCAGGGGAGAGGAGAGAGGCTGAAGATTGAGCTCAATGTTCAATGGCCACTGGCTAATGACTGAATCAACATAACCATATAATGAAGCCCCCATAAAAACCAAAAAGACATTGTTTGTATATCTTCCAGGTTGGTGAACACATGGAGATTGGGGGGGTTGGCTCACTTATAGTGGGCATTGAAACTCCATGCTCTTTCCCTATACCTTCCATTTGGCTGTTTCTGGGTTAAACCCTGTAAAATAAGGTGACCAACTGTTTGACAATGAAAAGAAGGACAAAAATAAATTGAAGAAAACAATATTATAAATAAAAGAAACATTTTATTCATTGCAACAATAATACACTATAATATGATAAATGCAGAATAAAAACATTTATAATATTTTATATTGTAATTATGCTTATATGACTATTAATTTTTAATAATAATTGTAAGAAAAAAGTATTCATTTAGATACAAACACAATGAATAAACTCTGCATTGATTGACTACGGACATTTATAGATTAATCTTCTAATATCAAAAAGGAGGACATGTACGAGGACACTTTTCGAAGGAAAACAGAACTTACAAAAAAAGGACTGTCCTTCCTAAAGGAGGACGATTAGTCACCTTAGTATAATGAACTGGCCAATCTAGTTAAGTAAAATGTTTTTTTGATCTCTGTGAGCCACTTACTCTAGCAAATTAACCAAACCCAATAAGAGGGTTGTTGAACCTTCTTACCTATTGCCTATGGGTCAAAGTAGGTGACAAGCTGAACTTGGCCACTGGCATCTGAAGTGGTGGTGAGGGGCAGTCTTGTGAGCCTTCCACCTCAGAAGTGGTGGTGAGACTGAGCCTTCCACCTATAGAATCTGATGCAATCTCAAGGTAGACAGTGTCAGAATTAAGCTGAAATCTAGGAAAGACGCGGCATTGAAGCATTACTTGGGGATGTGAGGAAACTTCCCCAGTACCCCATTAGAACTGGGGTGCTCAGGGTCCTTTAATAATTTTTCCAGTTTCCTGCTTCTTTCAATTCATGACACAATAACCTTTAAAATATACATATGTGCATTTGCCCAAGTTCACATAAACTTCTGATGCACACCTAGGAAATTAATAAAAGTCCTAGGAAATTAATAAAGTCCTAGGAAATTAATAAAAGTTAAGAAAGGAGATAAGGGCTCTAAAAGTAGTAGATGAGGGGACATAAATCTCACAAAAATTTCCACCAGTTATCTTTTTTATATTAATAATTTTTAATGTGACCTCATTAGACTATCATAGAGAAAACCACAGTCCCAAAGTGAGTGTCATTTATGATAGCAAACATAGACTTAACACCCAACCTAACTGCAATTTTGACCTGTATCAACAAGTGGATCTCCTCCATACTCCCTAGGAAGAAGAGGCAATCTACATGATAAAAACCTTCCCCCCTTAAATGATGTATCATCCTAGAGAGAATCTTTTTTTGTTTTTGCTAATATCTCCTCTGCCACAGCCTTCTACCTATAAAAACCTGTCATTCTGTACAACCTCTGATAACGTCCTTTGTCCCAGTACAGCCTGAGCTCTACGTCGATCAGGCATTTCCGATTCGACTTCCCTATGCAGCGGAACACTTCTGCTTAACAGCAGGGCTGGCAGCCTCTTCCAGACTACTCTCGAGGCCGCTATGAGAATTCTACTATTTGGTACTGGAACCAATTGCCACCAGAGGAAAGACATGACTGACACACAAGTTAGTTGCAAGAATCACACAGGCAGTTTATTACTCACAAATCCTATGGTGTGCCCAGGTACAGCTTAATGGAGCCCCATCGACATGCTCCTCTCAGCTGTCCTTGGTCAGAGCAGCATGGAGACAGTCCACGTTCAATGTTAGAGCCTGGACGACTAACTGCAGCTGGGAGTCCCTCAACTTTAGTACCCTTTTCTGGCATATGCCTTCTAAAAGGTGTTAACCTACAGGATTACACTTGAAGCCATTTTGGGGGAGTTCTTCGCAGGGAGCTCTTTTTATCTATATATATAATTTCACACACACACTAACTGGGCTCTGCACAGAAGGCATCTTCTTATTTATCATATCTGTACATACTACATTAGCTGCCTTAATGGCTTTTAATACTATATCCTAACTTATTTCTATATATCTTCTATATTTCTATATATTTAATTACTATAACGTTATATTACTGTAACATCCTTCTATTTGCTAGCTGAGCTGCTAGATCTGCAAATCTATGCAGTGAATAAAAAAGTTATTTTAAGAAAAAGGCTGAAGAAAACATGGTTGTAAACATGGACAGAAAGAAAGGTGAGGGAGAATTTGACGATAGTGTTCAGTATGCCAAGAAATGTGAAGGAAGAAGCAGTTATTAGAATGCAGCCAGAAAAATGCCAGATGTGAGGAGGCACTTTCTGATAAGCAGAGAAGTAAATTTCCCCCCATTCCTTTGGTTTTGGTCAAGATGTTGAGAGGCTCCTGGAAACTGACCACAAAGGGGATTGTGTCTACAGCAAGTCTACTGCTCAGATCCTGGTACATACCAACTACCAGAAATCATCTGGGGACCAGGAAGGAGATAGCAGTAAGTTACAGTTGTGAGCAAAGTGCTGCATAGATGTAAATACTTATTTGTTTACTAAATAAATGATAAGACTAATTCCTGCTACCCAGCACACAAACTAGATGGGTAGTTTTCAGTGGTTGATTTAATTTATTACCATTCAGAACTCAGATGGGACAGAGCTCCTCAATGATTAAAATAAAATCAATCTTCTTTAATCTTCATGCATCACCATCTGCAAACATTGCTCTCTGCCACAAATTACCTGTGTTCAACTGTGACTGAGACAGAGGCGCATTTTATTTTCTCTTCCTCAACACAGAGTACAATTACCTTTTCCAGGCTCCTTGAAAGCTAGGTAGGGGTGATTATTTTGCATTTTGGCCAAAAGTACATGTGTCCACTACTTCCAGTCTGTGCTATCCATGTTCCTTTCTGCTGTAATTTAATAGGTGACGTATCTACGACAACATCATAAGATACAGGGGCAGAGGTTCCTGATTCACTAGATAAAGACAATCTGCTAAGAAAGAATGACCTGGTTCACACTGGCTTCTGACATAAGAGATAAAGATTTGTTAAGACACTTGGATTTAAGTAGTGTTTATTTTATTACAGTATCTATCATTGATAATCCTGACACTCATAGCTAAATTGGTACACTGGTAATTAGCATAAACTAGTGACGAGACAACTGCACACCAACCCTCTCCTATTCTCATTGTCCATTTACTCTACCTATCAGAAATAATGTTTCACATACTACTTACTTCTTGCTGACTGTGTCAGTCTAGAATTATCCATTCTAAACGCTCTCTATCTCCTCTTCCAGCCCAACTTACCATCAAGGAAGCTGACATTATCCCTCTTTATCAGTGATTTTCAACTGCTGTGCTGCAAGAAGCACACTGGTGGGTCACAAAAAAATTTAAAACATGTGATACCTGACTATGCAGTCAGGGGCACTGACCTCTTTTCCCTTAGGTTGTCAAATAAAAGGAAAAAATGACAACAGCCAACATGACAATAGCTGTCTAATGTTAATAAATGAAAATTACCTATTTATTTTGTCAGATTGGCAAAAAATATAAATTTTGGTGTGCCACAGAATTTTAGTAATTAGTTTATGTGTGCCATTAGATGAAAAAGGTTGGACATTGCTGCTCTATATATAGATATATGGCCATAAACAGATTCTATCGAGAAGGGCTCTGCTCTAAAAGTTTTCATTTGTTTTGCTACCTGTTGGATTACATGTTGGTTTAAAGAAAAAAAATAATAATAAGACTTTGAAAGGAGAAAGCTGAGTGGCTGAACCTAATGTCTATAATCAATTAGGCGTATATTTTTCTTCTGAAATTTCTACCAGGTCACATCTTTTTTGTGTGTGTGTGACAGAGACAGAGAGAGGAACAGATAGAGACAGATAGACAGGAAGGAAGAGAAATGAGAAGCATGAATCCTTTGTTGTGGCACCTTAGTTATTCACTGATTGTTTTCTCATATGTGCCTTGACCAGGGGGCTACAGCAGAGCAGACTGAGTGACCCCTTGCTCAAGCCAGCGACCTTGGGCTCAAGCTGGTGAGCCTTGCTCAAACCAGATGAGCCCATGCTCAAGTGGGCAACCTTGGGGTTTCGAACCTTAGTCCGGGTTTCGAACCTTAGTCCCCCACATCCCAGTCCAATGCTCTATCCACTGTGCAATTGCCTGGTCAGGCTACCAGGTCACTTCTTGAAAACTAATTTTTCTATTCTGCAGATATCTATTTTTTATGTAAAAATTGGCTATTTTTCCTAATGTCAACATCACAGATCAAATCAAAAATAAAGAATAAAGGATCTTGAGGTCATGTCTGTACCCAAAGAGAGAGAATGTCATGATAGAGTACCAAGTACTGTAATGAGCATAAAAGGAACAGGTGGTGGCACATGTACTAGACCAGGGGTCCCCAAGCTTTTTACACAGGGGGCCAGTTCACTGTCCCTCAGACTGTTGGAGGGCCGGACTATTAAAAAAACTATTAACAAATCCCTATGCACACTGCACATATCTTATTTTAAAGTAAAAAAACAAAACGGGAACAAATACAATATTTAAAATAAAGAACAAGTAAATTTAAATCAACAAACTGACCAGTATTTCAATGGGAACTATGAGCCTGCTTTTAGGTAATGAGATGGTCAATGTGCTCTTCTCACTGACCACCAATGAAAGAGGTGCTCCTTCTGGAAGTGTGGCAAGGGGCCGGATAAATGGCCTCCGGGGGCCGCATGCGGCCCGTGGGCCATAGTTTGGGGACACCTGTACTAGACATTTATTTCCCTGGCCTAATTCATTTCCTGGTTATACACAGTAAAAAGCACAATATTAATTTAGCTTTTTGTGGGTTGCAAGATACTGACAATCTGTCCACCCATCTAACTGACATTTTTTGAGTACTTAATCTGTGCCGTGGACTGTGCTATCTGACTATGGCAGTAACAAGTTAGACCCTAGGTCTTCCCCAAAGGAACTCATGGAGGAAGACTTACATATCCCTGAACAGAAATTGACACAAGGTGATGGACCAAATGGGTGGTTTGCTTCATTAAATATTTGAAAGATAGGAAACAGGGAGAAAAAATATCTCAGAAGAGTTGGACAGGTTGGACAGTTTTATTATCATTGATTTTTGAGTCACCACCAATCAAAGGACAAGTTTAGCAGCTAGAAATGCTTAGGATCTCATTAAATGGCTGCAAGAGCCAGACACCTTCAAAAGTTTTCTCTAACCTCTCAGTTCAATTTTTATTTCATGGAGAAACAGCTTGGTAAGTCGAAGGTCATGTTCTTGTAGGTCCAGAACGGAGATGATTTAATGCACCGAGTGAGCTACCTACTGGACTGCCACCGAAGGTCATGAGATTTTGAATCATGGGAGGATTTAATGACTTGGGCAACTTTCTTCCCAGCAAATATGTGCAAGCTGGATGATGAATAGTACTGAAGTATAATATATGATGCTGATCATGCATTTAAATTCTCTAAGAAATGGAGGAGAAACAATTAGCAAAGGGCATTCTTGACTTACCGGAGCAGCAGTGCATCTCTGACTCCCGAGGCACTCATTTTAGCAGTCAGCCCACAAGACTTATCTTTCATTTCTGCAAAATCTTGTTCTAGCTAGAACTAATGAGAACATGATCTTACTGGATGTCTCATGTTTCTCATGCCATGTGGCTGTGGGATTTTATGGGCCAGAGTCAACAGAAAAGGCTGTTCTTTTTGTATAGCATCCTTTGTGTTTGGTCAGTCTTGTCGCTGGCTTAGTGTCATTATAAAAGGACATTTCAGGGACTGTGTGAGGACAGGTGCAGTGCATTTCTGCAGTCAGAGTGGACCAGTGAATGGAATCACATTAGAGAGGACAAGGGGATAGAGCTGCTATTCCTGGCTCTGGCACCCTTTCAAAGAATAACCTTGGCTGAATCATTTAAGCTCTTTGAACCTCAGTTTTCTCATCTGTGAAATGAGGAAAAGAACAATCTGCCTCTTCTTTCCCTCTCAGGTTTGTTGTAGAATTAACTAGGTTAGGGCTATAAACTGAAGTGCATTGAGCTCATGAGAAAAAAGAGGACATTACCTATGTACATCACATTTTTTTATCATTAATAATTTCCAAAGGTGAAGATAACCTTGTAAAAGAACTATGTAAGATTGTTTTGTTTTGTTTTTTGAAACAAAGGCTCAACTTACATCCTTGAAGTAGAAAAGAGAACTTTCTAAATCCACTTTTAGATGGAAAGGACAAGAATGTCTTAGATTCTGCTTCTATAATATTTCCATAGTTATTATCTTTTCAGACAATATATGTTATATTTTGGGGGTTTGTTGTTGCATAGTTGAGGGTAGGTAAGGGGATTTTCTTTCCAATTCATTAATAGAAAGGGAGTAAGGGAAGGAGGGAAGAAGAAAGGAAAAGAGGGAGGAATAAACAGAGAATAAATCCACATGGCTAAAATAAACTGACCTGAGAAGATAAAACAAATTCATAATTTAAAATATTACATAATACAAATGAAGTTAAAGATGTATTTACCCATTTGACTGGAAATGAATTGATGTGATTTTCTAGATAATGTCTTGTATGTCTCTAAGTAAAAAACATTAGCATTTGCCTTAAAAAGAAATTTGAGATAAAGATTTCCAACATTATTGCTTCCACTTAACATGATCTATTCAAACCTCCTCAAATTAAAAAAAAAAAATGTGTATTGAGAGAGAGAGAGTTTAGAAGGATATAGATTATAATATATTCATAGACTACTTTGATTATTGATTTATTTGGAAAGCCAAGATAACAAATAAGCTATTAAATCTAAGAAAAAAGCTCAACATATTGGCTAAAAAGAAGTCAATACACCAAAATCATTTGTATTTTCCAATTGCATCAATAACAAGATAAAATACAAGATATATTTTCAATAGCAACAAACACCATAGCATATAGAGCTTTATCTAGTAAATAATGTAAATATTCTTCACTGTGAAAACTTTAACTCTCTATTATAGGACACATGAGTAAAATAAATGTATGCCACAGTTATAAATGAGATGATATAACACTATAACAATGTCAATGTCCTTATGTTGCTCTATAGATTAAATGCACTTTCAATAAAAATCCAAGCCTTTTGTTTTGAGGGGAAGCATGAAAAAGTGATTCTAAAATTCATATCAAAGAATTTTAATGACTCCATACAGCTAAGGCAGTATTTGAAAATAAGACCAAGATGGAGAACTCGCCTTCCCAGACACCGAGATACATCAGGAGGGCATAATGGGTAACAACAGTGTAATGCTGTTGGGAGAAATGGCCAACAAGGAAACCCACCCACATAGGCAGCCTAGAATAAGAGCCACACAGGATGGAAAGTTGGCATGTGAAAGAAACAGCATCAGAATTGTGTGGTAAATGTTCAATTATAGCTTTTTGGGAAACAGAGGATTACCATATAAAGTTTTATAAGACTTGATCTCAACTTAATGATATCATTTATACAGGGCTTGGCAAAAAGTAGATTTACAGTTGTGAGTAGGCAAAACAGAGTTTATTCTTGTATAATTTACTTATGAATTATTGTATTATTTATTATTAACCTAGCTTTGCCCACCCCTGTATTGTGCTCAGTATTTTGAAGCTCTCTTAATCTTTATAAAAACATCCTATGACGTAAAAACTGTTTTCCTCACTTTATAGGTGAGTAAAACTGAGGTGTAAGAGATAATGTGACTAGCCTAAGAAGTATGTGGCAGAGCTGTAACTAAACCCACATCTGTCCACAGAGCTCATTCTAAGAACAATTACATTGTTCCATCCCACAACGTATAAATCTCAAATTCAATAGGTTTAAGAGCTAAATGTGAAGTATCAATTGCCAGTTATAAAAATAGTCACAGGGAATATAGTCAATACTATAATAACTATGTATTATATCAGATGAGTTATAGATTTATCAGAGTGATCACTTGATAAGGTACATAAATGTCTAATCACTGTTTTACATCTGAAACTAATATAATATTGTATGTCAATTGTAACTGAAAAATAAAATTTTGAGTATGTAATCTAAAAATGATTTTAAAAGAACTAAATGTGAAAAGTAATATCTAGAATAAAAGAAACTACAAAAGAATATATTTTGATTTTAGGATAAAGAAGAAAATAGATTTAAAAAATGAGAATAGTGTATTGTATAAAGTAAAACAAATAAGTTTGACTACATTAAAATTAGTGTTTTATGGACAATAAAGTATACCAAAGTCAGTGATAAAAAGAATTGATGACTAGAAGACATATGCAATATCTAAAATTTAATAACAAATTCATATTTGAATATAAGATAACTAAAATCTAACTAAAAGCATTGGACAGTCAATAGAATAAAGCAAAGTTTATAAATAGGCAATTCACAGAATATGAAAAATGAATAGCAAAAAGTATATACTCTACCTTGCTAGAATCAGAAAAATACATAATTAAGACAAATATCACTTATTAAACAAATTGACACATGGCAGACTTCCAGAAGTTAAAATACAAGCTTTAGTATCATGTGGTGACAAAGAATATGGTGAGAGAAAATTTAAAGCTCTCACTAAAGAGGGTGGTGAGAGAGATATAGTGGGAGGTGAACAGTGCAGCTATTCTGCAGAGTGATCTGTGAAATAAGGTGTGGATGCAAATCCTACCTTAGCCACTCCATTTCTGAGCGGAAATCCTAGAGAAACTCTGCACTATTCTTTAGGAAAATGTGTTGAAAGAGTTGATTAATGCTTTATGGTGGACATAAAGTGTTAAAGACAACCTGAGTATTCATAACCAGGGTAATGGATTAAGCAAAACATTCTATTAAAACATGGTGAAACATTAGACAGTGGCCAGAAGCAATAAATTAATTTATATGGAGCAACACTGATAAATTTTAAAACTAAAAGTCTGTGGGGAAAGTAAATTAAGACATAGGATGCAATTTATAGTCAACATTATTTTTGCGAAATATTTGAACACACAAAACAATCCAGTTGCATTAAAAAACAAGCTGAGCCCTGGCCGGTTGGCTCAGTGGTAAAACGTTGGCCTGGCGTGCAGAAGTCCCGGGTTCGATTTCCGGCCAGGGCACACAGGAGAAGTGCCCATCTGCTTCTCCACGCCTCCCCCTCTCCTTCCTCTCTGTTTCTCTCTTCCCCTCCCGCAGCCGAGGCTCCATTGGAGCAAGGATGGCCCGGGCGCTGGGGATGGCTCCTTGGCCTCTGCCCCAGGTGCTAGAGTAGCTCTGGTCGCGCAGAGCATCGCCCCCTGGTGGGCAGAGCATCGCCCCCTGGTGGATGTGCCGGGTGGATCCCGGTCAGGCGCATGCGGGAGTCTGTCTGTCTCTCCCCGTTTCCAGCTTCAGAAAAATGCAAAAAAAAAAAAAAAAAACAAGCTGAAAGTAATACTATCATTTTATTTATAAGCATTATAAAATATTTAGCACTTTAAAGTGCATCATAAAAACATATAACCTTTCAACTCAAACAAAAACAAGATTGATAAAATATCATCATTGTTATTCATACTAATAAAGGATCAAAGAATCAGCCTTTGTAAGAAAATAGAAATTTTTACAATGCGAGATTAAAAAAAAAAACACAAAAAAGAAATTCAACCTGTCTATCCCTACAAAGAAAGAAAAATCAATTTGAAAAGTCAGACTACACTCCATCAGGATATTTATCATTTCTTTAAGATAGAATTTTAAGAAGCTGTTTATAAATTGTTTATAGAATTTCTAACTAGCATGGCCAGTAAATACATGCTTCATTTTAATTTAGAAGCATATAGGAATTCTAACTCTTAAAATTCAGGCTCTAGAATAGGTGTATGCTGCTGCTGTGTGTGTTTTCATAAACTCAATAGTACATACTGTGGACCTTACTACATTCTGATCATTATAAGCAAGTCAAACTGAAGGGCATGAAGGCCTGTAGATGCTGCTGGGGTGGCTTTCCAAATTCTTAAGTAATGTGCAGATCTGGCTTGGCAATCACATTCTGCTTTTAGACATAATAAAGTTTTCCTTTTCTTATTAGTGGCATTGAAAGACTAACCCGAACATTTTGCAGCTAACAGAATGGATAACACAGCAGTAACCAAGAGTTTATAAAACAGGGTTTTCTACATATTGGAGATAGTGAAATATTAGTTCTATATTTTGAACTAATTTAACCTGGATTTTGCACAGCTCAAATATTTATCTACAAACTAGATATATATACACCACAATCACCCTACACAACTATGAATTTGGATTTTGGGGTCTAAGCTTTCTAAGTGGCCAAAAAGGCATAATTGGATAATGAACCTATCTAAAAATTTTCCTTTTCTGTCCCATGTATGTGTTCAGCTCACTTTTAGGGTAGCTGTTATTAAAAAAATAAAAAAAAAAAAGGGAGCCTGACCTGTGGTGGCACAGTGAAGAAAGTATAGAACTGGAATGCTGAGGTCACTGGTTCAAAACCCTGGGCTTGCCTGGTCAAGGCATATACAAAAAGCAATCATTACAAATTGATGCTTCCCCCATTTCTCTCTCTCTCTCTAAAAAAAAAAAAAAAAAAAAAAAAAAGCCTGACCAAGTGGTGGCGCGGTGCATAAAGTGTCAGCCTGAGATACTGATGACCCAGGGTCAAAATCCTAAGGTCACCTGCTTAAGCACAGGGTCGCCAGTTTGAGTGTGGGATCATTGACATGACCTCTTGGTCGCTGACTTGAGCTCAAAGGTTGCTGGCTTGAAGCCCAAGGTTGCTGACTTGAGCAAGGGGACAGTGGCTTGAGCAGGGGGTCACTGTCTCAACTGGAGTTCCCTGGTTAAGGTTTGTATGAGAAAGTAATCAATGAACAGGTAAAGTGCCTCACCTACGAATTGATATTTCTCATCTCTCTCCCTTCCTATCTGTCTGTCTGTCTGTCTGTCTCAGTTTCTCTGTCTTGCTCTCTCTCTGTGTCTCTCACTAAAAAATAAAAAAAATGTGCAAAGAGCTAATGCCTTTTGCCAGAAAATAGGACAATGTCCCCTGGACATGCAGGAACACAAGGCAGTGCCATGTATTGGAAGTGTGTGCTTTGTGGTAGAATTTAACCATGAGGATAAAAGCTGGCTGGTCTTGTTGAAATGAGTATGGTATTTCACACATACATATAATATTTACTTACTTTGTAAAAGCTTTTACCTTTTCATTTAAAAATTAGTTTTTCTTTCTAGTCTAAGCCCAAGGAAACCCCAATAAATCTTGTCTCTAAGAGCAAGTACAAAGAATTCTTGAGAGAGAAAGTTCTCATCTAATGTGTGGAAAAGTAGAAACAAACTTTCTAACCAAAAACGTAGAAGCTGTCTAAGGGAAAGTCCAAAAAATAATTACTTAACAAGCTTTCACTGAGATTGCAGTCCAGAGAAAAAGAAATTATTTCTAAATGAAAAAGTAAATGGAGACAGCAAAGATTAAAACCAAAAGGAAAAAAGTAAAAACAACAAAAGTCCAAGTCAATATAAATTTAAAAACCTATTAATTTTGCTTCACAAAATCTGTGGCTTTCGAAAAGGACTTATTAATATCACAAATTAAAATTAAAAAAAATAAAAAAACATTTTGTTTTAAATTATATTACTGATTGCTTATTATTAAAGAGATAGGAAGAAAAATTATCTTCAAACAATTGAATTTTATGCCTAGTTTTATTTTTAGCTCTTAGGTGTACTTTGTTATACTTTTCAAGGAAAAGTTGTCAGATGATAATTAATTTTTGCATCTGTCATGCAACTCATGTTTAAGTATATACATTCCCCACAGATAAATCCTAAGTAAAAAGAAATACAAATGTAGTAATCATATCATTAATTTTAGACCTCTAAGAATTGGGAAAGCTCTGTCTGGAGAACAAACTTTAGTTTTATTGATTAAAAACTACTTTTCAGTTTAGGAGAGGAGGGATTATCCAGTTCCAATAGAGGAGGCAATCACGAAGATACAAAAAGAAAAAATCCTTTCCTAGTGCTAACGCCAGAAATACTGTGACTGCTACATTGGATCGTGTAAAAATAGCCACTGTTCTGGCACTCACAGGTCTGGGTCGTGGTGTGTTAAACAATAATACCTTCCCCCCGTGGGACTCCTTCAGGCCAAAAAGCTTTCACCTGCATTATTCCATTAACCTCACTGCATTTTTATGGGAAATGTGTTTATTTTTTGAAATGACATTGAAATATATCCTTAAGAGAACATTTTAGGCCTCTATGAGATTCTCTTTTTTAAAAACAACACATTGACTTTTAAAAATCAATAGTCTACTTCTCTTTAAATTATCACATTTCAAAGCTACAGGAGCGAATAAATGTTAACATAATTTTCCAAAATGGTATCTCTCTAGATTTCTAAACCTTCATCTTTACCCTGCCTTCTCAAGGTAAAGGTTACCTTTCCATTCCTTTTTTAATTTTTATTTTATTATTTTTTAACAAGAGAGAGAGATGGGAACAGAAGACAGAAAGGGAGAGAGATGAGAAGCATCAAGTCATTGCAACACTTTAGCTGTTCATTGATTGCTTTCTCATACGTGCTTGATGGGGAAGGGGGAAGAGCTCCAACTGATCCAATGACCCCTTGCTCAAGCCAGCAACCCTGAGCTCAAGCCAGTGACATCAAGGTTTTGAACCTGGGTCCTCAGCATTCCAAGTTGATGCTTTATCCACTGCACCACCACCTGATCAGGCTACCTTTCCATTATTTATGCGAGTATCAAAATCATGAACTTTGTTCATTTTTAAAATGGAATTTATGAACATATATTAATGTAACTGCAAAAATAAGTTATATCATTTGCCAGCAGATTGAACTAAGTCCTGTGCTTATAAAACGGCTGCTTTAGTGCTCTCCCGTCCATTCAAACCGACAGAAATATAAGTTTAGACTGAAGAGGCCTTTCTGCAATGCTCTTTCCAGGCTGCAGCCCACATGTTAGCCTCACATTTTATTCTCAACTTGTTGCTGTTGTTCAGTCTATGACATCTCTCTTGAAGGTTCCCAAACTGCCTGTAATTTAAAATTTTACTTTTGGTGACTCACCATTTTCAAACTGCCATCTCTGACCATATCTCCTCTCCAGTGCAATGTACGCATTCTTTTAACCAATGATTGCTTTACTTTTTAACCTCTATTTTTGAAGACTTAAATTAGCTGTTACATCACTGTTCTTTACTGCCCAAATTATTTTGTTCTGAAGCATTTTTCTTGGAAATAAGTTCACAGTACTTTCGACAAGTAAACATTTGACTGCTGGATGATTAATGACCTGAGAATTTCGGAGGATGGGTTTTTGTCCCCAATACACCAGCACTGTGTGACCCCGGATAAAACTTACACCAGCACCATGTGACCCTGGATAAAACTTACACCAGCACTGTGTGACCCTGGATAAAACTTACACCAGCACCGTGTGACCCTGGATAAAACTTACACCAGCACCATGTGACCCTGGATAAAACTTATACCAGCACTGTGTGACCCTGGATAAAACTTGCACCAGCACTGTGTGACCCTGGATGTGTGATCCTGAATAAAACTTACACCAGCACCGTGTGACCCTGGATAAAATTTACACCAGCACTGTGTGACCCTGGATAAAACTTACACCAGCACCATGTGACCCTGGATGTGTGACCCTGGATAAAACTTACACCAGCACTGTGTGACCCTGGATAAAACTTAGCCGCTTAACACATCAGCTGCTCCTTTGCTCAACTCCACAGTGATTTCAGTAAAATATGAGCATTCTACTGTTTATGCTCTTTAGTCTAAGTTTGGTCAATGAGACTTTAAAAAGTTCATCAAATTGTCATTCTTTTCATCATTAGCCATTTGTCTAATTAAAAGACTGTTCATAAAACCAGCATTTTCCTTTATGCTGGCATCCAATTGTTATAAATATTTCTCACGGACTTATCCTTAGAAGACCTCTGAGTAACCTGGATTCTTGCTGATGTTCCCTTTTGGAGTTTTAGCAACTTGGCTTCCTTGTTAGTTTTCTGAGAGAGGCTTTCGCCCTTTCTTGATATTCTTTTTGATCTCTAGAGACCATAGGACTTTAAAAGACATCCCAACAATATTAATATTACCACATACCCTCTCCAAAACCCCAATTTGCTTGTGCCTATTCATTATTTTAATACTTTATCAAAAGTTGTTCAAATGAGCAATATAAGCTCGGGTCTTTGTCAGACATTTTATATGCAGAAGGCTGACAGGTTCATTAAGAATTAACTTTCTGGTTTATCAATTGTCTCTTGCCTGTAGAAAGCTATCAATTGTCTCTTGCCTGTTGAAAGAGAGCTAAGAGAGAACAGAGTTAATTGAGAAAAATTTTATTTATAAATTAGCCCAGTATCAGGCACCTAACAAGTGTTTAATAGGTGGTAACTATTATTCCCATCATCATCATCATCATCATCATCATCGTTGTCATCATCACATTAGTTTATATTTATTAAGAACACATTAGAGGACTCAATTCTTACTTCCATTGTTTCATTAGTTACTCACACAGTTACTCACAGCAACCTCTGAGGAAGCTACATTTTTTCCACAATCTGTGGATTGGCAAACTGTGACTGGGGATTAAGTACCGTGGTTGCAGTCATATAGTCAAGAACTGAGCCTGTATCTGTCACAATCACTGCCTATGCTTTGATGCGACAGCATCACCCATCATTACCCCCCTTCACCAGAGTATTACTAAACTTTGTACTCTTCTCTCTTTTCTCCTCATCCCAGCAAAGTTCACTGTTACTCACCTGTTCTCAGTGAAGAACTCAGAAGGTGGAAATTGAGGTTAAAGAAGGAAACTTTAATGTTATCCAAGTAGTGACTTCATCTTACCTTCTAGCTTTCTTGCAACCCATTCTCTGTTCCAGTCATCCACAGAAGAGTTACTATTTCTATCATTGTGTTGTTTATTCTTGTCTTAATATCATTGTTTTGTTTTGTTTTTTCTCTACTTGCAAGAATGTCTCCTCTTCCCTTGGCTTTCCACAGATTCTTATTCCATACTCTATTATAATTCAAATCTATAGGCACCTAAAACACAGGAGGGCACTCTGTAAAGTACGTGATTGTCTAACCACTATGCTATTTATCTGAAACTAATACAGAATAACAGTGAATAGAAAGTGTAATTGAAAATATTTTTTAAAAATCCAAATTTTTCTTTAAAGCTCAACTTAAATGTTACACCAGCCCTAAAGTCTCCTGTATTTTCTTAGTCAGAAATAACCACTTGTTCCTTCATGCTTTTCCAATGATAATTATGGTTGAGTAGCAAGTGATCTTACACCTTGCTCATCACCTGTAGAAAATATATCTTGTTTGCCCTTCCAGATCCTTTCTTCATTCAACGCTGTGCTATGGCTGGCTTGCACGGGTTGCCTTAATATGTGTCCTTGCTCTGACTTCTCTTTGAATTCACTAATAAAGAGCACCAACTGGGCTGATCAGTGGTGGTGCAGTGAATAGAGAGCATCAACCTGGGACACTGAGGCCCCAGATATGAAACCCTGAGGTTGCCAGCTTGAGTGTAGGCTCACTGGCTTGAGTGTGGAATCATCAACATGATCCCAATGGTCTCTGACTTGAGCCCAAAAGTCACTGGCTTGAAGTCCAAGGTCCCTGACTTGGGTAAGGAGTCACTGGCTTGAGCAAGGGGTCACTGGCTTGGCTGCAGCCCCCCTCCCTCAGTCAAGGCACATATGAGAAGCAAGTATAAAAAAAAAGTGCCATAAAGAGTTGATGCTTCTCATCTCTCTTCCTTCCTCTCTCTCTCTCTCTCTCTCTCTCTCTCTCTCTCTTTCAAAAAAAAAGAAAAGAAAAGAAAAGAAAAGAAAAGTAAAGAAAAGAAAAGAAAAGAAAAAGAAAAAGAGCAGCAATGGGAGATTGAACGAGGAGACTGAAGTCAGGATGTTCATTCCTCCCGGTCCCTCCCTGCCAAGTTACTGAGTGTTGGTTGTACCCCTCAACTAATGTACAGCTTCTATGAGGGTGGTCACAGCTTCCACAGGGAGGCCCTCCCCAGCAATGCTTCCCTTCTCCTTCCTCCCCTAGGCCTAGCTGATAAAGTAGCCAAGCTTCAAGCCAGGATGCAGCACCATCTCTTGTTTCTCTACATGCCCAAATTAACCTTTTTGGTGTACCCTGGTTTCCTGCTGGGACCCAATCTGATGAACTTTTAACTATGCTTTTCTAAGCTGTTGATTTTACAAACCATTTATTACACTTATTAGAAGAGTGCCTTCAAAATGATTCAATAAGCTCTGATTGATGATAGTGATAACAGACTTTATTGAACACATACAATGTTTTGCTCACTCTCTTGAGTGCATTGCATATATTAGTCTAATTTAATTAAATCACTATTAGCTTAAGCAATGCACAAAGATGGTTAAAAGGTACCAGAAGTAACTTGCTCATGGTCATCATCCCAGTGGCTCAGTGGAGCTTAGGATTCAGATCTGTCCAAAGCCTAAGCCTTAAGTTCTCGATCTAAGCCACTGATTCTCAAAGTTGAGTGTGCATCAGCATCACCTGGAGGGTTTGTTAAACAGGATTACTGACCCATTTCCAGAGTGTCTGACCCTGTAGGGCTACAGCAGGGCCCAAGGGTTTCATTTCTAACAAATTTCCAAGAGAAGCTGATGTGCTGGTCTCGATATCACACTTTAAGAGACACTAGTACAGGCAACAATGCTTCTCATACACAATGACTTAAGAAGCTGCTCAACAGTATAAAGTACAGACTTTTTAGGACTTGTGTGTAGCTGAATTCCTAGCTGCAAGTCAAGAATTCAAAGAAATATTATTGTCCATACTATGTGATCCCAGCCAGCCAGCATTTTAGGAGTCAGAATGATTTGCCGGTGATAAATGTCAAAAAGAAATGCACCAAGGCCAGGTGGGTACTTGAATTATCACAGGAATTACATTGTAAATTATATAATTGTCTAATTCCTATACTGTATACCTTAAACTAATACAAAATAATATTGAATATCAATTGTAATTGAAAAATAAATTAACTTTACCATGGTCAGGTACATATAAATTCTCTTTATAGGGAGGTAATAAATTCTATCTCAAAGAGGTAATAATAGGACTAAATATTCAAAGAACTGCTACTCTACAGGAAACACATGATGATATGGGCATTCTAAGGACAGAAAATGCCCTTTTGAGAAACTTACTAAGGGAACTAAAGAATAATGTAGCAAAAGTTCTGGCATCAAACAGTCCCAGAACAGAAGTGTGAATACTCTGCTTTTCTAAAATGGGACGCTAACCTTTGCTTACCTCAATCACACACATTATTCATACAGATAGATACTGAGCATCTCTTAAATAACAAACACTGAGCTTGGCACCAGGGTCACACTAATGATGCAGGTATAGTACCTGCCTTTAAGGACCCAGCAGTTAGATTATGCACATCAACTAGACACATTTACAGATAACACACTCAGTTCAAACTCAGCCTCAGCAAAATAAAAATGACCCAGGAGTCAAATAGCAAAAGACGACACCTGAGAGTCAGTGGTCATTTTATTAAATGGTAGTTAAAAATTATTTATATGCCAAGATAGGTTTTGTTTAGAAGACATACTAGTCCCTCATACATATTATTTGATCCAGATTATAAACATGTGCCTTTTTCTAGGAGAAATTTTCCCTCCTTTCCCAAGAAGCTAGAAGTAGGAGTGGTAATACTTTCACCGAAGGCCAAATTCCAACTGCTCAGCACAGCTACAACTCACGTCCTGAATGGCTTCCAAACTAAGTAATTTAACAAAGTGATGGTTAAAAAATGGCTCATTAATCTTATGCTGTGTATTATAATTTAACTCTGGGTTTAGCATTGGAAAAATATTATTTGCATTGATTA
The DNA here is from genome assembly GCF_036850995.1 of Saccopteryx leptura. Taxonomy (NCBI): domain Eukaryota; kingdom Metazoa; phylum Chordata; class Mammalia; order Chiroptera; family Emballonuridae; genus Saccopteryx; species Saccopteryx leptura. The sequence continues at coordinate 54,069,558 of NC_089512.1, forward strand.
CAAATATGCTTTATAGCCACATAGATTATCAACCTGGAACATTTTTAAAGTATTAGCTGGGGTGAGATGATGAACTACACAGGAGCACTTCTAGACGACATCTCCTGTCATTTGTTACTCAGATCACACTGGTCTAAGAACAAATATTTATTTCACTCAATGTGAGATCTTATTTCAATTACCAAAATATGCCAACTTTTATTCAATAGTTGTAAATCAAAAAACCATCAACTAAATATCATTTAGAAAATTCCATGCCAAGTAAATTCTAATATTACTATCCAGCTATTATGCTATTTCCACCACTTTGCTAAATGAACCCAATGTAATGATCTGGTCAGTCTGACTATGAGGATTTATTTATTAATTCATTAAAATGTTATAAGATATATTTTGAAAGACTCAAATTGCAGTCTGTAGGATCTGAAAAAAAAGGGTGCAGATTTCTCTTTTGCTAGCATATGACTTTAACCCAAGTGACTTAGTATCTCTGAGCCTCACTTTCCTAATCTGTAAAATGAAAGTAATAATGAACTCAAGCTGTAGAGCTGGAGAAAAGAAATAAATGTGGTAATGTATTTTGGTCATTTAATTTTGGCATAAAAGAGAAGTTATTCTGATGGTTTATTATGAGCATGGTTGGTAAGATTATTGAAAAACTATTGTGTGTTTGGCCCTGTTCAAGGAGCTAGAATTTTAAGACTATTCTCCACTTCTACCCCAGTTTTACCTCTAAAGTTCTGCCATCCCCCAGAAAAAGCATTCTGGCATTTCTAAGGAGGGGAACCACTTGGATGGTGATGGAGATGACATCTTTGTTGTACCGGGTATATAAGATATACAAAAGTTGTAGCATATCCTTCTTTGGAATTATAGTTTCCTTTCCCTAGAATGAATCTTGACAACCTCCTTGTAGATACCTGTGACAAGGTTGGTGATGCTGGCACCACAGGAGGAAAGGCCTTTCTTTTCTATTCCCATTAGTAATAAACCTCTCAGATAATGACCACCTTAACATTGCCGCATGTTATAGACACAAAGCAGTGTGCAAAGCAGAGAGCACTGGCTGCACATCAGGAGTTCAAAGAAACATTATTGTCTATGTATTGTCAATACATGTGATCCCATCCAGCCAGCATCTGCCTTTCCAGAAACAAAGCAGAAGTTTCAATACTTTCCAGATACTGAAAGCAATATACTCGAGCAATCTTTACCACCGCGTGCTTGATCATACTGTTCTCCCCAGATAGAATGCTGTTCCATCAAGGTCAGAAGACCAGTGAAAATGCCTGATTTTATCCTACAGCCAGAACATAATAAACTTACTGAGATTCTGCTCAGTTCACATTCTACTTTCTCTGTGAAAACTGTTGTGAGATCCCACACTGAAAACAACTTTATTTTTTTCAGAAGACATTGTGTACTCTGAAAATTGTATGTATACATAAATATATGTATATGTGTATGCATTCCTTTCTTACATTGTTATAACAGCTGTGTCTTCTCTTCCTAACTAAACTGGACCCCCTATAATTGCAGCGGTCATATGCATTGTATCCTCCAAAAAAATCCAGAATAATGCCATAGATTCTGTTTGTAGTGCTTAATACAAGGTAATTATCTAACAATTACAGAGTACTAGTGTCTCTCAAAGTGTGTGCAATGGATCACAAATCCTATGAGAGAGTCCATGGAAGGCAGGAGTCATTTCAAGCAATTTAGAACCTGCTGTTCACTAGAAACTTAATTCACAAGACTCTTAAGAAGCTCTGTAGCAAAGAAACTGACTTAGTTTCACCCTGTATTTCTCTTACAGTAATATCAGTTCTGGAGGACAGGGATATTTTCCATCTCAAATGCAATACCTCCACTGCCTAGTGGACTGCCTAGCACTTAGTAGATACCTAGTAAATATTTGAATGAGTTTGAACATATATTCCCCTTTTAAGCCATAGTAGATAACATATTTTGATTAGGGAGAATAATAATAGTATATATAATATAAATAATTTAAAAATAAAATATATATATTTGATAATACTTTTTTGGTAAATATACACAAACGCATATTAAATAGCAATAGTTAATAAACTACATTTGCTTCAGAAAACTCACTACTAAGGATGGCTAATGCCCTGGCCAGTGAGCTTAGTTGGCTAGAGCACTGTCCTGATACGCCAAGGTTGTAGTTCCATTCCCCATAAGGCACATACAAGAATCAATCAATGAATGCATAAATAAGTGGACCAACAAATAGATGTCTCTCTTGCTCCCTTCCCCCACCTGTTCCCCCCCTCAAATAAGTAAATAAAAATTATAAAAAGAAGTATAGCTACTAAAAACTACAACTTGAATTCAAAATAATTAACTTATTTCATTTGTCCCTACTCCTTATCATTTTTAGGATGGGGTTAGAAGATGCATAAATTTCATTTCTGGCATAATACAACATCACCTATGAAATGATATTTATTAGCTAGAAATAATATCTGCTTTTGTTATTTCTGTATATTTGATAACAGAATATTTCTAGATATTTTTTTTCCTCATGTGACTTTTTTTAATCTTCTTTTTATTAACTTTAATGCAGTGACATTGGTAAATCAGGGTACATATGTTCCGAGAAAACATCTCCAGATTATTTTGACATTTGATTATGCTGCATACCCCTCACCCAAAGTCAAATTGTCTTCTGTCACCTTCTATTTGGTTTCTTTTGTGCCCCTCCCCTCCCCCCACCCCTCCCTCTCCTTCCTCGCCCCCTCCCCACCCCTCCACCCCACCCTCTGTTACCATCACATTCTTGTCCATGTGACTTTGACGGCATCTTCACCTAAAATTTACTTTGGAGATTTAGATTAAATGTCATAGGCCTGACCTGTGGTGGCGCAGTGGATAAAGCATCGACCTGGAAATGCTGAGGTTGCCGGTTCGAAACCCTGGGCTTGCCTGGTCAAGGCACATATGGGAGTTGATGCTTCCAGCTCCTCCCCCCCTTCTCTCTCTCTGTCTCTCCTCTCTCTCTCTCCCTCTGTCTCTCCCTCTCTTCTCTAAAATGAATAATAATAAAAAAATAAATGTCATAAAAATTTCTTAAACTGCTTACTATGTGATTCTACTATGGATTTTAAAGTCAACATAGCAAGAAATAAATAAGGCAGAGAGGAATAAAACAGGTGTACTTGGCACCACTCTCTACTGATGAAATTTTCCAGAATTTTGTGGGAAGTTGTATCTATAAGTGAAAAGATTAGATTTTCACTATGGAAATTAAGGTGTTGAACTTCACAAAGATAATTATTTTTTTGAAAAAAAATCATTTAATTTTACCATAATCTAAAATTTCAATTTTTTTTTTAGGTTTTTCCCCAAGACTGCTATTTATTCTAATGGAAATCGTTCACATTCATTAAAGGTAGAATAAACAATTTAAAGGGAATGTTATAGGAATGACATTAAGGTTAGCCCCTCATCCCACAAAAAAAATATGTGTAGGTTTTCCACTTATTACATTATTTTCAACCTTATTTTTATGATTTTAGAATGAGAGTGGAGTCTGATGAGCTTGTCATTAATTATAATTATTAGTGGTATTAAAAGAGAATATAAATAATAAACTACATGTACAGGGGGAGGTGGTAAAGGGGCAAACAGGTGAAGCCAAATAAGAGGTGCAAATTTCACCTTGTAAAATCAGTCAGTCACAGGGAGGTAATGTGTAGCACAGAATAGAGTCAACAGTATTGTAATACCTTGTATGGTGTCAACGGACATTGATGTACCACGGTGATCACTTCATTAGATATATGCATTGAATAATTATCTTACACACCTGACCTAACATAATACTGTATATTAACTATATTTTAATAAAAATAAAGAAGAAAAATTTATTTGAAAAGCTGTGTAAAATTTATGTGTTTTCTTCTCTCTCACTCCTACTCAGCCCCTATATAAATAAGGGAATATATTCACAAGGTGGTGAGCATGTTTTGGATGTTCAGTTTGTGCTTGTGGAAAAGAACAATGATAATTGCCTCAATAAGTCAAATATTACATAAGAGATGAAAGCAATTAGAGATTGGATTACAGTTTGTGTTAGTGAGTCACTCACAAGCTAACGAATCAGATATGACCATGTAGCGTGTTATGCAACTATACTTTTAAACAATCTCTCTTATATTATCTATTGTCTATAAAGACATCTTAGTTCAAGCACTTTGCACTTCACTCCAGAGTGACTAGGTTGGAATAAGTCAGAAGCAGGTGCACATTTCATCCCTGTGGCAACCTTTAAATGGCTCTGCGTCATGCAATGCAATTGCTGAGATCACAGGCTGAGGATTCAGGCAGAGCTTTTTGTACTACCCAGTTTTGATCTTGGGTAAATTCCTCATTTTTTTGAGCCTCAAAGATAATGGAATAATAATATCTTCTACTTCATAGGGTTGCAGTGGGAATAAAAAGTCATTAGGATGACATGCTTTTCACCCAGGCAATGCTGATAAATGTTACTGAGCTATCATCATCATCTTCATTATGATAGATCAAAGATATATTACCACATGAAAATTCAACATTCCCTGGGCTGTACATACCTCTCCTTTTAAGGACTCACCCTACCTGACAATCCATAGACTGATTGGATCAAGATACCCCAGGAGTTTAAAGTCCTAGCTATTTTGAAGTGGAGAGAGGCTGGCCCCCACTCTAATGATCCCTCCCTTCTTGTCACAAGCCTATCCTAGGTTGTTCTTGCTATACTAGCATTTCATTCTAAAAATTAATTTTTCTTAACTGATGGCAAGCATACAATCTCAAATACTATTTTTTATTTATTTTTTATTTTTTTAGAGAGAGAGAGAGACAAACAGACAGGGACAGAAAGACAGGAAAGGAGAGAGATGAGAATCATCAACTCAGAACTGGGTCACCTTAGCTATTGATTGCTTTCTCATATGTGCCTTGACCAGGAGACTCTAGCCGAGCCAGTGACACATTGCTCAAGCCAGCAACCTTTAGACTCAAGCCAGCGACCATGGGGTCATGTCTATGATTTCATGTTCAAGCCGGTGACCTCATGCTAAAGATGGTGAGCCTGCACTCAAGCTGAAGATCCCGCGCTCAAGCCAATGATGTCGGGGCCTCGAACCTGGGTCCTCAGCATACTAGGCTGATGCTCTATTCACTCTGCTACCACCTGGTTGAGCACAAATGCCATTTTTATAAATTAGGCTCCCACCAATAGAGTATAATTTATAGACTTTTCTTCTGAACATTCATCTTCCCTATAAAATCTCACAGAACTGCATCATGGAGGCTTTGGTCCTTTTCACAAGGAAGAGACTCTTTCCAACCACTTGAAATAAGAATTTACATCCTATTTCCCAAAAGAAAAGAAATTGATTACAAAAATGGGAGAGTGATTAATAATATTCCCCATGTCTATGTTCATGAAAAGGTTTTTAAGCTTTACCAGTGGTAGTGCAGTGGACAAAGCATTGAGCTGGGATGCTGAGGTCCCAGGTTTGAAACCTCCAGGTCACTGGCTTGAGAGTGGGCTCATCCGGCTTGAGCGTGGGCTCACGAGCTTGAGCATGGAGTCATTGGCTTGAGTGTGAGATCATCAACATGAGCCCATGGTCACTGGCTTGAGTCTAAAAGTTGCTGCCTTGAAGCCCAGGGTCACTGGCTTGAGCCCAAGGTTGCTGGCATGAGCAAGGGGTTACTGGCTCAGCTGGAGATCCACCCTACCCCTGCCATCAAGGCACATATGAGAAGCAACAATGAATAAGTAAAGTGATGCTTCTCATCTCTCTCCCTTCCTGTCTTTCTCTTTGTGTCTTTCTAAAAAAAGTGGGATGGGTTGAGTATATTTAATAATTATTTTTTCTTTATTTTTTATTACTTTCCTTAATTGAGAAACAGAAAGGCAGAGAGACAGACTCTTGCATGCACCCTGACCAGGATCCACCTGGCAAGTCCTCATGGGGCAATGCTTTGCCCATCTGAGACCCTTGCTCTGTTACTCAGCAACTGAGCTATTTTAGCATCTGAGGCAAAGCTGTGGAGCCATCCTAAGTACCTGGGGCCAACTTCCTCCAACTGAGCCATGGCTGCAGGAGATGGGGGAAAAAAGAGAGAAAGAGAAAGAGAGAGAAGAGAGAAGAGGGGGATGGAGAAGCAGATGCCAACTAGTCAAGGTGATTTAATAATATTAAACAAGTTCTATACACATAAAATAAAAATTAGTAACTTAAAAGAAAGCAAACTTTACTTGTATAATATAACAAAATAAACACATTAATATATAGAAAGGTGTTACAAATTGATGAGAAAAATGAACAAAGGCCATAAAATCCTAAAAGAACAAATATAAACAGCCAATAAATATATGAAAATATGCTAAATCTCACTATTACTAATAATACAACTAAAATAACTTGTGCCATCTTTTACTCACCAGCATGACAAAGATTTAAACAAATTGGTAACAGCAGTTTTATTGAGAGAATAAGAGGCACACAGGATGTTAAATTTCTGGTAGAAAAGTAAGGCAGTGTATACTTTCTGGAAGACAGTATGTCAGTATGTACCAAAACTGACAAGCAGGCATTTGCATTCCAGAAATCCGTTCTGAGAAAAGAGAAATGAACAAATACTCCAAGACATATAAACAAGGATGCTTCTCTCACTGTTTAGAGAAACAAAACAGGGGTAATCTAAATGTTAAGCAGCAGAAAACTGGCTCAATAAATAATGGGATGCTGTTCAACCATTAAAGTGATGATAACAGATTTTTATTAGGTGATATGGAGTCATGCTCATAATACATTGCCAAGTGAAAATACAGCATCATTTTATAGTTTGCACTGATTAAAGATACTTTATGCCTGCATTCTGTTTGTATGCACCTCCTTCACCAAAAAAAAAAGTCTCAAAAGAAATCCCCAAATATGTTATAGAGATGATTCATCAGAAATGAGGTTTTGAGTTATTTTTACTGTTTTGTTTTACATCTTCTCAATTTTTGTAGTTTCTGCAATGTGTCTGTATCACTCTTACAATTAAAAGTATTTTTATTTACAATAATAAAGCTTAGACTTCTCTAATTTTCCATTTATTTTACCTCATAGCTCAAAAAAGTTTTTGTGTAAAAGAAAAGTCAGCCATTTTAATATCTTTAAAATCAATCTAAATTTACTTCATACAAATCAATCATTTGGAATTGATAAAAGTTGCACCGAGGGCCCTGGCCGGTTGGCTCAGTGGTAGAGCATCGGCCTGGCGTGCAGAAGTCCGCGTTTCGATTCCCAGCCAGGGCACACAGGAGAGGCGCCCATCTGCTTCTCCACCCCTCCCCCTCTCCTTCCTCTCTGTCTCTCTCTTCCCCTCCCACAGCCCAGGCTCCATTGGAGCAAAGATGGCCCGGGCGCTGGGGATGGCTCCATGGCCTCTGCCCCAGGCACTAGAGTGGCTCTGGCGGCAATAGAGCGATGTCCCGGATGGGCAGAGCATCGCCCCCTGGTGGGCGTGCTGGGTGGATCCCGGTCGGGCGCATGCGGGAGTCTGTCTGACTGCCTCCCAGTTTCCAGCTTCAGAAAAATACAAAAAAAAAAAAAAGTTGCACCGAGTAATATTGTTATGATTTCAGTATTGTGTTACCTTTCAAAGCATTGGAGAATTTGTAATAATTTCCTTCACAGTTTTCATCTGATACTGAGGTGGGGGTAAGGTAGCAGAATGAAGGAAAACAGATAGTAATGAACTTGAACTAGAAAAAAGCAACAAGAGAAAATTTCATCTATACTTTTTATAAGGTAAAAGCCTCCAAGTGTCAGGCTATACTAATGCATATAAACGACATACATATATATATATATATAATTGATAAAGATATATATATATCTGTCTATATATATACACACACATAAACAGTGTGAGATGAACAGTTGTGAGTACATGAAATAATCTATTCTTGTATTATTATTATTATATTATTTTGCATATGAAGAACTGTATACCTATTTTTGTCCAAGCCTGTATTTATATGTGAATGCTTTAGTATATATATAAAAGTATGCTTATATATGTATTTGTTTATATATGATATATACATACACACACACACACACACAATCCACTGCCTTGGGTTAATCACTCATTGTGGCAGAAATAACCATGACCAACTGTTGATTGGAGACTTAACTCGCTCTTTCAGGTTGAAGAGCATCACTAGAACCATACCATGGACCATATTCTCCATCTCCACTTGCACCTGTTTGTGTGTGACCTCATTATTATTTCTTTCCCCCAAGGAATGTGACCAGGAATAAGATGAATAGTTCATATTTGAAAGATACTAAGTTGATATTTGATCTTATAACTTTCTCTCCTTTACTTTTTGAGCCAAATGTAAAAGCCATGTGATGAAGGAAGGTGGGTTCCTGAATCACGTGAGCAGTAAGCTGACCCCCAAACCACCAAAGCCCATACTGAATTACTGAGTAAGAAATGAACCTCCAGTGTGTCACACTCTAGAGATGTATTTATTTATTTATTTTATTTTATTTTATTTTTTTACAGGGACAGAGAGTCAGAGAGAGGGACAGACAGGAACAGAGAGAGATGAGAAGCATCAACCATCAGTTTCTTGTTGTGACACCTTAGTTGTACATTGACTGCTTTCTCATATGTGCCTTGACTGCAGGTCTTCAGCAGACTGAGTAACCCCTTGCTCGAGCCAGCAACCTTGGGTCCAAGCTGGTGAGCCTTGCTCAAGCCAGATGAATCCGTGCCCAAGCTGGCGACCTCGGGGTCTCGAACCTGGGTCCTCATCCCAGTCAGATGCTCCATCCACTGCTCCACCGCCTGGTCAGGCACACTCTAGAGATTTAAGGGTTAGCTCTTTGTGTTTAACTCAGAAATATTTTCTGTATATCTCCATTGCCTTATCTGTACAATCAAGTATTCAATTGAATGTGACCAATTCTAAGTTTCTTCCAGTGCTTAAATTTTCTTATTTTTTAATTCTCAGAAACATTCCACATATTGCTTACCTTTCAAGTTAATCAGTAAAGTCTACTCCCCCCCCACACACACACACACACAAAATCAGGCTCCTCAAGTTATGGAGAAGTCATAGCAGACAGTTGCTTTAGTTTGAAATATGAATCCAAATATGAGATGAGAAGGGGTGAAGACCCAGAGAAATCCTTTTGACAAAGAGGAGTGAGAGATAACACGCTGAAAAATGTTTAGTAATAAGAAATTCAGACAGGGGAAATGGATGGGTGATAGCTAACATATTTGTTCAAAGGCATTTTGGAAAGAAAAATTGTAAAAATGTAGAAAGAAGAAAAAAACAGCAAAGACATGAAATGCTCTTTGGTCCCTAAGTGGATTTTATTTCAAACAGATTCACATCGCTTACACATATACCATAAAATTTCTCTATCCACTTCTTCCAGAATTTTCTAAAGCCTGACAGAACATCTGCAGAAAGAGGATGTCATTCCAGGATAATCAACAGCAAGTTACTAAATTAAGATCAAAATGTCCTTAACCTTGAACAGTTTTCAAAGAGTTTTTAGAAGAAAGATGCTCTCTAGGGGGTAGTATAATTATATAATTGTACCCTTTCTAAGAGGCTATTTACAGATAGTGTTTTCTTACCAGTCTTTAAAGTAAAATATATGAAATAAAATATCATAGTTTGAGGGTATTGGTTTGGGAGAGTGGGAAGGAAATCTGTGCAGACATTGTTACTGTCCAGTCAGTACCCACTTTTTCTCCTTATTCTTCACTGTTGGAGCCCTGGGTTAAAAGCGACTGTTATCCTTAAGGCTGAAGGGGCCAGTTTCAATCCCTATCTGATGAGATTTATATGGAAGTCTGTTGATGATTTGTGGCAAATAATTTGCTCTCTGATTTAGACCCTTCCTTCCCTCTTTTCCTCTTCCTTTCTTCCTTCCTGATTGGTTGGAATACTGTTAGAGATCTAGCAGTCATCTTGCAACTAAGGGATCATAGATACAAGCAAGGGTTGTGGGGACTGGGAGATAGAAAGAACCTATCTGTTGTTGACATTCTTCAGCAGAAGAAGTAACATTACAGGGGCCATCTCCAAACTTCTTGCTACATGCAAAACATGAGTAAAGTCTCATTCACTTTCTGCTAGTTCAGCCAAACTCATTACTAACAGATATGGAATTCTAGCCTCAGGTATCTAGAACCTTTTCCATCATCCCATAGTCATACTCCTGTTCTTGACTCCTGATAATCTGAGTTGCTTAGGGTAGATGTGGGGGTAGGGCAGCTTCCTCTGGAAGCCTTGATGAGTATCCAAAAAAATGAGTAATATATCTATGTCCACTCATCTTTCTGTCTACACTCAGAGGTCAGTCCCTTCAGGAAGCCTTCATTCAACCTTTCACTCCTCTCTATAAGCAGGACGGTTAACAGGGTGGGCTCTGCAACAGACTTCCAAGATTTGAAAATCTTAATCTGTGACACAGCAATTTATTACTTGGCCAAATTAATACTTTCTCTGGCCTCCTATGTAAAATGGGGACACTTGGTAGCACCCTGCATACCTTATAAAAAGAATTAAATGTGCTAAAGTTCTTTTCATCTCTCCGGGATCAATCAATTCTACCTACTATTATTATCTTTGGCCAGTTTAGGGTGTTGCCTTCCTATGGTTCTCTGTGCCTGTCTCATTCATGACATGCACAGTCCCACACTGAAGACATTCAGAGGGTGTTTTCCATAAACAATGGTTCTCAATGTGGGGTCCCTAGGCCAGCAACGTCAGCAACACATGAAGAATAGTGAGAAATGTAAACCTACAGATCGAGAAACTCTCAGGCAAATCTGATGCACACTAAAGATTGAGGACACCTAAGAATATCCCTCCATCTCAGACCCTCCTAGAGATCTTCACCAAAAATAGAGTTTCCGGGACCTTAAACCTATCCAACTAGAGAAGGCGTCCAGCAATCTCTCTGGTTATGTGCCGGCCATGATCCTTCAGATGTCTGAGAATTCTGGCCATTTTTAATGTGTGATTCACTGGTCTGTTTTTCCAGTGGACTTTACTTCCATGAAGAAATGCCTGTGAAGATGTGTTGTTATGGTTATTATTATTATTATTATTATTATTATTATTATTATAGAATCTCTAGTATACAGCATAGTCTCGGACAGAAAGTAGTTGTTCATTAAACAGATGTCTCAAAGGTCTTAGCAGAGCTTTAAGTTTAATCCTTTAATGAAGAAATACTATACACTCACAAAAAGCACCATTTGGAAGTTTAATTCTTTGAATTTCTTTGCCATTTTCTTAGTTTTGGTCATTTTGAATAATACCTTTTTAATTTTCCCTTTATGTGCTTCAGTAGTGTTTGTTATCTTCAGTCACACAGACAGAAAGAGATGTTTATTTTTCAAAACTTCACAAAAGCAAATAGGTAGCAGGAAAATTTAAATAATTAAACTCTCGTGATTTTCTGGTATGCTTGCAAGGCGACACACGCTTCCAATGATATTAAAGATTAAAACTGTACTAAGATTTCTGCAATGTTACATGAGTGTTAAATGAATACAGTTTTGTAAGGTGAATTTTGTAAGAGAGATTTCCTTCAACAAATATATCCGCAGATATAAAATCACAAGCAGAAATCTACAAAAAAGCAAGTTATTGAATGAAATCTGATTGGCTGTTGTATGAGTATGTGTGTTTCTGCTAATAATTTCATGCTACTTGCTAACAGAAGTAAAAATGTATATATATATATATGTATATATATTTTCTTAATTTAAAATTGTTTACATATATATAAACAATTATGTATGAATAAATTCAAATTGAGAAAAATGTTTTAAGTATACATACAACAACTGTGCACATATGTATGAGGAGTTTTAAATTGAGGCAAGCACACCCAGCAGCCTATTTTCCCCACAGACTATATGGGAACACCCTATATTTTCTACTCTTAGCCCTGGGATGTCAGTCTGCCCCATGGGTCATTTAATGAGCATTAATTGATAAACCCTTTGTTTAGGCAGTGATGTACCTACCGGGAGATGCTAGGATCTAGAGCCTTTGTCAAGAGCTGATACGGAGAAGGGATAAGAAGGTACTTGTGGCCTGACCTGTGGTGGCGCAGTGGATAAAGTGTCGACCTGGAAATGCTGAGGTTGCCAGTTCGAAACCCTGGGCTTGCCTGGTCAAGGCATATATGGGAGTTGATGCTTCCAGCTCCTCCCCCATGTCTCTCTCCTCTCTCTCTCTCTCTCTCTCTCTCTGTTTCTCTCCCTCTCTCTCTCCTCTCTAAAATGAATAAATAAAATAAAATAATTAAAAAAAATAAAATAAAAGAAGGTACTTGCTTAGTTTGTCAAAAGCAGGAGTAGCTGCAATGGCAGGTAGTTCAGGCTAATGGCACATGATGTCCATATATATGTAGTGTCAACAAGCCCGTGATTGCACCCACTTTCCAGATCAAAACCCAAAGGCTTTCTAGCATGAATTCCAGGCAAAAACAGTAAGGATCTGAGTGTGCAGCTGTACCACGGCATCAAGATGCCTGTGAACTAATGTGAGGGTGTCTTGGTTTTGTTGGTGTGGGACAAACGAGGCGCTCGGCACCTAACCCGTCCACCACACCAAGAAAGCCAGTCCCAGGTTTCTCCAACTGCTGTGGGAGAGCCTGTGGAAGGGACACGCACTCTACGATGATGTGCATGACCTGAAATGCCCCTGCACCTAGTAGACATTCAGTATATGTTGAATGAATGAATGGATTGGTGTCATAAAAAAGACCTCATACTTATCTGAGAAAAATATCATTTAATAGGCTGGAATTCTTCTCTACCCCTTCTTAGCCCTGTAAGCTTGAAATCAAAACAAATAATTGTAAAAAGTTACAGCTTAGGAAATGATGGAAACTATCCAGTCCACTCTCACAGAGTTACACTACTTTAATTTAGTGGGAAAAATCACATGTTTGGGAGTCAAAGAGACGTAAGTCCAAGTTTCACTTCTACCATATTTTAATGAGCAAATAATCACTTCTGAGGCTCTGTTTTATGTGGGCATTATAGATCATCATAATGATATATATGTTTACCATATGACTATCAAGGGATTAAATGATGCAATCTATTTGCAATGGTCAGCAAAATACCTTGCCCCTATTAAAGCAAACACTCAAGGCATTAGCAAATTAATATTAATAAGAAAGAGATGAAAACAAAACTCAGGGGACTGACTGCCACTCCAGGGGTCCCAGCAGTCATAATGACTTTCTTCCATTCAACCCGCTCTCTTCCCAATTAAGACAAAGAGAAGAATATGAAAAAATTAGGATAAACACTTTGAAAATAGTTTTATACCCCCCAAATAAATAGATTACACAAATAAAAAAATGATTACTTCTGCATAAATATGAAAAGACTAGTTCTGCATGTTAGTTCTCTAGAAAACCAATTTATGGCTCTAAGATGCACCTTCCCACCCAGGATCAATGACATCATTGTAAATGGGAAAGTCACCAACATATAATCAGCAGCTAAAGTTAAATGCTAGTGAAGCCTCATGGGTTTGACAGAGAAAGCTCAGGTTGATTATTATATGTTAAAATAAGGTAATAAGAGGTTCTTCACCTACAAAAATGATCTGAAGATCCAGAACTTCTATAATAATCTTATACAAATAACCCATTGGAAATTTATTTTAGAAGTTTTTTTAATAAGAAAACATTTTCTGTATAACTTTAAATGTACTGTTGCTGAGCACAATTCAACAAAACTCAAATGAATAACTACAGAAGGCCTATGTTACATGCTACCAGGAGATAATTGTACTTCAGGATGAGTAAGACCCTATACTTGACCTCAAATAAATTAACATTAAATAGAGTGGATGAGTCATGGACAGAATTTAAGAATACTAAAAGGCCAAGGCAGTACCAAAAGGAACATGTGGGGATTCTTAAGAAGGAAATATAATATTAGTTGATTCTGGAAAGGCTGAAGAAAGTAAGTTTCTTTTAGTCCTTGAAAAAGTCTCTTCCTCTCCCCTCCTGTAACCAAGTGAGGAGGCATGGAGAATAAAGGGCTATGAGGATCAAGAATCTTCTCTGCTCTTATTGGAGAGCCTGGAAGGTTTTCTTACCAGGATGTGTTATAATAATGTAGGGGTGGGCAAAAGTAGGTTTATAGTTGTTTGGGTGAAAAATAATATAACAATTAATAAATAATAATACAAGAATAGACTTTGTGTTTTGTGTACTCACAACAGTAAACCTACTTTGCTCACCTCTGTATTTAAGGGCTCTTGAGGTCAGAGAAATAGAGATTTGAAAACCTGATTCCAACTCTTAATATGTTTCAAGTTGCTTATCTTTTCGGTACTTCAGTGCCTGTCTGTAAAATGGGGATGATAGAGGCTCCTACCTCAATGTGAAAACAACGTGACATGTGCCCACACCAGGCTAAGTTTGGCGCCTGAGACACAGGAAGTGCTCAGGGTGATGTGACAGTGATGGCAATGTGGATGGTGATCGTGGTGGTTTGGGTACCACCCCCAGCACTGGCTTTGGCTGGAAGCACCGCTGACACTCCCCTGGATTCAGGAGGCTTTCCATACAAGCAATGCTTGATCATGTAAGCTGACTGTCCAAGTAATTACTTGCAATCTGAGAAAAGGAAGGACCCAGATTTGCTCAACTACATAATATTAGTAGTGGTAGTAGTCATGGAAGCTTAAATTTATTCAGTGATTACTAGATGCCAAACAATGTGCTGAATCTTTTAAAAGAATTTATTCACCTATTACTCTCAACAACGCTAGAAAGTGAACACTAATTCCTTTCTTTTAGATGTGTAGTAAGGTACAGAGAGTTTATAGCAAGCACTTGAGATCTCACTGCCACTATGTGATGGTAATGAGTTCAATTTCAGTCCATCTGACTTGTTCTTAATCATAAAAGTATACAATTACACATTTTCCCCTTTGCCCGATTCTCCTTCTGAAGCGTGAATATCTCAATTTGTCCCCTGGGTAGAAAAGAAATTTTTTTCTCCTCAACCCTGCTTGGCCTCAATATCCAACTTAACAGGAATTGTTTAAATAAGCAGCAATAAATACTGTGTCCTGGTAAAGCCACCTTGATGACTAGGGGTGACATACCATTGAAACCAAATGCTCTATCAGAAGTCTACCTTGTCCAGAAACATGACAGCAATGGGAGTTGGGGAATAATGGGATACAGCGTAACAAAGATAGGCAAAGATAGTGATAAGACCTGGAGTAATGATGATGATGAGAACAACACCACCACCATAATAAATAGACCTTACTGTGCTCTAGGCATTGTATTAAGTGCTTGGCAGTGGTAACCTCATTGGACCTTGAAAACAGGCCTAAGAGGATAGATGGAGTATCATTATGATCATTTGATTAGCAAGTGGAAAGCAGGGATCTGAACTATGCCATGCACCTACAGTCTTAGCCATAATGCTATGCTACCTTCTGAAGATGGAGAAATTCCAATAATCTTTCCTTATAATCCACTCCAAACTTAAGTAAGTCCGAGAAGAAGAGAAAGCAAGTTTGGAGAGAGGCAGCTCAGGCAGTGCCAATCATTTCAACATGTTCTTTGCTTAGAAGATACAATTCTTTTTTTTTTTCTTTTCAAGACAGAGCGAGAGTCAGAGAGAGGGATAGATAAGGACAGACAAACCGGAATGCAGAGAGATGAGAAGCATCAATCATCAGTTTTTCGTTGCGACACCTTAGTTGTTCATTGATTGCTTTCTCATATGTGCCTTGACCGTGGGCCTTCAGCAGACCGAGTAACCCCTTGCTCAAGCCAGTGACCTTGGGTCCAAGCTGGTGAGCCTTGCTCAAATCAGATGAACCCGCACTCAACTGGTGACCTCAGGGGTCTCAAACCTGGGTCCTCTGCATCCCAGTCTGATGCTCTATCCACTGCGCCACCGCCTGGTCAGACCTAGAAGATATAATTCCTGTGATAACTTTCTCAACCGATTATCAAGAAACAGGAAGCAAGACTGTAAGCAAGTCCCTGCTTATGAGGACTGTGGGCAAGCACATCTGACATTGGGCTTCAGCATCTCAGAAAACATGGTTCCAGTAGGCATACACACTTAGGAGATCTTTCCACCTACCAAATCCACGAGCAACATTTTATTTTCATATCATCACTTTCCATGGTTCTGCTCTTCTCATGCCTGTGATTCACCCTCTGGCCTTTTCTTTTCTCCATCTTTTTTTTTTTTGGTACAGAAAGATGCCAAATCTGCACTCTCTGATGTGAAAGGATGTGTTAGGAGAGGGAGTCATGGTGCCTCAATGTTTTGTATTTTTTTCCATCTTAATTCTGTTATGCCAACTCTACTGAACTTAATTATAATGAAATTACCCAATTATCCTCTGTTCTATTCTTCAGATGCTATATTTTGATAAAATTTACTACATGCTGCTCTCCTTGAGCACTAGAAATAGATGTCTATTGATATAAATTTGTTATAATTACAATTAAAATATAGTTTACATAATGATAGTGTTAAAATGAAATTATACATGTGCAGAAACAATGTGGTCATGCATTTTTTTTAGTATAAGTACATGTTTAGACCAATATCTGGTAGCCAAGTGAATAAGGAACAGAATTTTGGTTTAACTACAGTGGCTTTTAAATGACTTGCAAATACCTAAAGGGAGCTCAAAATTAGTGAGATAAAAGTTTCCCCAACATGTTTTCAATTGCAGAGTGAATGAAAGGTGTGAAATCCCTGATAAAAGTGTTTAAAGTAGCTACTCATATGGCTATTACAAGACAAGTGCATTATTTTTACTTGAACACTGGGAGTAACTGCTTAAACTCGAATGCATTGGTTTTCAACCTATCTACACTTCATGACCTGTGAAAATAGGAGAATTATTTCGGGAACGGCTAAGGCAGAAATCACCCTAGACATAGCAAATTTGACTAAGATTATTGGGTCTATAATCTTCATCTAACATCACCGTGGTTAGCTCTTTTGCAAACTGGAACAAAATTTTTGGTGGACTGGTCTGTGGACAACAGGTTGAAAAACACTGCTCTAACATATATCAGAATTGCAAATTCTCCACTGAGTTTAGTGAGACATAAAATTATATATATATAAAATTATATATATTTATACATATATATATAAAATTATATGTATTTACACACATATATAAAACTATATATATATTTATATATAATTGTACTGAACTAGATTGTTCACAATTATTTCTAATTAATGAGGTATCCTATCATAACTAAAACTTTATACAAAATGTGGTTATAGCTACTATATCCGAGCGAAAAGTAGGAGATTGGAATGTTTACTCTAAATGTTTGCAGTTATGGTGTCTTGACTAAACAAATGTGTCACAAATACTATTATAATAATGTGACACAATTTTGTTCAGTTTTACTGTGAATACAAACTAGAAGTGTCCCTTAATTAGCTCAGGTTTGATCTGCATAGTTCTACATATATGTAGATATTTTTCAAAAAAAATATAGTCAACCTTTTGTATCCAGGGGTTTTTGTATCTGCAGATTCAACTGACTGAAGTTAAAAAATAGTATTTTTGACCTGTGATTAGAAGTCAACCGAGGCGGAGGGCTGACTGTATGCATTGTTCTATACCACTTTGTATAAGGGATTTGACCATTGTGGATTTTGGTATCAGTGAGTGTCCAGGAACCAGTTCTCTGCAGATACTGAGAGCCTACTTAGTTTTGGGGGAGTTGGACATTATATGTGGATTTTTGACTGCATAAGAGGGTTGGTGCCCCAACCCCCGTACTGTTCAAGGTTCAATTATACAGTATTTTTTTCATTTTAGATAATTGTTTTTAGCTAATAGTTATGAAATGTTTTGAGTGCACAGTGCTAATCACATTACTTCATTTAATCTTTACAATGACACTTCCTTGTATCCATTCTTAAAACATTTTCATTTTATTAAAATGTAGCCTTAGTGTAGATCTTTCTTCAGAACTATGGACTGGCACATACAACTGTATATTCAACATATCTACTTAGATATCAAGAAAACCTCTCAAATTTTGTATTTCCAAAACTGATCTTTAGTCCCCCAAATATGTTTTTTATAAGTCTTTTCCCTCCCAGGTAAAGTAACTTCACCTTTCCAGTGGCCCAGGCCCCAAATCCTGAATTCTTCCTTTCACATCTCACATTCAATTCCCAGGAAATGCTGTCACACCTTCCAATCCTGCCACTTCTTAGAACATCTGAGGCTAACACCCTGCACAAACCACCAATATCTGTCTTGTACACATTAGTAATCACCTTTTGAGGTTCTCTCTGATTCCCCTTTTTCTCCTTATCCTCAATACCACAGATAAACTTGTTACTCTAAAACAGAAGACTGATTATGGGACCTCTGTGTTAAAACCCTACCAGTGGCTGTCTATATTTAGAGTAAAAGACAAAATACTTGTGCTGGCCTTCAAGGACCTACCCAATCTAGTCCATCACAGTTCTAACCTCAAGCCCTCCTGCTGCTCCTCCCTTTCCTCTGACTTAACCAGCCTTTGTGGCCCCCTGGCATTCCTCTAACCTGCCTTACATATTTCTGCCTTAGAGTTTTGACACTGGCTGCTCCAGCTCTCAGGGTGCAGTCTCCCCCAAATCCCTCTGACAACTCCTTCACTTCCAGTCTTTGTCAAATGTCACCTTATGACATCTACCCTGACTATCCCGTTTAAAATGAGAACCACCTATACATCCCTTCAGCACCCATAACCCAATATTCTTCAGTGCTCTAGATTCTTCTCCTTAGCCCAGAGCACTCATCAACTGCTAACATATCACAGGATTTATTTATAATACTCATCTGTTTCCACATGACAGTGTAGACTGAGAAAGAGAAAGGAGGGCAGGAGAAAGAGAGGGAGAGGAAGGAAGGAAGGAAGGAAGGAAGGAAGGAAGGAAGGAAGGAAGGAAGGAAGGAAGGAAGGAAGGAAGGAAGGAAGGAAGGAAGGAAGGAAGGAAAGAAGGAAGGAAGGAAGGAAGGAAGGAAGGAAGGAAGGAAGGAAGGAAGGAAGGAAGGAAGGAAGGAAGGAAGGAAGGGAAGGAAAGACAAAAAGCTCTTGTCTATTTTATTCACTGCTAGGTCCAAGAATGTATAAAGTGTATATAGGAATGCTTAAAAAATATTTCTGGGAAAGAAATACAGATGAGGAAACTAGTAGTAAACCTAGAAAGTTTAAGGAACTTCCTCAAGGTTCTGCAGCTTGAAAAGGGTCATAATGGAATTCAAACTTAGGGCTGGCTAACTTCAAAGCCCACTGTTCTTAGCCTCCCTGGTATCTTAGTTCATGGACTTTATGATTTGCTTTAAGCAATGCCATGGGAATTCTATTCCACTGAGTTTTATCATTGAAACAAAAGAAACAAAAAGTGGAATCCAGCATGGCTTATTATGGTAATTTTACAGAAAATTTAGCCAGTAGTGACATTTAAACACAAATGACATTTAATGGCAGTATCATAATAATAAAATAATAACTTAAATAAATGTATTAAATATTCATCACTTACTAAGCTCAATGCTAAAACATTCCCATGCATGTTTTGTGCAATCTTGACAATTATTTGATCAGGCAGGTATATTTTTATTATCCCAATTTTAAAGATAAGAAAACTAATGAGAGAGGCATGACACCTGTTTGATCACAGTCAATTTAAGGTCTAACTCCACTACCTGACTCTTCATCCCTCCATGAAAATGAAAATTCTGATAAGTACTTTGATAGAAGCATGTTTTCTACTGGAAAATATCCTTCACTATATCTACCTGTGCTATCAGAACATAATCCATTTTAAAACACAACAACAATGTTTAAATAGTACTTTAATAAAGAAAATATTTACACCTAAACAATAATACAGAAAAGCAGGCTGAGCCTTTGAAGTGGCTTTCTCTCTATCTTCCATCAAGATCAAGAGAAAAAAATCAGCAGCCACACAACAAAGAAAGCATAACACCCAGATATGGAGAATCCTGCAAATGACCAATTATAAAACTATTACACTGCAGCACTTTAATAGCAACAGGCAAAATAATCCATTAAACTGAAAATTATCCTACTCTTCACTCTGAGGCCCACACAAACATTAATGTTGCATTTGTAAGGATGTATTTCATGTGCTCTATCAACTTGACTTCCAGCAATTGTATTAATACAGTCCTCTCACTTTGCACACATATCTGAATGATGGATTTCCCTACTGGAGATCTGTAGAAAGAGTACAGTAGGTGAAATAAAGTTTAGAAAGAGCCATCATAATCCATAATAACTGGCACTGAATCAAGACAAAGAAAAACACCTTTTCTCATTTGTAGGAAGTCTACCGGATATTTATTGCCTACACACAGGGCTACCTGTTGAACAAT
Source organism: Saccopteryx leptura (assembly GCF_036850995.1). NCBI lineage: Eukaryota > Metazoa > Chordata > Mammalia > Chiroptera > Emballonuridae > Saccopteryx > Saccopteryx leptura. The sequence continues at coordinate 54,090,055 of NC_089512.1, forward strand.
GAAGAAAACGTATCTTCCACTTGAAGGTGAGGATTTATGTGCTTAAGTTTCTATGAACCCACAGATTTAATCTTGTTTTAAAACTGAAAATATTATCTCTCCTAACAGATATGGTTAAGCAGTCACCAACTTTGATGTCTTTAAGCCACTGTAATCCCAGGGTAGGCAAATCTATAATTATTTTAAGCATTTCCACATTTGTACAAAAATCAAGCAGTATGCTTAGTGATTAACTACCTGGGTATTGTCAGACAAATCTAAGTTTAAATCTAGACTCTGACCTGCTACATGATTTGGGGTTATGAGAATTCTTTTCTTTAGCTGTACTACAGGGATGAAAATAAGCTCTTTGCAGGAGTATTGTAAAAAACTAAATAAGATGAAGTATTTATAGTACATTGCACTGTGAGAACTTAATTATTATTATGGTCACTACTACTATTATTGAAAATAAATTAGGACTCTGCTCTCCTAAAATGAGGTATGTATCCTATATCATTATAACCTTACATATTTTATTTTTGACCTTATAATCTCGATCCAAGAAACATTTAGTAGTAAATATAATTGAAAGGAGGTTACTTGTCAAACATGGAAATAACATAAGTAACATAATAATGCGTGCTGACACAATACTCTTCTCAGATAAATATTAACTGTAGAAAGATATTATTGTTTTGTGGGTTTTTTAAAAGACTTTATTTATTCACTTTAGAGAGAAGAGAGAGAAGAGAGAGAGAGAGAGAGAAAGAGAGAGAGAGAGAGAGAAGGGGGGCAGGAAGCATCAACTCCCACATGTGCCTTGCCCAGGCAAGCTCAGGCTTTAGAACCAGCAACCTCAGCATTCCAGTTGCTGCTTTATCCACTGTGCTACCACAGGTCAGGCTGTTTTATGTTTCTTTAAGTGCATAAAACATACATATTTACTGTGCCAATCGGCAAAAGGTACATTAATTAATTAATCTGACTACACTATATGAATGTCCTCTTAAACAGTAATCATTTGTGCATTTTAGTTGTTTTGAAAATGTGTTTACAACTTTTTTTCCTATTTAAAGTAAAAAAGGATGAGAAGCAGAGTTAGGCTTGATGCTTACTATAGTGACCCAGGAGTTTAATGTACTTTATACTCCATTATGCCATGAAAATGTTTCTGTGCCCTGGGGACATCAACAAAAGATTTGCTTTAATGAAAGAAACCAAGAATATTCTAAAGCTTCCAAACAGAAGGCCTACAGGCTGCAGATCACATCAGAAAGTGTCTGCCTTCCCTCTCTACTGCATCAAGATGGGAAAGATGGGAAACACTGAAAACTAAAATAGAAATGTTGGGAAGAGTAGGGAAGAATGTCAAGTGTCCAATATCCCATATGTGGGCTAGAAGAATTATACTTAAAGTAAAAAAATGATCCGATATTATTTTTCACCTGATTTCCAGTCAGTGGACTTTACATAAACATAGGAAATTGGCTGTTGTAGCTATGATGCTTTCAGCATGGCTAAAAGGAAATTTTAAAAACAAACAAATAAAAAACAGTCCTGGGATCTCAGGGATGCAGGAAGAGTCAGCTAGATGTGGGAGCCACAGAATACAAATAGAGCTCCGGCTCTCTCCAGCACTCGGCCCTGCTCACCACACCGTGACTTTTTCCTACAGAACGTCTCTTCTGTTGGATGACCACTGGGAGTCTCAAAGTCATATCTCCCTAGCTTAGAAATCCCAGAGAGAAGAGACACTTAGTCGGCTTTTATTTGACAGGAAAGTAACGAACTATAGAAATGATTCCTGAAAGTATAGTCTTTTGACAGAAAAGTCTTGGGGATGATTCTGATAGGCTGAGCCAAGGTCAGATGCCTATACCTGAACCAATCATCTCTGGGGTCAGAGAGGATAAAGCATGTCATTTGCAGTTTTCCCAAAGAAAAGCCTGGTGTTCTTACAAGATGAAAGGGAATAGGACACTGAATAATAACAGCTACTTCTGCAATGATAAGCCCTACCTTCTTAGCGCCTGTCCCATGGCATAACAATGCAGTAAATTAACCCAGGTGGTCATTTTCCTCATTACTAGCCTGAATTGGTATCACTAAAGAGCATGTTGGTAAAATAAGAAGGGAAAAGTCTGAGTATGGGACATCAGATAGACTCATGTTCACTAAGACGGTTTTGTGAAAATGTGTCTCTAAAATGTTCCCCCAAACCTACTCAAATGTTCAAAGAGGGGCCTGGAAATGCAACCTAATGGGGTTTTACAAGGGCAGGTTTTCTTCACGCTAAACTCTGACACAAAGAAATCAATCTTCTAGAAACTACATTTTTTAAAGAAAAAAATCAGATAAAGGAAGTGAGCCTAGAAAAAATTAAGTGACTTATTAGAATAACACAGCTAATTAATAGCAGGTTTGAGATGAGAACATACTTTGTATAATCTGACAACAGTCTTTTCAATCCATGACAAAAGAAAACTAAAGCATTTATGATTTATTTAATTCTAAATTGTTTATAAAGTTGAATTAAAAGCATCCTCTATGTCAATTTTTCTTGAAGAAAAAATGTTAAAAGATATTCTGATTGTATGAGTATGCACACATAGAATATACAAGGAAGTATCCTCAAATATAGTATGTGCCTATCTCTTTTCCTTCCTTCTCTGCTCTTTTAAAAAATGCCCCTTTAAAAATTGCCCACTCACCATCTGTTAGGTAAATTTCCTGAAACACAAAAAATGGAGGCAGAGATTGTTATAGAGACTATTCCAAATGTCACTGACACCTATATTTATGAAATTTTAAAAAGAGTAGGTTAGAGTTGCTCTTAAAAAGTCCACTATAGTAATACCATACCATCCCAGGTACCCAGTTCTATCCAACTGCATTAGATAGATAGATAGATAGATAGATAGATAGATAGATAGATAGATAGATAGATAGATGATAGATAGATAATAGATAGATAGATAGATAGATAATAGATAGATAGATAAATAGATAGACAGATGAGATAGATAGATGATAGATAGATAGATAGATAGATAGATAGATAGATAGATAGATAGATAGACAGATGATAGATAGATGATAGTTAGAAATGCAGAAAGACAGGCAGATAGGCAGAAAGACAGATAAATAAGAAAATAAGAAGAACATTAGGCACTTATATATAAAATGTTGCTCCAAAAGTTTGAGGTAATATTCAAGCTTCTATGGAAAGAAAGAAAAAACATTTACAAATTTATAAATGAATTTCATTTATGGTATAAGGTCCACAGGTTTAGATTTGCAATTTGCTCCAATAAGGGTCAAGTTGACCACTTTTTCCATGTACTTGCTTTTGAGAAAATAAAACTCAAACACATGCCATTCAATTCCAAGTCTATAGCTCAGACTATGACACTACCATGAAATATTGTTCATTCAGAGTCAGGATGTAGCAAGAGTAATTTATAAACTCAGAGTATTTGCTCTCAAGTCAGTAATAGAGAAGCCTTGAATAAAAATGTTCCCATTACTTTCCACTATAATGTATCTTGCTTATAGCCCATGAAATAGTGGGCAGGGGATTTAGCCTCTGGGCATCATATTATGTAAGCTTTCCACTTTTAGCCATCCCCAGTCTGTGATTATTTTTAAGATATGTTACTTATAGTCAATATTAATTTACATTTAATCTTTCTTAGCATTAGACAGTATTATTTTGTACAGGCTCAGAAACAAATCTCCAGAAAATTCCTCCTCGATGCTTCTTTGAGCCTGAAAACGCATTTCAGGGCAGTTACAGTGACTTAATTGTAGTTGGCAGAGCCCTGGCCATGCACTAATTTCATTAGCCTCAAATTCCTGGATTTGAAAGACCCACTGAATATGATTTCTTTCCTCTGACATGTCACTTACTAACCAATTCAGAGTGCAGATAGAGAGGGTTGGCGGGGGGGGGGGGGGGGGGGGGGGGGGGGGACTTGCTCAGCTTATATCCTTGGTCTGGTATACCAGCAGGCCAGTGAGAATTTGAAGTTATAGACACTATTTACATCGGAGCAGTCATTCTTGCCCAGGTCCTAACTGTCAAGGAAGAACTTCATTCCAAGCTTTGCTGGCAGCAGCAGCATTTATTCCGTCTATTACTATCTCATTACTCCCTCCTGTCCTTAGCACCCCCCATTTAAGTCAAGCATTCCTTCCACTAGCCGAGAAGCTTATTTCATCATACATTTTGTCTTAGATGATAAATTTGGCATGGTCCCCACAGCAACCCACAGGGACTGGGGAAAAGAGAACTTGAGTCTCTGGAGAGCTAAGAATTCAATCATTTAGAGGAGTTTCTTTTTTATAGGACAATCTTAATTGCGCTGAATCCAGCAATCCCAGAGAAGATTCACCTACTGTTCTTTTCCTCTCTTCCTAAATTGGCTGTGCCTCTGAACAATGGGTCTGTATAGCAAACTATTCACTATTATCTCTATTCATTTTGCAGGCTTACACAGCCTGAGAACCTGGGGATTGGGTTGTGTGCCAGGAGCCCTTAAAATCACATGTAAAAAGGCCACTATATATTCCAATATGAGCCATGCTTAAATTAACCAGGATGCCCACACCAATGGTAATACCTAGTTTGCAGCACAAGCTACAAGTTGGTGTAGTCTTTCTATGACCAGCTTCTTCTCAATAAATGCAGGTGAAAACTGGGGGCTCTTTATTCCCCTCAGCTGTTCAATCCGACATGAATAGCTGCAATTTGCAAATTAGAGGAAAATGACAGTGTTTTCCCTGAATGGCTTTGCGCCCAGCCCAGCCCACGCTGCTCACACTAGTGCTGCATCCCTTTCCTTCCCAGCCCAGGGAATGGGGAAACTAACTGTAAGGCAAACTGGGTTTTCCCTCACAAGTGCCCGAGCTTCACAAACCAGAGAGGAATCAGCTCCCCCTGGAATCTTTTTCAGCAAACACAGTCCTTCAGCCTAGTCTGCAATCTCTCTCCCGACTTTAGCATTTCACTCTTTTTTTTCTTTCTTTCTGACAGGCCCATCTGCAGCACTGCCATGCTCTGAGTGGAGACAGAAACAGGAAGCAAAATAATTTAAGAACGCTCCACAGCAAACATATCTTCCAGCCCCAGGATTCTGGAAAAGCCTGTGAATTGCCCCCCTGGGATTCTCTGATGATCTCTGACCTCACTCTCTCCGCAGCGCTGCCCCCTCAAGTTGTCTAGCTCTGAGCTCAGGGATGAAGAAAGCTTCTGCGTTTTGCTCTCAACAACCCAAGCTCTTCCTGAAAGCACCAACTCAGAGTGAAGACTGTCCCCAAAGCACTTTTGGGTTTGCAAACATCTAGGGATCTCCATGATGGCATCCTCAGGAGGTGTTCCGGAGGCTCAGACATCAGAGAGGCTGTACCAGGCTGCAGCCTTGGAAGGCACCCCTCCTTCTGGCGCAAAAACAAACTTCCCACTCCCGGGAGCTGATGTGGTGACAGCTTGAATCTCACAAGGAGTCCCCTCCAGAAACCCAACACCACTAGGAAAAGCACCTAATGGAGAGCCAATTCTTTAATACGGGGAGCATAAGGGCCCCAGAGTCGCTGGAACATCTGGAGAAGGGATTACTTGGGTCTGGGTCCTAGCCGGCAGGAGAGAGCTGTGCATTAGGAAAGGATCATCTCAAGACAAATAAACAAAAAGCTTGAGATGGGTGTAGAGAGGGAGAAAAGAGGCAGAAATTGAAAGGGAGGAGGGAAATAGAGGGGGAAAAGCAGGGAGAAAGAGGAGAGAGAAACAGGGAGAAACAAGGGAAAGGAAGCCACAGTCTCGCAGACCCTGCAACTCAATGTCTGAACCCCAGAGCCGTTCATCTGTACTCAAGGCAGCTCAGGAGCCAGGGGGCAGAGGACGCGGGCACGGCGGCGCGGGAGCACTGCGGTGGAACCCCCCGCTCCGCTGCCCCGTCGCCCTTCCTCCCCTCTCGCGGTGGCCCTGCGGCGCCCGGAGCCGGACCGCCGGGCCTTGCTCAGCGCAACCCTCTCACTGCCCTGCTCCAGGCGCCTTCTACCCCGGCCCCGGGGATCGTCCCAGGAGCCAAGGACTGGATTTGGGGGCTGCGATAGGGAGGTCGTGGGAAAGGACGGGCGGAGGAAGGAGGCAGCGAAAGCGATTTTGTTTCGCAGTTAGCATGAGCTCATCTCTGGCTCCGAAGTGGCAGGAGTAGAAAGCTGATCGCCCAGCTCCTGCCAGTGGCTGGACTGCAAATGCCGTTTAGACGGTGCAAACATTTGCTCACTGCAAATCACCAGGGGGTCACGTCTGCGGGGGGCATCTCCCCACTCGGGGAGCGTCCCCGTGCCTTCCACCCAGGCCCTCGCGGAGACAGGCTACAGGTCGGGGAGTCCAACCAGTGAGAGGTGGGTAATTAACGTCCACATGCAGGTGAAGACCTAGCCCTCAGTTAAGCAGTGCTTCTCTAAGCTCTTCGCGAACATTTCCAAGGCAGCTGCGGCTTGCCAGGCGGCCTGGGGCTGGGAAGCCGGGGAGTTGAGAAATGCCCGGGTTCAAGGCGTCTTCTCATCTTTCCATTCCACGAGCCTCGCCGGCTCTCACTGGAGCCCGGCACTTTTACAAGCCTGGTTTCGGACCATATTTCACTCTAATACAAACCCATTTAAATCATCGCCTTGTTTTTCGCAGATTGCTTCTTGTAAATGGGGCCATAAATCCAGGATGTCAAGCCGGATGGAGTGAGGCGCGGACAGGGGAGATGGGAGGGAAATGGACAAGCAGGGAAGGCACCTCCTCGGGTGGGGTGGGAGGGGTTCGGCAGGGTCTCCGGGGCGGAAACGCGCGAGGCTGACCTGACCCCGTACCCCTGGAGTCCAAACCAGCTTTTTTAGGATTAAAAGCGCGGGAAGGTACGGCGTGCTCTGCCCCTGAGGGAGCGCCTCCCTACCTGGAAAAGCCTCAGGATGTTGGCTACCATGATGGAGACCGAACTCCCCGAAGCCCCAATCACTCCAACTACTTTCTCCGGCTTGACGAAAACTGGAGGTTCGCCGTTCGTGCAGCGCACGTCGGAGGTGTCCTTCTGGATGAGCGCCTGGACGAAAGTGAGCGACTGTTCGAGCGCGTAAGTGTCCCTGGAACAAGTGTCCAAGATCCGCGCGCCCAGCGTCACGTTGGGCAGCAGGTTGGGATCGCTGTTGATTTGGTCCAAGGCGTAGAGCATCGCTTCCAGCCTGTGGATCCCGTTCTCCCTCTTGATGTCGCCGCAGGGCACTCCGCTGGGACCCTTGGCGTGCACAGGGAACAGCCCCCCGAGGGTGACGTCCCCCTCGATCCGAATGGAGTGCGGGGCGTACATCTCCTGGCCGCGCGCCGCCGCCGCCAGCGCGCACAGGAGCACCTCCAGCACGCAGCAGGGGAACTTCATCAAAGTCAGGACGCGGAGCAGCTTCCCCAGCTGGACCATGCTGCTCCGGCTGCTGCTCTGGCGGCGGCGGCGCCGGAGGGGACGGTGGCGGGCTCGCCGGGGTCCGGGCCCCTTAAGGTGCGCTCCTCCAGGGAAGCCCAGGGACTCCGGCTGGCACGGAGGGTGGGGACGCCCGGGGAGGGGCGGCCGGAGAGTGTGGGGGGTCCCGCAGCGCCTGCCAGCTTGGGGCGCCGTGCGCTTTCGGGTCCGCGGGCCGGCGCTTGGCGCTGGCGCTCTCCGGCTTGCCGCTCGCGCTCTTCAACAGCCCAGGACTGGGGAGAGGGCACGGATTGCTATCGCTTTAAATGGTCGTTGGGCTCCCTCTCCTCCTCCCACTCCCTCCCTCCCTCGCTAGCTCTCGGTCTCTCCCCACCCTTCCCAGTGCCCGCCCTCCCCACTGGTTTGCATCATCACGCAGGGAGGGGCTGCGTGCTGAGGTAAGGGCGGGGGGTTGCGGTGGGGGGAGCGGGTGCGCGGCCGGGGAGTGTGGGGGAGTGCCGCGACTGGGAGTTTCTCGGTCCCCAGGGAATCTAGAGGCTGCAGGTCGCCGGCGAGGGATGAGCTCTTGCCCTCATCTCGCTGTGGAGAAGCCTCTCGATCGCCCGCTGCACTCACACGCACGGTGGCATCAGCCCTAGGATGAGGCCGGGAAGTCTGGTGCGGACAGCTCCCAGCGCGGAGGTCCGCAGCCCCGGGGGTTCGCCCCGGGAGAACGCCGGGAGTATTAAGGTGGGGAAAGCAGTGATGGAGGACAAGGGAAAGACCCGTCTCCACCTCTGATCCGTCAGTACCAGTTTTTCCCAAGAAAAACGTACATACACACAGGAACCCGATTCATGACTTACAAAACCTTTACCCAGAGACTTCTCGGGGCTGGGCACTGGGCTGTCCTGTACGGAGACAAGCCCACGAGGAACGTCAGGAATGGAAGTACATTCTTAGTCTTCAGGTTTACTGGGGCCGGAGCCGGGTCCATTAACCCAAGTAGCCACGAAATCGGTGATGGAAACCCCAGACTCGCCCCCGTTCCTTTCTCCGAGAGAGATGGAGCAGCTGAGATGGAACTGTGCAGAGCGCACTTTCTTCTCTGGCGCTGACAGGTGTAAGGCTGCCTCCTACCCATTTCCAGTCGTGCTTCTGGGCTGGTGACAGGTTTCCGAGGGCAGGAAACAGCAGAAAAGAGGTGCGAGTAGGAGGAAGAGAGAGGGGCCAACCGGAGTCTCCTCCGTTATTCGGGGTGCTATTTTCTCTCTTTCTCTGGCTGGAGATGCGGGGGCAAAGTTAGGAGGACAGAGCAGGTTGCATATCAATTAAGAAACTGTCTTTCAAAGGTGTACCCGCAGGTCCCGCCCAAGCTTGGCCCTTCAAAGCAACAAGTGGCCTTAGTTACTATAGAAGGGAAGGTGACAGCTCTGTCCTTGGGGACCAGTGTGGGCTTAGGAAGGTTAACTCAGCTCTTCATGAGGATTTCTGTTGGAGTGCAGCAAAACTATACCGAACAGATTTGAGGGTAAGAGAAAACCAGAAACAAGACTATATACTTTTTGTTGTTGTTAATGTACTAAAGAAAGATGTATTTGTACACACACACACACACAAAAGTCAGTATAAAGGTAATTTGTTGTTTCTGCCACCAACTATACCTGTGTATCCCTTGGCATTTCTGTTCCCATCTGGATTTTAGTCTCCCCATCTGTAAAATGATGAGATTGAGTTGAATTCTCTACCTTTTAATTCCAAAGTTCATTAAAATAGGCCATGTGCCTTTGGCCCTGTTGCTCTTTAGGCCAAATACTCTGTTGCTTTATATATAGGAGGTCAGTTTTTTGATATCCAAAGAACATCACAGATATTTCCTGATATAGAAGACTTTTTTCTTGACTACCATCTATCCCTCTTTCTTTTAAGGCAGGTTGAGTTCATCAATTTCTTTTTGGATAGGCTCTTTTTCCAATGTTCCACTACTTAAGATTTGAGAAAAATAGACATCACTTCCCATAATCCAGACTTAGCTTGTCAGAGCGTGGGATCCTTTTAGCTAAAGTGATGATGAGAGTAAGGATGAGAATGGAATTCATCCCTGGACTTCACTGAAGTAACTAAGGTAGTAACTAACACAGAATTACTACTATCCACAGACAATTTGTGTAGGAGTTGGGAAAAGGAGGGGCCCCTATCCTCAACACACTTTAGGTCTTTTGGAAAATGTTATATTATTCTGATTTTATAAGAACAACGTTTTACTGACTTCTTCAAGAAATTAGTGCTGTAACTAATATGCGAATATACCCATGTATACAATGTGATTATCAATTACTAGATGTGATACTCTGCTACATAAGTGTATACCTTGCACAACTTTATGCTGTGATGGCCCCCACTCCTTCTTGCCAGTCCTGGAGCTGAGGGTAATCCACCTGTAGCTGTGCCAGGAACCTCCATATGAGAAGGGAGATATATGATTCCCATAATAAGGGATACGAGAGAGGGAGCAGGAAGAGAGAAAGAGGAATGGGGTAGAGATAAGTAGGTGTCTGATCAAATGATTTGAACTCCTGGATTCAGCCTTGTCTAAAATATTGCCTCTGCATTTTTTCCATTATACAGATATAGTATTTTCTTTCTCTTGTTTGAAAACAAAAATCTTTTAAATGACCTGTTCCAATACACTGGATCAAAAAGGGTGAAACAGCTGAAATAGATAACTGATTAAAGTATCATGATCAATTTTGAAATGATAGAAAGAAACAAAGCAACAGAACATAAATACTATAATCTGAATATTTAGGCATCAATATGGCAGGCTGTATTTGAGAGAGACTGTATCCCAATTAAGTTTTAAATTCAAAGCTATTTACTAGAAACGTCTTGACAAAATGATATTTGGAGAGCTGGGTAGTATCTGATATCACTTGATTGTATACCTGCTCATGCCTGGCTCCATGTTCTACTCTACATTTTCACCTCATATCCTGTGATTGCTCAACAGATATATCTTGGCTGACTAGTGGATGCTGCCCTACTCTCTGTTCTCTTTCCTTTGCTCATTCTCCCCAAACATCTGGCAGCAATCATTACCTTCTTCTCATTGCAGGCATCTGTGTACCTGTGTTATTTCCCCTGCCAGGTTGTAAGATCCTTGAGGGTAAGGGTTGGATATTACTTATCTTTTCTCTCGGACAATGTTTAGAATGCTGTTTTGTACCTAAGAAGCACTCATGTGTTGAATGAATCAGAACTGGTTTTGCCATTCCCCCTGTCTTTATTCGACAGTGACTAAAATATAAAGTGGCAGAGCAGAAAATAAAACTTACAGACCCAGACAACAGTGTGGGAGTGGAGAGGATGGATAAGGGTAAAGGAGGCAGAGATGGTGATGGAGGGAGACTTGACCTGTGGTGGTGAACACACAATGAGATATATAGATGATGTATTATAGAATTGTGCACCTAAAACCTGTATAATTTTACTAACCAGTGTCACTCCAGTAAATTTAATAGGTTTACAAATACTTTTGTTTAACAAAAGTTTTGCCTAAGATCGAAATACTCTAACCTTAAAACTCTTGATTAACTCTACAGGAAGGCTTTACTTGTTTCTTTCTGAGCCAAATGTCCATTCCTGGACCAATAACTGGGCCATTGCCATAGACGGCTGAGGAAGGTCAGAAGTCAGGCACTATCACACCTGAACCAAAAGGAAAGAATTATCTGTCACCAGATAAACAGAGAAATGGTACATAGGATTGGAACTTAATAGGTGACACCACTTTTTTTTTTTTTTTTTGAGACTATATGAATGGGAAATCTTTGTGTAAGAATGGTTCATCTAAAACTGGGCGCATCATTGTTCTAGTGTTAGAGTTATTGGAGAAGAATCTAGTTTTAGGTACAAAAATGATACATTATAAAATGTGTCCACAGGTTTGGTTCTGTGCTGTTAGTAATCTGTCCTTCTGAAGGAATTTAAAAAAAATATGTAACTCAAGTTAAGGGATCAGTCCTAATTTCTATTCTTATTATTGTGTTTTCTTAATCATCTCAGTCTTATTTATTTTCTTTGTTATTCCTCCCTGTCCATCATCTTCTGAAGAAAATGTCTCCACTTCCAATTCCCTCTCCAGTTTGTAATCGACAAAAATGTCCTCTTTAATTGTAGCTCTCCTTGTTGCTAATCTACTCGGGCTATTCTTCGTCCTTCATGTCGATCTTCATCCATAGCTTCCTGCCGCCGCCCAATCTTACATTTGATTTGCACTAATAACTGAGGGTCACTTTTTATTGGAAAGACAGAAAGAGAAAAGATTTTCTAGTTCATCTGTTGTGACTTTCTGTCATATGTATTTTTAGTAGACAACTTGTGTCACTCAGCATCTGTTTTCTAGTACTATCTTGTTAAAAAACTAATTCTCCACATCCCCTAAGTTGATAGGGGGTAATATGTTCCTGCTATTTCTATGGTAACATAACCAGCCATTCCTATGTGAAAGAGCCCCTTTCAATGTCCATGAGTTGAGATGGAGCTGTCAACATTAATGCCTCACATACCCAAACCCAATTGTAGGCGCACATCAAGGGCTGGCAGAAATGATCACTTCCTTCCCCTGATGAGGCTGAGTCATTGAAGGATAGGTCAAGAACCTGCAAGCTGATGCTCTGATACTTAAAGAGAGCAGAACTATTCATTTTGAATTCTTATCTCTGAGGATAGAAACTTGGACTTCCAGCAGCTATCTTTCTCACCACATGAATAAAGCTTGTCTGAGAGTAAAATCAGACCACCTGGCAACAGATAAAAGACTCAGAGGTAGATCCCTGATGAGGCTAACTTACACCCTAGATCCAGCAATCCCTGAAGCTGCTTTGCCTTTGAACACTACATTGTGGCACCCAAGTGTATTCTATTCTTTGCTTAAGCTAGTATTTAATTTGTGTAGGGTCTTTCAAAATTGAGGATGCTAATTTAGATTGTTACTACTAAAGATAATCAGATAATTAAAAAAATAGCCACTGATTGTTATATTCCATGAGCATGAACTATAGAAAGTTTAGTACTCTATGACATGGAGTGTAACAGAGTTAGCTCTTGATGTGGATCCAGACCTTGAGCATATGATATCAAATGACAGTGACTTCAAATGGTCAGTTGAGTGAGAAATGAAATTAAAAATTAGGAAGGCTTAAGTATAACTAATAGAATTTTAAATTGTCTTAAAAGCACAATTTTTGTTCATCTCATTATAAATACATCAATAGCATCAGTTTTTATATGCATTTAACACATATAAAATATATAGGAGATAATATTTTACCTATCTAAAGTTAGTAGTAATTCTAAAATAGTAGAGTTTGCTTTATCATTGGGAATAATCACACCATTGTATTCTCTAGACCTGCTTATGTATGGGCATGGAGGCATTGGAACCTGCTGGTTGAACCTCATGGATTTCTTGAATTAACCATGACCAGTGTGAGCAGGTTATTCTTTTTCATTGAGCATCTACTGTCTATTGGGTACTAGAATGGGCAGTTTACAGGCAGTGACTCATTTAATCTCTGAGTCAAACCTTTAAAAGAGAGACTACTATTATTCTTATTAAAATTTTACATAAGAAATAATTATAATGGCTAACACATCTGGCACTTAATATGTCCCAGGTTGGCACATGTTGATTTCTTTAAAATCCTCATAATAAAGCAAGAATTTATTTAATCCACAACATATATAAGGTAAGTATTATTATTATTATCACATCTATTTTTCAGATTAAGAAATTAAGGCTCAGAATTTTTAAGAAACTTGCCGGCCCTGGCCGGTTGGCTCAGCGGTAGAGCGTCGGCCTGGTGTGCAGGAGTCTCGGGTTTGATTCCTGGCCAGGGGGCACAGGAGAGGCGCCCATTTGCTTCTCCACCCCTACCCCTCTCCTTTCTCTCTGTCTCTCTCTTACCCTCCCACAGCGAGGCTCCATTGGAGCAAGGATGGCCCGGGTGCTGGGGATGGCTCTGTGGCCTCTGCCTCAGGCTCTAGAATGGCTCTGGGGCGAAGGGGCAGAGCATCGCACCCTGGTGGGCATGCCGGGTGGATCCCGGTCGGGAGCATGCGGGAGTCTGTCTGACTGCCTCCCTGTTTCCAGCTTCGGAAAAATGAAAAAAAAAAAAAAAAGAAAAGAAACTTGCCAAGGTCATAAAGCTAGGAAGTACCAAAACTCATATTTGAATCCAGAATGTCTATCTCCAAAGTCTATATATTTTAACTATTCTACCACATAGATTGTGAGTACAAACGCAGAGCTCACACCCATGTCTAAGTTTAGTAACCATGCATTTAACTACTATATTCTATTGCCTGTCTGTGTATTAGACACTTATCCTTAACAGCAGAGTGTTTCTAGGATTATTCTTCCTGGGTGAAGCAAGTTAAGGGCATGTCCAGTGAACAACAGGTAGTCATTTGTCCAAATTCTGCTTTCTGTCCGTATCAACAATCATGTGCACAGTACATACTAGGGGTAGAGTAAATCTGTTTTCAATCAGCAATCTAGGTTATTATGCAGCTGTGAGTACCTCCACTGTACCACAAGCTGCCTTGTCTTTGCCAGGACTCTCTCCCTGTGTCATGTTCTGTTGGAGTTACTGAGCTGTCACTAATGACCGAATTGCTCCCTCCTCCTAAACCCTAAAACTGCCAAGTACAACACCTGCTGGAATCAAGTTAAAGTTCAACATCTCATTTGGAGTGAGCCAAGGGCATACCTTCCTTCCTTCATGGTTCCCGAGAATCCCTTTCATTATGGTATCAGTGTAATCTTTATCACAGTCTACCGAGGTATGATATATTTTAGTAAATATTATTTGAGCATTTTATATTTTATAATAGGTCTATTTTCATAATATCTAAACATGTTCATCCAAATGAACTTTTGTGTCCTTCAATACATTCAACAGTTGTTATAAATCTATTGTTAAAATGTTCAAAATATTGGACAGTTCTCTCTGTCTAAATATTATATGTCTTATAAGACCAAAATATACATATTATTAATAGTAAAAAAAATATTCTGTAGGATAATCACTAATGTTCTTTGTAAGCCTTGATTTCTTTGTGATATGGAGTGATTTTTCATGATTGTAAATGCTTTGAAATTATGTAACACAAGTTGACACTAGTGTCTTAGCCATATAAGTTCTTTATCCTATAAAGATATTGATTTTTCAGTGCCTTAGGACACCCTGCTCCCATGAAAAAAAAAAAAGCATAAGAATCGGGGTTGAGTCCCATATCTGCTGGGGGAAAGTAGCAGTAAGCTCTTGTAGACATTCATTCAGCCAATCAGTCTCGATTGAGGACTTATGCTCCTAGCCATGATGAAGTAATTGGTCCCAGACTTTCCCTCTCATTGCCAATTATTAGAAAGTTAGGATATATTAAGAAACTTTTTAAAGACACTGGCAACCAGCAACTTAGGATGGTGATCGTGAAGGAGAACTAATGAAGAGAGCTCTATGAATGTCCTGACTTTCTGCCTACTGCTATTTTTCAGACCCAAGCTAAGCATGAGGAGCTTAGCTTTTTCAGACCATTCACTAAGTTGAGGAGACAGAGATCAGAGTTTAGGGAGGCCGAGGAGGATGTTATTTGCAGAGAAGAGTACAAGACAGTAGTTATTCAAAGAAAGAGGGCCAGAAATCTGTATTGGGGTCCCTTGAGTTCTGGCTCAGCAATAAACTGTGAAAATACAAAAAAGGAGCTGGGACCCCAGGAATATAACAGCTGTTGGGAAAATGTAACAGAGCTCACACAGAGGTGGGAGATGAGGGAGTTTCTGACCCACCAGAGGGGAGAAATCTTTTTGAATACTCAGAGTATTCAGCAGAAATGCAAGAAGGTTAAATTTTAGTTGTAGGGCTAAATATCAAGTGGAAAAAGTCTTAAAAACAAACCTAAAAAGGATCAAACTGATCTGCAAGTAAGGTGATGACTGCCAAAACAAAATTTAACACTTTTTAAAAGAGGTTACATTTAGACTGTATAGAATCCAATAAAGATTGTAAAGTATATGAAAAAGTAGGGGATAAAAAGTAGTCAATAAAACAAATATAACAATGACAAATTTTGAAAAAAGCAGGCAACTACAATAAAACAGTGTGGTACAGAATTCCAAAATAGCTCCCATGATCATATTACATTACATGGTGAATGGTGTTCTGCAGATTTAATTAAGGTTATTAATCAGTTGACATTGAGAGAGATTATCTAGGTGAGCCTAACCTAATCACATAAGTTCTTTAAACACAGATACTTTATTTTTTTTTTGGCTGGCTGAGAAGAATTCGACAAGAGGAAGACTCTGTTGCTGAAAGGAAAGAAGCCACATGGAAGGACCTGAAAGTAGCCCTAGTTGCTGGATGACAGCAAACAAGAAGACAGGGACATCAGTCCTGCAGCTGCAAGGAATGGATTCTGCTAATAACCTGAATAAGCCTCGAAGTGGATCTTCCCCAGAGCCTCCAGATAACAGCCCAGCCTGGCGAACACTTCGACTTTAGCCTTGGGAGAGCCTCAGCAGACAACTGAGCTGAGAGCCCACCCATACTTTTGTGTGACAGAACTGTGAGATAAATGAGTGTTGTTGTAAGCCAATAAATTTGTGGTAGTTTGTGACACAGCAATAGAAAACAAATATAAACAGCTCCTGTAGATATGTTCAAGAATTAGAGGGAAACAAACAAATGAGAAGTAAATTATATAAAAAACAACCAAATGGAATGTCTGGAGCTGAAAAATACATTGTCTGAAATTCACTGCATGTGTGTAATAACAATTGCACAAAAGAAAAGAAGAATAGATTAATGAACTTGAAGAAACACAAAAGTTGAATCAAGATTAAACCATATATTGTTCCATAAACAAGTCTCAATACATGTAAAAGTACTGAACTCATTTTGATAATAATGGCATTAACTTATAAATCGATAATAAAATATCTGAAAAATCCCCTAGTAATTGAAAATTAAATAATACACTTCCAAATAACTCACAATTCAAACAAAAATATCCAGATAAGTTACAAAATGTTTTTAAATGACTGATAAAAAACACCTTGCCAAATTTTGTTGAGTGTAGCTAAAGCAGATTTTAGGGAGAGATTTATGGCTTAAATCCTTATGTTAGAAAAAAGTATATTTAATTCAATAATCTAAACTTTGCATTAAGAACTGGAAAGATAAAAGGAATTAAAACCACAGTAAGTAGGAAGAAAGAATAAAGAGCATAAATCATTGAACTAGAAAGAGCAAAAGAAGAGAAAAATCAACTAATACCAAAAGCTGTTCTTTATAGAGACTAATAAAATTGAAAATGTCTAGCTGAATAGATTAAAATAAAAGAAGACAGAAATGAGCAATATAAAAAGAAGAAAAAAACCATCACCCTAGATCCTACATTCTTGAAAAGAATAATAAGGAAATGTCATGAAAAGTTTATATCAAAAAATTGATAACTAAATACAATGGACAAATTCCTTGAAAGACACACTTACCAAAACCAGTTCAGAAAAAAAAGAAAATATAAAAAGGTTTATATCTGTTTAAATTTAATTTTGATTAAAAACCTTCTCAGGTATTGCCTGAGGCTGGTGGTAGAAATTGTAATTAACTGGAAATGGGAATAAAAGTTCTTATTAGGGGAATAAAAATGCTCTAAAACTAATTTATGTTAATAGTTATACAACTTGGTAAAGTTGCTAAAAATGGTTATATTATAAACTTGAAATGGGTAGATTTTATAAGTAAAATATATCTAAGTAAAGCTGTTTAAATAAGATAAATAAAATTATATATGCCTTCCCACAAAGAAAATTCCAGGTCTGTATGGCTTCCCTGGTGAATTTAATTTAAAAAAATTAATAAAAATATCAATTTTACACAGATTCAGAAAATAAAAGACCCTGATTGGTTGGCTCAGTAGATAGAGTGTTGGCCTGGTATATGGACATTCCAGGTTCAATTAACTCTCAGTCAGGGCACACAAGAGAAGCAACCATTTGCATCTCTTCTCTCCCCCTCCCCCTTCACTCCCTCTTCTCTTCCAACAGCCAGTGGTTTTATTGGTTCAAGCATCACTCCTAGTGCCGAGGATGAGTTTGTTGGCCTGAGTGTATCAGCCTCAGGTGCTAAAAATAGCTTGCTTTATTTGAGCATTGGCCCCAGACAGGGATTGCCAGGTGGATCCCAGTTGGGAATCATGTGGGAGTCTGTCTCATTATCTCCCCTCCTTTCACAAAAAATAAAATAAAGAAAAAAGAAAATGAAAGAGAAGGGAGCAGAAATAAATAAAATTATACAAAACATATATTTGTTAAAGGACTTGTATATAAAGAAAATTATACACATAGAATAAAGAATATCTATGTTCACTGAATACACAGAAGACAGTAGGAACATGAAAAGATGGTCAACACTACTAGTTATCAGGTATAAGCAAATTAAAACTACAATGAGACCTCATTATCTATTAGAATGGCTAAAATTAAATGACCATTTTAAGTGTTGACAAGGATGTAAAGGAACTAGTACTTTTATGCACTGCTATTCAGAATGTGCAACGGTGCTATTACTTTAGAAAACTCTCAGTTTCTGCCTGAGCAGTGGTTGTTCAGTGGATAGAGCATCAACCCAGGACAAAGAGGTCCCTTGTTTGAAACCCTGAGGTCGCCAAATGAAGCATGGTCTTGTTGGCTTGAGTGTGGGCTTGCCAGGTTGAGCATGGGGTCACCAGTTAGAGCATAGGGTTGCTGGCTTGAGTGCAGGATCATCAACATGATCCCAAGGTACCTGGCTTGAGCCCAATGTTGCTGGCTTGGAAGCCCAAGGTTGTGGCTTAAGCTCCCACCCCCAGTCAAGGCACATATGAGAAGCAATCAATGAACAACTAAAGTGAATGCATCTACAAGTTAAGGCTTGTCATCTCTCTCCTCTTCTCATTCCCTTCCTCTCTCTCTCATTCTCTCTCTCTCTCTCTCTCTAAAAAAAGAAAGAAAGAGAGGAAGGAAGGAAGGAAGGAAGGAAGGAAGGAAGGAAGGAAGGAAGGAAGGAAGGAAGGAAGGAAGGAAGGAAGAAAGAAAGAAAGAAAAAGTCAAGAAAAAATAATAGCAATATATCATATTTTTTTTTGGCTGAGAAGATGGATATAGATGAAGTGAAGTGGTTACCAAGGGGAGGGAGAAGGGGGATGTAAAGAGGACAAATATACGGTGAAAGAGAAAGATTTGACTTTGGGTGATGAGTAAACAATATAATCAACAGTTCAAATGCTATAGAAGTGTTTGCCTGAAACCTATGTACTCGTATTAATCAGTGTCACCCCATTAAATTTAATTTCTAACAAAAAAATGGAAAAAAATTAAAAAGAACTCAGTTTCTTATAAACATTAAGCATACACTTACCATGCAAACCAACATTACTGTTTCTACTCAAGGAAATAAAAATGCACATCCACAGAGATTTCTGTATAAATGTTATGGCAGTGTTATTCAAAATAACTACAAAATGAAAACAATCCAAATGTCCATTAAAAAGATAAATACATTGTGGTACACTTAATTCAGCTATACGAAGACACAAATCACTGATATATACACCATAGATGAATCACAAAAATGTTATATCAAGTAAAATAAGAAAGACCCAAAAGAGTGTGTGTCATGATACCTTGTACACAGAATTCTAGCAGAGTCAAAATTAATGTATAATAGTAGCAGATAAGCCATGGTCTAGGTATAGTGAATGGATTAAGTAAATAAGAGTATAATGGACCTCTCCAGGGTGATGGAAATGTTCTATATCTTGATTATGATGTTTTTATTATATAATGTTTTATGCTTAGTTTATGTATTTATAAACATCAGTCTAAGTCTACATACTTAATATGTGTACATTTTTGTTTATTTAAATAATCTATCAATAAAGTTGATATAAAAGGTTAAAAATATCAGGATATGGGCAAACTATTAAACTCTTCTCTTACCTGTTTTTATCATCTATAAACTGAAAAGATTTTTTAAAATCTGAGTTTGAACAGTTCTTTCATTTCTAATTACATGCCATGACTTTTGTAATTGTTGTTAAGATGTAAACTTGCATAATGTCTCCTCATGAACTATTACAGTTCTACTTGTGTTGCTTCTTATAAAGCTTTACTTTTCTCATAAATCTAACAGTTATTAATGTTATAACTAAGAGTTTCAAAAAGGCATTTACAAAAGCACTTTACAAACCTCTCTTTGCAACATTGATATAAAATCTTACTTAGGATGTTAAGATCACATTTGTCTAACCTGACTGGGTGGTGATTCAGTGGATAGAGCATTGGCCTGGGATGCTGAAGACCCAGGTTCAAAAACCCAAGGTCACTGGCTTGAGCACAGGGTTGCCGGTTTGAGCATGGGATCATAGACATGACATGGCTTGAGCACAGGGTTGCTGGCTTGAGCCCAAAGTCATTGGCTTAAGCCTGGAGTCACTGGCTCAGCTGGAGCCCCCCACATCCCCCCCCTCACCAAGGCACATATGAAAAAGTAATCAATGAATAACTAAGGTGCCACAACTATGAGTTGATGCTTCTCATCTC
Organism: Saccopteryx leptura; assembly: GCF_036850995.1. Taxonomy (NCBI): domain Eukaryota; kingdom Metazoa; phylum Chordata; class Mammalia; order Chiroptera; family Emballonuridae; genus Saccopteryx; species Saccopteryx leptura. The sequence continues at coordinate 54,110,134 of NC_089512.1, forward strand.
TCTCCCTTCTTATGCGTCTCTATCTCTCTCACTAAAAAAAAAGATAAAGATCACACTTGTCTCACTCCTACTTCAGGTCCACTCTTTCCTGAGAAACCCTGGAATATAAAATACCACTTGCTTTTCTTGCTTTATATTTTTTCTCTTAAGAAGGTGGTATCCATGATTTTATCCAGAATAGTCTTCTTTATGCCAGGTTTGTCAAAGTCATGTCAGGCTTCTTCTCATATTTTTAAGGGATTTTTTTAAATTTTCTACATTAAATTTAATGGGGTGACATTGATCAGTAGAGTGCCTAGGTTTCAGGTGAACATCTCCATAGCATTTGAATGGTTGATTACATTGTGTGCTCATCACTCAAAGTCAAATAATTTTTCTTCTCTTCTGTCACACACTCAGAAGCTGTTGGTTCTTTGTAACATTTTAGAATTCATTCCTTTTCTTAGGAGATTTACCCACATTTTTACTTATGGTGTAAGGTTCATCTTTATGTTTCTACTTATTGGACAAGATTTTAAGTCCATAGAGTGGCAGGGATGCATTTCCTAATTACTTCATTCAGGGAAGATATATGAATGGTTAGATAGCCAACCTATAAAAAGTAACCTGGTAGAATCAAGTATAGTTAATCACACAGCCATTTACTACCAGAGCATTTCAAAATTGTGAGATACGTCTGCTAGATTGGGGCACTTCTGATTCAGTTATAACTGAAAGAATTCTTTAAAATCAAAATATTTAATTAAGAGAAGCTAAAAGATCTTTAGGAGGTCAATGGAAATGTTCTACATCTTGATTGGGATAATGGTTACATGGGTAATATATCTGTTAAAAGTAATGGATTAACACTTAAAATGTATGCATTTTCTACATATATACATACCTTGAAAAGGTTAATAAACATTTTCAAAGAATAACTTTATAGTTGAGAAACATATCAAAAACTACTTCAACTAGGTGATCAAGGTTAAGGTTATTATATTATCAATGGTGATAATCCATGTTAATATAATAGTATATATGCTGGATGTGATGTGATAAAATTGATACTTTACTGTTGCAGTTTTCCTCTCCCAAACCCATAATCCCATTCTAATTGTGGGGAAAACATCAGAGAAATCCAAAGTGAGTGACAGTTTGCAAAATATCTGACCAGTACTCTTCAAAAGTGTTAATGTCATTAACAACAAGAAAAACTGTTACTATTAAAAGGAGCCTAAGAAGAAATGACAACTAAATAATGTGATGTCCTGGATGGGATCCAGGGACAGTAAAAGGACATTAGGCAAATACTAAGAAAATATATGGTCTTTAATTAACAATGCTATATCAACTTGATCATTAATTGTGACAAATTAATGTAAGAAAAAGCTACTAATAGAGGAAACTTCATGTGGATATATCAGAACTCTGTAATATCTTTGCAACTTCTCTGTAAATCTGAAGCTCTTCACATAAAATGAAAAAAATTAAATTATTTTGAATGCAAGACATGTATATAAAATATATGGGAGTTCGTTTATGTCCATGAAGTGGGCAGTGTTCGGGTGATCATATAATTCACTGTCCAAATCTGGCCATTTTCTGGAGTAAAAGGGCATTTTATTAGTAATTATATTGTGACAAGAGACATAAACAGAAATGTATGTTCACCTTAAGTACAAAGTCATATTAAATATTCAAGTTCTTGTTTCACACTTCCTGTGTTTCAATTCAATCTCTGCCACTTGCTCATTGGTTTCATTACTTAATTTCAGTGAGCATTCTTTGCAATGTGAGAAGAAGAGTACTATTTACCTCATAAAGATGGGAGAATTATGCAGCCCCATGTTTATTGCAGCATTGTTCACAGTGGCCAGGACATGGAAACAACCAAAAAGCCCATCAATAGATGACTGGATAAAGAAGATGTGGCACATATACACTATGGAATACTATTCAGCCATAAGAAATGATGACATCGGATCATTTACAGTAAAATGGTGGGATCTTGATAACATGATATGAAGCGAAATAAGTAAATCAGAAAAAAACAGGAACTGCATTATTCCATACATAGGTGGGACATAAAAGTGAAACTAAGAGACATTGATAAGAGTGTGGTGGTTACGGGAGGGAGGGAGGAAAGGGGGAGGGAAAGGGGGAGGGGGAGGGGCACAAAGAAAACTAGATAGAAGGTGACAGAGGACAATCTGACTTTGGGTGATGGGTATGCAACATAATTGAACGACAAAATAACTTGGACTTGTTATCTTTGAATATATGTATCCTGATTTATTGATGTCGCCCCATTAGAAAAATAAAATTAAAAAAAAAGATGGGAGAATTAAATGAGATCATTAAAGAGCTTACTTAGTAAATAAATGGCACATAATCAATTCTCAATAAATGATAATAATATTTGTGCATATATAAACATTAGTAAATTTTTCTGAAACATGCCTATGTAATTACACTGATTCTCTACACTAATGTGTCCTCTTGATTTTTATCCTAACCTAGTGGTGATCCTATGAACACTTACTCATTAAGTATTAGCTCAGATGTCACCTAATAGCTTCCAGGTCCCACTCAAGATGTGTTAGGAGACCTAAGGACATCTACAATAAGGATGATGAAGACTAACATTAATAATGACAATAAATGACAATGACTACACAGCTGCTTGTCCTTTAGATAACTCCCTCTCTCTTTTTTTTATCTTAGTGGTTGGTCAGCCTCATGGCCCCAGCATCCAGCTACAGAAGTGGAACATGGAACAGGCTGAAGCTCATCCACTTAGATACAGAGATTGGTCCAGACATGAACCTAAGATGAAAGCAGAGTCAGTCAGTGTCATTTAGGGAAGATGGCATGAGACTCATGAAGTCTACTAATGTTAACTTACACTGTGGAAAGATATCCCCCAAAGATAGAGAAAACCAACTCAGAAGCAAACAAAATTAAGAGGTAGCAAGAAAGACAGAGTTCTGGTGCCATGATATGATCTCCTGAGTCTAGCCATGACTGAATGCGTCCCCCATGCAAGCTTTTCCCCCTACTTAAGCTAGTCTGCATCGTCTTTTATCTGTCACAACTGAAGCCAGTAATAGAGTAAATTTCCACTTGCATTCTGCACTAACCTAATCTGCAATAGCTATCAGAGTTTGCATGATTTTTTCAACTGTTTCTTTCCTCCCTGGACCAAAATCTCTAATACAGTCTAAAGTCCAGAGATTTGGTCTTCATCGAGTCAGAATCCTCCCTCTTGGTAGATGATTTGTAAATGTTGTAAATGATAAGTAAATCATACAATTCTTATGCAAGTGAATAGAACTCTTGGTCCTCCATCATCAGAATTTACAAACAGTAGGTGAATAGAAGGACAAAGTTACTGGTTTGATTATGGACATTTTCCTCCTCCATTATCGTCTCTATTTCAGTCTGTTATGAGGTCATCTTTCTCTGATGCCTTGCTTGTCCTTGAGAATCAGGCTTGCAAGATAACTTGCATGCTTACTCTTCATGTTCATTATTCCTGCACTAGGTGTTCATGAGACTTTCCACCCCTTATTGGTATACTGTTGGTCTTTCATCTTGATAGCTGTCACTTTGCTATGTCATTGCATTTGCAATTCCTTTCCCACATTTGCTCGATGAGAATATTCACTGTACTCTGCACACTTTCACCAATTTAAGTGATAACAACAGAGACGATATGAACCAAAAGAAATAAAAAAGGTAATTTTGTTGACTCTTGTCATTGGATGTCCAAGGGGGAAGCACTAGCTTCGGACATAACTTGATCGAGGTGCTTAAAGAAGTCATTGGCTCTTTGTCTTTCAGGCTCTATCTGCCTTTGTATTTTTTTGCATTCTGGCTTTGTTCTCTCCTGTTGTGGCCAGGCTCTTTGTATCTGCAGGCAAGATAATCACAGTCCCAGCCACCTTACAGGATAGTTAAAGGTCAAAATCCAAAAGTAAGAATTTTTTTATACCAATGACTATAGAGCAAATATAAAAAATATTATAAAGGCTATCTGATTGGGAAAAACTGAGTCATGCTTTGCACAAACAAGTGATCCACCACTGTCGTGAGGGTGATTCCACACTGGAGATAGCAGTCACTCACTCAAAACAAAGTCAAAACAACTAAAAATAAACCAATAAGTAACTCCTTTTCATTGTATCAGTGGGAAGCTACTTTACAGATCTCCTTGGTTTTGGTAGTAAGAGAATAGGTTTAAGATGGAGAATGCCATAGCCTACTCCTCAAAACAGCCCTTTCTTCATTCATGACTTTTTCTATTTTCCACTTCAAAATACATTCAGGTGTCAAATTAGCAAGCATTAAAGAACCCAATCCCCATCACTGTGCTCTGTGCTAGAGTTTGACTGCCTTGTCCAGGCAGCAAAATCAAATATTTAACTCCTATCTGCTCATTATTTGGGGGGCCACATAAAGAGGTTAGTGAGAATTGAGCTCTATGAAATGACAATTTTGAATATTTGTGTTGGCTGACCACACCATATCCACCAAGCATACCATCAGCTCACATGCAGCCCACTTCATCACTCTATGCTAAGCCTTGACTCCCACACTTGCCTCGCTTTTCACAGCCCCAACCTTCTTCCTTAGGATTTCTGAAATTTCTCATTGTACTACTTAAAATTTTGGAACAAATGTCCATACACAATTACTAACAGATGGTAAGATATCTTAGGTTAGGTCTCTCAATTCCAATCTAGATTCTACATTATTAAGATGAGTGGTTCTCACCCAGGGGTGACATTGCTCCCCCCCAGTGGATATTTGACATTGTCTGGAGGCAGTTTTGATTGTCTTGACAGATATCTCTCCAATTATCTAGCGAGTTGAGGCCAGGGATGCTGTTCTACATCTTGTAATACACAGAAGAGCAAAAAACTATGATAGCCCCCAAATTCCAATAGTGCTGAGGTTGAGAACCCTTATATAGATTAACAATCTCATGCATTTGACAAAATTTTATTTTATTATTTTAATTCTTTATCACTTCTGATGTTCATATATACTCAAACAGGTGAAAAAAAAGTATATGAAGGCAAAATTCATGAGGCAAGGATAATCATTGATGAATTCAATCCTCTTTAGAACCCTTTTATTTCATTTTATCAATCTTTTAAAGCCATCATGTCCTGTTATGGTGTTTTAAGTGGGTTCTCAGATCTTTAACAGAATAAAGAGAAATAAGAAGCACTACGCACTAAAGCTCAAGACACCATAATCCTCATTCCAGTTATGTCTTTTACTTGAATTATGACTTAGGAAAATCATTTTATCCTTTAGAAACTAATTTGGCACTTTTTATTATGAAAGATTTAGATTAAATTATTTAAAAATTTTAAATCTAATAAAGAAGATTGCTATATAAAAAGAAAGGTGGGTTAACCAGGGGAAGGGGGATGTGGGGAGGGATGGGGGGAAGGGAGCAAAGAGGGACAAATACACGGTGACAGAAAGTGATTTGACTTTGGGTGATGGGCACACAACACAATCAACAGTTCAAATGCACAGAAACATTTACCTGAAACCTATGTACTCTTATTGATCAATGTCACCCTATTAAATTTAATTTTCTAAATTAAAATTTTTAAAAAAGGAAACCTGAAGAAATGCTATGGAGGAAGAAACATCGAGGAAGCAGGAACCTACTGATTTAGCTCACTCCTCTCACCAAAGTGGTTCTGGAACTGGGACTCTTCTAAATTCACTTCACAGAGCTCAGTGAACTCTATTTTCCTTTTCAGCTCCAATGTTTAATGACTAAAGCGGAATTTATCTGCCCTAGGCCTTGTTTTTCTTATACTTTGCATTAAAGTTTTACCTAATAAAATAATCAAGTCTATCCTCTTAGATACCATCATGTAGTAACATTTCAGAGATAAAAACAAAGAGAGCTCTTTGGGAATTATTCTCATACTGATAATCTCAACCATAATGCCAATCTAGTACAGGTGACATTTTTGGCAAGGGTAGCATTTTGTTTCTGTCAAGTTACATGTGAAGATAACTTATTCAAGACTGACCTAAAAGAGACAGCTCTAAAATGCCAAACTGCAAAGCAAACCATGTATGAGATGGGGCCAGGCAAAGGCAGATGACTCCCTACAGCATTAATACTGAATTAAAAACAATTATTTAAAAAAATTACAAAACAAAACTTTAGTGTTAACCAGTGCATTCTTCTAACAATGTTTACACCAACATTTCCTAAGACGATTTTGGGATCCTAGCAAATGAACATCAATATAAGACCAGCAAAAGTACTTGCTAAAAATGAATCCATCTTTTTTTTTTTTTGTCCAATTTGCAGGTGTATAATTATTCACACTAACTTCTTATGTTCCTTTCCATTGTATGGTATCGGTTTTAATGTCTCCTCTTTAATTTACAATTTTTTTAAAATAAATTTTTATTAATGTTAATGGGATGACATTAATAAATCAGGGTACATATATTCAAAGAAAACATGTCTAGGTTATCTTGTCATTAAATTATGTTGCATACCCCTCGCCCAGAGTCAGATTGTCCTCCATCACCCTCTATCTAGTTTTCTCTGTGCCCCTCCCCCTCCCCCTAACTCTCTCCCTCCCTCCCTCCTGCATCCTCCCTTCCCCCACCCCTGGTAACCACCACACTCTTGTCCATGTCTCTTAGTCTCATTTTTATGTTCCACCAATGTATGAAATCATGTAGTTCTTGTTTTTTTCTGATTTACTTATTTCACTCCGTATAATGTTATCGAGATCCCACCATTTTGCTGTAAATGATCTGATGTCATCATTTCTTATGGCTGAGTAGTATTCCATAGTGTATATGTGCCACATCTTCTTTATCCAGTCTTCTATTGAAGGGCTTTATAAGACCTGAAACAATAAAGTACATAGAAGAAGACATAGGCACTAAACTCATGGACCTGGGTTTTAAAGAATATTTTATGAACCTGACTCCAATGGCAAGAGAAGTGAAGGCAAAGATAAATGAATGGGACTACATCAGAATAAAAAGTTTTTGCTCAGCAAGAGAAACTGACATCAAAACAAACAGACAGCCAACTAAATGGGAAATGATATTTTCAAACAACAGCTCAGATAAGGGCCTACTATCCAAAATTTACAAAGAACTCATAAAACTCAACAACAAACAAACAAACAATCCAATAAGAAAATGGGAAGAGGACATGAACAGACACTTCTCCCAGGAAGAAATACAAATGGCCAACAGATATATGAAAAGATGCTCAGCTTCATTAGTTATTAGAGAAATGCAAATCAAAACTACAATGAGATACCACCTCACCCCTGTTAGATTAGCTATTATCAACAAGACGGGTAATAGCAAATGTTGGAGAGGCTGCGGAGAAAAGGGAACTCTCATCCACTGTTGGTGGAACTGTAAAGTAGTACAACCATTATGGAGAAAAGTATGGTGGTTCCTCAAAAAACTGCAAATAGAACTACCTTATGACCCAGCTATCCCTCTACTGGGTATATACCCCAAAACTTCAGAAACATTGATACGTAAAGACACATGTAGCCCCATGTTCATTGCAGCACTGTTCACAGTGGCCAAGACATGGAAACAACCAAAAAGCCCTTTAATTTACAATTTTATTTGAATTGCCTCTCCTTTTCTTTAATAAGTCTAGCTAAAGGTTTGTCTATTTTGCTTATCTTTTCAAAAAAAAAAAAAAAACAACTACCTAGCTGCTAGTTTTACCTACTATTTTTATTGTCTTTTGAGTCACTATATCATTTATTCCCACTCTGATCTTTATTTCTTACCTTATGCCAACTGTGGGCATAGTTTGTTCTTATTTTTCTAGTTATTTGACTAGAAAACCTATGTAAAGTTAGGCTGTTTATTTGAAATCTTTCATTTTCTTAATATAGGCAATTATCATTCTAGACTTCCCTCTTAGAGCTGCTTTTGCACTATCCCATAGGTTTTGGTATGCTCTATTTTGATTTGTCTCTAGAAATATTTTATTTCTCTTCTGATTTTTTCTTTAGCCCACGGATTGTTCCTTTGCATGTTGTTTAATCTCCACATAACTGAATTTTCCAGTTTTCCTTTTGTAATTGATTATTAGTTTTATACTATTGTGGTCAGTAAATGTACTTCATAGGATTTCAAGATATGGAAACAACCTAAATGTGCCTCAACAGAAAAGCAGATTAAAAAAAATGTGGGGAAATATAGGTATCAATATCTATATCTGTCTATCTATCATCTATCTATCATCTATCTATCTATCATCTATCTATCTATCTATCTATCTATCTATCTATCTATCTATCTATCTATCTATCTATCTATCATCTATCTATCCATCTATTTATCTTTAAGATTCAGCCACAAGAAGAAAGGATATCCTGCCATTTGTGACAACATTGTTGGACCTTATGCTGAATAAAATAAGTCAGACATAGAAATGAAAATACTATATAATCTCATCTATATTGAAACAGACAACAAAATGGTGGGAACCAGGGGATGGGATGGGAGGGGAGATGTTGGCCAGAGTAAAAACTTCCAGTTGTAAGATAAATAAATTCTAGGGATCTAATATAGAGACTAGTGATTATGGTCAATAATATTGTGTTATGTATTTGAAAGTGGCTAAGAGAGAGTATCTTAAATTTTGTTATCTCTTAAAATAAATGAAAATGACATGATGCAATTCAGGGGTTAGCTAATCAATTCATGATATACAAATGTATCAAGTCCAAGTGTGCACACCCTAAAATTATACAATATTATATGTTCATTATATTCCTAATCCTAAAGGTTTCTTTGCTTCATGCTTTCTCTTCTCTTTAATCAGCCTTACCAATTATATTTCAGATTTTGTTAGATCTTTCCTTTGTTGCATCTTTCCTTGCTGTCTTTGTAAAAAAAAATAAAATGAATAGATTCTGTTGCATGGCTCTGTCATTATCTGACTATATGCCGGACTTCAGAAGTGCTTTATTTACATCGAAACTTTAAACATATTGAAATTGCAATACTTTCATCTTCAAATCTGATCAGACTTAATTTGGGGTAGGAGGGATTCAGGCTTCAACTCAGATAGGATTTCTTTCAATCTATCATATGGATGGTCCTTAAAGACATTAAAGGAAATGAAGTAAGTCAGACAGAGAAAGATAATACTGTATGATTTCACTTAAATATGGAATCTAAAATATCTGAATTCATAGAAACAGAAACTAGAATGGTGGTTACCAGGGGCAGAGGATGGGGGAAGTGGGGAGGGGTTGGTCACAAACTTCCAGTGTTAAGATGAATAAGCTCTGGGGATATGAGGTACAACATGGTTGTTATAGTTAATAGGAATGTCTTTTAATATGTGAAGTGACATTTTTACAATTGTGTTACCTTGTAAGTTTTAATGTGAAGAAATGTATTTTTATGAATCTTATAGACAGGTGTTATAAACTTGCTAATGAATTGTGTCCCATCTCCCCTCCCTTCATCCTTTTCCCAAACCCGTATAGGAGAAAACAAAGGTTATAAGCTTATGCTGTGATGTCAGGCTTTTTCCCCACCTATGTATAATTAAGGGTATATAACCAGCCCCTAGACTATTATAGATGCACTCGATTTGGGACTGACCCATGTAAGCTGTATATGGCTGGAATATTTAATAAATTTCGTCCTTTAATAAAACTCTTCAAAACTTAAACAAAAAAACAGGTTAGTATATTTCAAAGTTGCTAAGAGAATAGATTACAAATGTTTTCACCACACACAAGAAAATGGTAATTATGTGATTTGATGAAGATGTTAGCTAAACCTATGGTGTTAATCATTTTGCAATATATAAATGTATCAGATCAAGACATTATATACCTTAAACTTACACAATGTTACATATCAATTATGTCTCAATAAAAATGAGGAACAAATTTTCCAAAATGTCTGCTCTTTCTCTTCTTTCTTTCTGTTAGTGTGAAATATCTCAGCTTTTTCTTTTTATTCCACAACAAAATGTCTTAAGTGACATATAGAAAAATAAACCCAAAATGTATTCTTTAAAAAATTTATTTTAGAGGAGTGACATCATGGAAATGGCGCCGTGAGCAGCGCGTCCAACAGCTCTCCCCTAAATCACAACAAATTTATCAACTAGAAACAGAAAAATCTATCCTCGGAGCATTCCGGAATTCCACACAAACTGATAGCAAAAGGACTGTTATCACTTGAATCTGAGAGACGAGGGTGTGGAGGAAGCTACCGCAGGGACGTTCATTCAAGCCGCGAGGAAGTGCGCCTGTGGTGAGTTAGCCCACACTCGGGAGCCGCGAGCCGCCGCGAGCCGAGCCGCCGCGGGGCGCGCGCCCGGTCAGGTTGCAGAGTGAGCACCGCTTACGTTCCCAGTGGCCCGCGCACTACGAGTGAGAGTCGCCAGCCACCGGTGCCCGGAGCACCCCATTTGCGCGCGTGCCCTGGGCATTCCACGCGTCCAGAGCGCCCTACTGGCCCGCACACCCAGGGGGCCCCATTATCCTGCGCCTGGTGCGATCCAGCCGCCAGTGGCAGGGCGAGCGGGAGAGGCTTGGGAGATTCTCTCCGTGGGCGGGGCACCGCACCCAGCCATTCAAGCTAACAACCAAGCGTTGGGGGAAGGGCACGCGCAGGCAGCCTAAAATACCTTCGGGAGCACAGCTGCGACCCAATCACTGAAATTAGCTTAACCCATGAAATCTGCGCACCCTCGGTTCTAATTGATAAGATCTCTCTCAGTTCAGCGACCCAAGACAAGAGGCATGATATTTTTTAGTGCCTCTCGCTAAAGGGGCGGGGGCAACTTCTGATTGATAGAGCCTCCATATTCAGGGATAAACGCTAACAAGAAGGACTTGGCAGATAATAAGATCTATACTACACTAGTCGCAAGCAGAGACTAGTGCCTCTTCTTCCCAGCAAAAACAGGCTACAAAGTGTGGAAAGCCTGGGTTGAGAGGTCCAACTGAATGATAGGCGCTGAACAGTCACCTTGACAACAATTGACTCCCACCCCCGCCTGATTACACTGGAGGCCCTGACTGCCAGAGCCTTTCCCAAAGCTTTGCACTGAGTGGGGATAGAGTGGGGATTTCCCAGCTCTTTGAGCCTCTTACTCCCCAGGCAGAAGCAGTGGCAGCCTTATAGCTGGATCACCAAGCTGCTAATTCAGAAAGGGGGGACTAGGAGAGAGAATCCAGGAAAGCAAACTCTCTCATCATTGGACCCTGCAAACGCCAACAAGCCTTGACTACCAGCAAGACTAAAGCCAAATTATATGACATTGCCATAGAATCCCATCAACTGCAAATCCCTACCTAAGTGTGACACAGGGGCAGAGCCTGGGGTACAGAGTCACCGACCAGGAAGAGGGAGAGAAAAGAAAAAGGAAGAAGTTAACCTCTCAAAATCAAGAAAAATCCACAGACTTTACAACTTGTTCCACTAATTCTTTTTTTGTTGTTGTTGTTTGTTTCTTCTATCTTATTGCCTTTATTTCCTCCACCTCGGTCCTTCTATTCTCTGCCCATCTTATGCTTCCCTTTTCTTGAACTACACTACCCATGAGTGTTACATTTTATTTCTCTTCTTCATCCTCACCCTCCTTTAAGGTTATACTCCAAAACACTTAACTCTCACTCTCTCCTCTTTTGTTTTTTTTTGTCTTGCTTTATTTTGTTTTTTTTCCTCTTCCTATTTTATTTCTTCCTTCGTTTTTCTCTTTTTCTTATTTTTTCCTTTCTATTCGTTTTTTCTTTTCTCATTTTACTTTCCTCCTATTTAATCCTCAATCACGAACAAATTAGTTAATTTGGGACTCAAGGCATTTTTTGGCTTTATTTTTCTCTTATGCTTTTGTTTTTATTTTTTTTCTTGTTTGTTTATTTTTGTGGCATTTTGGGTCCTCCCAACCCAAGGTCTCCATTGTATTTAGTCTTCGCTCCACTTAATACAACAGATTTTTACTTATTATTTTTATTTTTTTTCTTCCTTATTATTCTTTTTTGGTCCTTTTTTCTGGTTCCCTCTTATCCCTCTCATTATATCTCTTAGTTGACCATCAATTACAAGCAAATCATCTTATGCTTGTCTAAGATTTTCTTCCTTTTTTTTTTCTTTTTCTTTTTTTTTTTTTTTTTTGCATTTAGTAGGTCCCTACTCCCTTTTTTTGCCCCTTGAACTCTTCACCCCAAATCAGGCCCTCCATTATAGGCACGATATTTCCCTGAGGAGGGGAGAGGAGGGAAAGAGAAGAAAGAAAAAAGGGGAAAATAATAAATTATTACTGTTTTTTTTTTGTGGGGTGTTTTACTTTTTTTTTTTTTTTTTTTTTTTACTTTTTACTCTTTATTAATTCTAATTAGTGCTATCAACAAGACCACCCTCAGATGCCGATAAGAAAGAGGAAATCGAATATTATGGATACAAAAGAAAGAGAGGTAACACAAATAGATGTGGAAAAATCTATGGAGAAAAGATTTAACATATTGGAAGCCTTGGAGCTAAATGACAGAGAATTTAAAATAGAAATCTTAAAAGTACTCAGAGATATACAAGAAAACACAGAAAGGCAATATAGGGAAATCAGAAAACAACTCAATGAACACAAAGAATATATTACCAAGGAAATTGAAACTATAAAAACAAATCAAACAGAAATGAAAAACTCAATTCACGAGCTGAAAAACGAGGTAACAAGCTTAGCTAGCAGAACAACCCAGATTGAAGATAGGATTAGTGAAATAGAAGACAAACAACTTGAGGCACAACAGAGAGAAGAAGAAAGAGACTCAAAAATAATAAAAAACGAGAAAGCCCTACAGGAATTGTCTGACTCCATCAGAAAGAATAACATAAGAATAATAGGTATATCAGAGGGAGAAGAGAGAGAAAATGGAATGGAGAACATACTCAAACAAATAATAGATGAGAACTTTCCAAGCCTGTGGAAAGAACTAAAGCCTCAAGTTCAAGAAGCAAACAGAACTCCGAGTTTTCTTAACCCCAACAAACCTACTCCAAGGCATATCATAATGAAATGGACACAAACCATCAGCAAAGAAAAAATTCTCAAGGCAGCCAGGGAAAAGAAGAGTACAACATATAAAGGAAGGCCTATTAGATTATCATCAGATTTCTCAGCAGAAACTCTACAAGCTAGAAGAGAGTGGACCCCAATATTTAAAGCCCTGAAAGAGAGGAACTTTCAGCCAAGAATACTATACCCATCAAAGCTATCCTTCAAGTAGGAAGGAGATATAAAAACATTCACAAATACAGAAAAAATGAGAGAATTTATCAACAGAAAGCCCCCACTCCCGGAAATACTAAAGGGGGTTTTCCAACCAGATTCAAAGAACAAAAGAAAACAACACCACAAGTAACAGCTCCACCAAGAACACAATAAAACCAAACTTAAACTGTGACAACAAAGGAAAAAAAGGGGGGAGAGAATGGAGATTAACAGTAGCAAAGGACGATGATGTGCAGAAATACTTATAAGATAGGGTACTACAATGAATATGGTAGGTACCCTTTTCATTACTTAATGGTAACCACCCTTGAAAAAACCACCACAAAAACACTTGACTTAAAAAAGGTAGCAACAGAGGAAAGAAGTATGGAACACAAACAAACAAAAACAAATGATAGAAAAACAAAAGAGAAGAATCAAACTAGATACAAAACTAACAGAAAGCAATTTATAAAATGGCAGTAGGGAACCCACAAGTGTCAATAATTACACTAAATGTAAATGGATTAAACTTACCAATAAAAAGACACAGAGTAGCAGAATGGATTAAAAAAGAAAATCCAACTATATGCTGCCTACAAGAAACACATCTAAGCAACAAGGATAAAAACAAATTCAAAGTGAAAGGCTGGAAAACAATACTCCAAGCAAACAACACCCAAAAAAAAGCAGGTGTAGCAATACTCATATCTAATAATGCTGACTACAAGACAGAAAAAGTACTCAGAGACAAAAATGGTCATTTCATAATGATTAAGGGGACACTGAATCAAGAAGACGTAACAATCCTTAATATATATGCACCAAACCAAGGAGCACCAAAATATATAAGACAGCTACTTATTGACCTTAAAACAAAAACTAACAAAAATACAATCATACTTGGAGACCTCAATACACCGCTGACGGCTCTAGATCGGTCATCCAAACAGAGAATCAACAAAGACATAGTGGCCTTAAACGAAATACTAGAACACCTGGATATGATAGACATCTACAGGACACTTCATCCCAAAGCGACAGAGTATACATTTTTCTCAAGTGTACATGGAACATTCTCAAGAATTGACCATATGTTGGGCCACAAAGACAATATCAGCAAATTTAGAAAAATTGAAATTGTACCAAGCATATTTTCTGATCATAAAGCCTTGAAACTAGAATTCAACTGCAAAAAAGAGGGGGAAAACCCCACAAAAATGTGGAAACTAAACAACATACTTCTAAAAAATGAATGGGTCAAAGAAGAAATAAGCGCAGAGATCAAAAGATATATACAGACAAATGAAAATGAAAATACGACATATCAGAATCTCTGGGATGCAGCAAAAGCAGTAATAAGAGGAAAGTTCATATCACTTCAGGCCTATATGAACAAACAAGAGAGAGCCGAAGTAAATCACTTAACTTCACACCTTAAGGAACTAGAAAAAGAAGAACAAAGACAACCCAAAACCAGCCGAAGAAAGGAGATAATAAAAATCAGAGCAGAAATAAATGAAATAGAGAACAGAAAAACTATAGAAAAAATCAATAACACAAGGAGCTGGTTCTTTGAAAAGATCAACAAAATTGACAAAACCTTGGCAAAACTCACCAAGGAAAAAAGGCACAGGACTCAAATAAATAAAATCCAAAATGAAAGAGGAGAGATCACCACAGACATCATAGATATACAAAGAATTATTGTAGAATACTTTGAAAAACTATATGCCACCAAATACAACAATCTAGAAGAAATGGATAAATTCCTAGAACAATACAACCTTCCTAGACTGAGTCACGAAGCAGAAAGCCTAAACAGACCAATCAGCAGGGAAGAAATAGAAAAAACTATTAAAAACCTCCCCAAAAATAAAAGTCCAGGCCCAGACGGTTATACTAGTGAATTCTATCAAACATTCAAAGAAGACTTGGTTCCTATTCTACTCAAAGTCTTCCAAAAAATTGAAGAAGAAGCAATACTTCCAAACACATTTTATGAGGCCAACATAACCCTCATACCAAAACCTGGCAAGGATGGCACAAAGAAAGAAAACTACAGACCAATATCTCTAATGAATACAGATGCTAAAATACTAAACAAAATACTGGCAAACCGAATACAACAACATATTAAAAAAATAATACATCATGATCAAGTGGGATTCATCCCAGAATCTCAAGGATGGTTCAACATACGCAAAACGGTTAACGTAATACACCATATCAACAAAACAAAGAACAAAAACCACATGATCTTATCAATAGATGCAGAAAAGGCTTTTGATAAAATACAACACAATTTTATGTTTAAGACTCTCAACAAAATGGGTATAGAAGGAAAATATCTCAACATGATAAAGGCCATATATGATAAACCATCAGCCAACATCCTATTAAACGGCATAAAACTGAGGACTTTCTACCTTAAATCAGGAACAAGACAGGGTTGTCCACTCTCTCCACTCTTATTTAACGTGGTGCTAGAAGTTCTGGCCAGAGCAATCAGACAAGACAAAGAAATAAAAGGCATCCATATCGGAAAAGAAGAAGTAAAGGTATTACTTTTTGCTGATGATATGATCCTATACATCGAAAACCCGAAGGACTCCACAAAAAGATTATTAGAAACAATAAACCAATACAGTAAGGTCGCAGGATACAAAATTAACATACAAAAGTCCATAGCCTTTCTATATGCCAACAATGAAATATTAGAAAACGAACTCAAAAAAATAATCCCCTTCACGATTGCAACAAAAAAAATAAAATACCTAGGAATAAACATAACAAAGAACGTAAAGGACCTATATAATGAAAATTACAAAGCATTGTTAAGAGAAATCGAAAAAGATACAATGAGAGGGAAAAATATTCCTTGTTCTTGGATAGGAAGAATAAATATAATCAAAATGGCCATATTACCCAAAGCAATATACAAATTTAATGCAATTCCCATCAAAATCCCTATGAGATTTTTTAAAGAAATGGAACAAAAAATCATCAGATTTATATGGAACTATAAAAAACCCTGAATAGCCAAAACAATCCTAAGGAAAAAGAATGAAGCTGGGGGCATTACAATACCTGACTTTAAACTATATTATAGGGCCACGATAATCAAAACAGCATGGCATTGGCAGAAAAATAGACACTCAGACCAATGGAACAGAATAGAAAGCCCAGAAATAAAACCACATATAAATGGTCAAATAATCTTTGATAAAGGGGCCAACAACACACAATGGAGAAAAGAAAGCCTCTTCAACAAATGGTGTTGGGAAAACTGGAAAGCCACATGCAAAAGAATGAAACTCGACTACAGCCTGTCCCCGTGTACTAAAATTAATTCAAAATGGATCAAAGACCTAAATATAAGACCTGAAACAATAAAGTACATAGAAGAAGACATAGGTACTAAAATCATGGACCTGGGTTTTAAAGAACATTTTATGAACTTGACTCCAATGGCAAGAGAAGTGAAGGCAAAGATAAATGAATGGGACTACATCAGAATAAAAAGTTTCTGCTCAGCAAGAGAAACTGATATCAAAATAAACAGACAGCCAACTAAATGGGAAATGATATTTTCAAACAACAGCTCAGATAAGGGCCTAATATCCAAAATTTACAAAGAACTCATAAAACTCATCAACAAACAAACAAACAATCCAATAAAAAAATGGGAAGAGGACATGAACAGACACTTCTCCCAGGAAGAGATACAAATGGCCAACAGATATATGAAAAGATGCTCAGCTTCATTAGTTATTAGAGAAATGCAAATCAAAACTACAATGAGATACCACCTCACTCCTGTTAGATTAGCTGTTATCAACAAGACGGGTAATAGCAAATGTTGGAGAGGCTGTGGAGAAAAAGGAACCCTCATTCACTGTTGGTGGGAATGTAAAGTAGTACAACCATTATGGAGGAAAGTATGGTGGTTCCTCAAGAAACTGCAAATAAAACAACCTTATGACCCAGCAATCCCTCTACAGAAACATTGATACGTGAAGACACATGTAGCCCCATGTTCATTGCAGCACTGTTCACAGTGGCCAAGACATGGAAACAACCAAAAAGCCCTTCAATAGAAGACTGGATAAAGAAGATGTGGCACATATACACTATGGAATACTACTCAGCCATAAGAAATGATGACATCAGATCATTTACAGCAAAATGGTGGGATCTTGATAACATTATAAGGAGTGAAATAAGTAAATCAGAAAAAAAGAAGAACTACATGGTTCCATACATTGGTGGAACATAAAAATGAGACTAAGAGACATGGACAAGAGTGTGGTGGTTACCAAGGGTGGGGGGAGGGAGGACATGGGAGGGAGGGAGAGAGTTAGGGGGAGGGGGAGGGGCACAGAGAACTAGATAGAGGGTGGCGGAGGACAGTCTGACTTTGGGCGAGGGGTTTGCAACATAATTTAAATGACAAAATAACCTAGATATGTTTTCTTTGAATATATGTACCCTGATTTATTAATGTCATCCCATTACCATTAATAAAAATTTATTATAAAAAAAAAATTTATTTTAGAAAGTAGATGAGCAAATACACCCCCTTGCAGATATTCTCCATTCCCATTTGCCTAATAAATTTTCTGAGAAGTCATGTAGGAAAATTAACTTTTTAAATTGTTTCCCTATGATATCTCATAACTGAACTCTGCCCCAACTTTCTCCTTTATATTTGTCAAGTTCTAGCTGTTAAAAAATGTGCAGTTCGCAGAACACATTCTGGAAAAAGCTGGTCTTTGATTTGTATCTCCCGTCCCTGTCTTTTCTTCTTTTCAAAATCATTTCCAATGTTCACTGTGGCCTTTAATATGCTACTGCTTTAGTAGCAAAGCACTTTTACAAGAATCTCCCATGTTTCTGAGTTTCTAATTTCAATGGTCTCTTTTAAATCTTACGTGGGTTCTGAAATGATTATGAAACCACCTCTTGTTCTTTGTATCCCTTGATTTTCAATAAACTTTTATTTTTTGTTCTCCTCCTAGGTGCCTTTTCCTCCCTGGCTCTCTTTCACACTAATAAATAAGTCTTCACCAGGACTCTATCTTTATTTCTATTATTTCTCTTGTTTTAACTCCTTTTCTTGTAGGATCTCATTTAATACATGCTTTTAGGTATAACAACTGATGCTAATGACTCTGAAGTCAATATCTTCAGCCCAGACTTCAGTCCTTGAGAATAAAATTCCAGTGATTCCAAATCAGAGTTTAAAAATTTTTTGTGGGTAAGAATTTTGTGTTTTGTTTCTTTGCCTGACCTGTGGTGGCGCAGTGGATAAAGCGTCAACCTGGAAACGCTGAGGTTGCCGGTTCAAAACCCTGGGCTTGCCTGGTCAAGGCACATATGGGAGTTGATGCTTCCTGCTCCTCCCCCCTTCTCTCTCTCTCTCTCTCTCACTCTCTCTCCCCTCTCTATAATAAATAAATTAAAAAATCTTAAAAAAAAAACAATAATAATACATATTGATTAATTTATTTACTTTTAAATCAAATTTATTAGGGTGATACTGGTCAACAAAATTGTGCAGGCTTCAGGTGCAGAATTCCACAACACATTCTCTGCACGCTGCATTATATGTTCACCACCCCAAGTCAAGTCTCCAGGAGCTCAGCCCTTATTGGAATGCCTTCACCTCAACACATACTTACTGCATGTCAATTACATCAGTCCTTCTGGCCAAATAAACTACGTGGCTTAATAATACATCTAAAAGTTTGAAGTCAGTTTAACTTGCTGTTGGTTCAATTATGTAATTTCTTTGGCTGTAATTGTCATCAGAAAATAGGAGAAGGTGGACTGGATAATTGCCACAGTTTCCAGTAACACTACATTATTGTTTTTAAAATTCTCTCTCTCCTTAAAAATAGAAAACATTTCACAAAAATAACCCCACTTAAAACAGAATCCTTAACTAAACAGTTATTCCCCCTCAAGTACATTAATCCTATAAACTTTTCTGAGTGTCAAATATGTGTCATGTGCTGGGCTAGCAATTTTATTAAAATGAATAAAAATTAGTAGGAATAAGCAGAAAGATAATTCTAAAAAAAATGATTCGCATTTCCATCTAAAATCTTACATTCTCTTATGTACAAGTTCTTAAAAAGTGTTTCACCAAATCTTAATTGTAACTAAAACTTTGGAAAGTGACCTGAAAAATCCAAGATTTGTTGTTAAAGGACCTGTACCAGACATGTTTAATGCTGAAATAGTTTAATAATTTTGAAACTAATAATAAAAATGATCCTAGTTTAAAAGACTAAGAAAACTGTCTTTAAAAACAATAGATACTATGTTAGCGATTAAATAATTATTTCATTTTGTGTTTACTCTAAATTTCAAGAAGATGGGGGGAAATCTGTGAGAAAATAATAATGGCCTAAAATTAATTATTAATGGTGGAAGGCCAAATAATAATATCTACTCATTATCAGAGTTAACAGAGGATACTATCTGGTTAACATAGCAATTCATAGATGCATCAGAAATCTCAGGAGATGGAAAAAGATTTAGATTTAACCTGCTTCCACTGGAGTGAAGAACAGTTTTAAAAAGTAGTAAATAATATAGACTGACAAGTAATGATGAGGTCACACACTTTTATCCAGCTGTTTTTATGTCTTTACAACTTGCTCTAAATTATGCATTAGTATATTAATAAAGTATTGGGTGGGGGAATGGACATAAAAATAAATAATGTGGGCCCTCTTTCTAATTGGTGAAGGCATATACTTTTAATTGTTGTGCTTGGTGGGATTTAACCCATAAAATATGGACGAGTGTTTGCTATCCCCTTTCAGACTCTCATTGCATTCAGGGTCCAGTCCTCGTTCACCTAATACCTCAATGAGTATGTGTCTGCCAGAAGGGGTTCCAGAGGCTATTGAATTCAACTAAGCTAAAAAATAAAAATAAAAAGCAAAGAAAAAAGAAATACATTATATATGTATGAATGGTATTGCTGTGCAAAAAAAAAAAAAAAGGTTTTTAAATATGGTAGAAGCCCCTTTAACTGGCCTCCATTTAATTAACCTTGTGGATTAACTAAGAATATCAATTTCCTTTGCAAATCCTATAACTTGTGTATACACCCAGGGACTGCTCAAGGCTACTAAATTATGGTCTAATATTCTCCATTTCTGCTACAACCAGATAAGCTGTATGCTTACCAAGAATAATTTTTGTTTTTCCCCAAAATCTATTTTTTAGGTGCATTTTTATTACTTCGTTCATTATTTATACCACCTGATGGAATATGAACATAAAATGAGAGCAGTTCTTTTTAAACTATAGTTAATGTTTTCAAAATACATAAGCAAGTTGCAAAAATGAGTCTTGAATTATGTATAGAAAAACACAATTTGGTAGGGAATACTCTGAGGATTCTAGTCTTGGACTATTTTGCAAATATGTGTAAATTCTCATTTCACTTAACAAAGACAACCTGGAAATAAAAGCCAATATATTAAATATATATTTATAATTTACACAAGACAATGAACATAGTTTTTTAATCAACAAACTCATGCTAAAAAATAAAACAAAACAAAAACAAAAGACAATAAAAAACCCTCAATGAAATACAGCCCCACTTCAAAGTATTGGAGAATGAATGAGAGTTAAAAATAGTATATTTATAGCAAACACTTAAAAATGACTCTTTTAGAAATTATTTTTTGTCATCAATTGACCAATCAGATCAGGCATGGTAAATGAAAGACTTTTATCTAAACTAAGCATAATATACAACATTAGAAGTCTATTTTTAAAACACTTTCTGGTACATCCTCCTAACGGTAAGTGAATTTCTTTGTATCCACTCTAGGATGAGGTTTGGTCATATTTATTACCTCAAGTAAAAATAGAGCAAGATCTAGAATAACATTCACTGTTCAGCTTCAGGCCTCAATGTTCACTTACTTTTTTCTTATGGAGAAAACCTATCTCCATACCCTGACTATATCAGTAAAACATCAGAATCGCAAAGTTCCAATGGTTCTTTCACCTAACCAGGCAGAAGCCAATGTTGGATTAAAAATAATATATGAAATAGGTGTATTTTAGTTAGCAGCCTTACTCTCCCTTAAAGATAACCTTTAAAAGTTTTTCTTCTTGCAAGAGAGGTACCTAGAATTTTTTTTTTTTTTTTTTTGCTTTAGGGGCCTGCTGTTTAAGGCATGCTGTGAAACCTCTTCACTTGCTAAACACCATGCCAAGTTCTTCCCTTTGAAAAGGATTTGCTAGTAGTCATTTGAAACTGAGGAGAGAGAGTGGTTTGGAATGTCTAAGAAGAGAGTAGACATGAGATAGTGTCAGGGCTGCACAGGAAGGAAGAGGAACCTAGATGTTCTAGTGTGCAGGCGGCAGCTGAGGGGTGAGTGCCAAGCTTGCCGTGAGGCTGGGGCCATCATGGTGAGGGCATAGGAGTGCTGAGATGGAAGCCTTGACCAGAATAGTTTAAGCCAGGTCCTGGATGGCAGACATTTTTGCAACTCACAGGATCTGAAGCATTGGAGAAAAGCAAGGCAGAGCTAAGTTCTTAGGGAAAGGGAACAGACGGTGAGTTATACCAGCCTTGACATTTCAGCATCAATGGCTCAGTCTAGTTAAGCCAAGTTAGGGATCATCCAGAATTTATTAGAAGCCAGGAAGAGGAAAGCATACAGACCAAAGGACCCTTCCTTAAAGCTATGGACATGGATAGGCGTCTCTGTGCACCTAACGGAAAACTTCATTTGAAAAGAGAAAGATGGAACACCTTTTGAGATGGGATCAACAGTCTTGATAGCAAATATGAACGGTGACTAATGTGATTGAATATCCATATCATAATCAGTTACTTTCCCTTAGGAAGTTAAAGTTTTATAGAAATTCACTTATGGAAAAAAAGTCATTGTATTTTATTCTTTCCACATTTGAATGGTAGTGTATGCATTTTTTTACGCATATGCATAAGCACACTCAAACATTTATGCCTACAAAAATTAGAGTAGAAAATGAGAGAATCTGGGAGGAAAACCATGCTGATCTCTTTGCAGAGAAAGTAATATTTGTTCCATTGATTCTATGAAACTGGTAATGAATGAAAATGTGTAGTTCTTGTCTTGATTTCACTATTAAAATGATTCACGAACAGTTTTGAAAAACAGAATCTCTTTAGTATACACCCTTGAAATGTTTTTGGACAGTCATAAGAATTCATGTCCCAGACTTAATTATTGTGATATATGTAAATATCAATAGCCTAAAAACATATGGCAGCTGTAGAGCTATGGAGAATTATTTTATGTATGAGATTTATTTTGGTCTCATTTTCTCATCTTTTATAGCTCCCAGCTGATGAATCAGGCCAATACATTTAATAAGAATAACACCATGTTATAAAGAGGCATTATATTGAAAAGTTTTGTTTTTGATGAAATGTATAATATTGGTTCTAGTGAATCCTACTTCATGTGAACATTAAAAGTAAATTTTAAAGAACCAAATATTTACCAAATCAACAAACAGCTCTATCATCATGGTACAGAAAAAAATAACATTTCCCTAAAACTATCTTATTCTTGCTTGTCTATTATCTAAAAGCAAAGATGAAGTTTTATTCTAGTGTCAGAGAAGTAGAATCTTTGATGTTCAAGTTCCCAACCTGGCTTTTTTTTCTTTTTAAATTACCCATTATTTTCCTCCAAAAAAATCCCATATAATATTATCAGAGAAATGTACTTGTCAGTGAATTTGAATCAAATTCAGAAACTATAGAGATATGCTCTTCTTTAAGAAGAACATCTTGTCTATGATCACTTTCTCCCCATAGCCTTCACTTTTATAGTGCTTGCCTATTTTATAAGAGTGAGTTATATCCTATTATGCATAAGTGAGAATTCCAGAAAAATCCACAGGAAGGAAAGTCCTTACAACCAAGTTAATTTTGCTTAATGGAATTGTTTTTGTACTTTTTATCATTCTCATTCATAGATAGCAACATTTCCTAGTTTAAGTTTGATTTTATTCCCAAACACATTTTGTTCCTTGATCTAATGTGGGAATAAAGGTTTGTCTTTTCACTAATATCACATTTCACAGGCAGTGATGGTCTCCCAGAAGATCCCAGGACAGCACAGAAATACAGCATACTATATTGACCTGGTTCTCATTATAGCTGCTACATCTAGAAGTTTTATATTTAATTTCTGCTATTTGCTGATAATTTTCTTTTTCCCACAGAAGTTATATATTCAATTTCTGCCATTTGCGGGTAATTCATCCTTTAATAAAATGAAAACCAATCTGGTTCTTACAAAACTTACATTCTAATAGAGGGCAGAGACAAAAAGAAGTGAACAATGAATACAAATAATTTCTCATTTTCATAGATCTTAGATGAAAATAAGACTTTGGGCAGACAATATCTGGGATATGATAGGAAAACCTATTTTAGATGTGGTGGGCAGGGCAGTAAATGCATCTCTAAGTGAGTGACAGGTCAGGTGGGACCTTAAAGTGAGAAGGGACTAATTATAAAATGAGAAAAAAAGATAGAAAAATGTAAAAGGAAGGAAAGAAGAAATAATAGAAGAAAGGAAGGAAGGAAGGAAGGAAGGAAGGAAGGAAGGAAGGAAGGAAGGAAGGAAGGAAGGAAGGAAAGAAGGAAGGAAGGAAGGAAGGAAGGAAGGAAGGAAGGAAGGAAGGAGAGAGGGAGGGAGGGGGGAGGGAGGGAGGGAGGAGATAAGAAGTAAGGAGAAAGAAGAAAAGAAAGAAAGAAACTTTTGACAGAAAACATGAGGTTAGGTGCAGGAAGAGATTTGAGCACAGAAATAACAAAACAAGGGCAGGGTAGCTGCAGTGTGGTGAGCATGGCGGAAAGTGACACCAGATGAAGTTGGAATATGGGTCAGTAACCAGGACATCACAGTCATGAGAAGGCCTTGATATAATTTCAAAAATGTTAAGATAAGACCTATTAATTTTTGAAATGTTAAATGTCTGATAGGACAGAAAGTAATGAGCTCTTTGTTATAATTTTAAGAATTTTTGATGGTGGTTGCCTTCTGAATTATTGGAATCCATCCTATCCATACTTGTCCACTTTGCCTAGTGGAAGCCAGTCCTACCAATTCCTAATAATTCAAAGATTGCCGATCGTGCAAGCGAAGTGTAGTGTATTTTTTTTCTGCCAGTAACATTTTCTTCAGTTGGAATGAGAACCATCTGAAGCACAAAAATCTCACACACAATTTAACAGATTTGCTTTGGGCACACGCTGGCCCACACCCTGGTCTCCTCTACCATTCTCCTGACTTGGGTCCATAATAGTCCCAGGCTGTGGTTCTAACTGTTTTACTCCTGTAGTTATAATGCTGTTTCTGTACCTGTCTTTCTCCTCTGTTATAAACTGAGTTCATCATCCAATCTTCCTCCCCCTTTGAGGTAAACTAACAAATCTATTTTATACTCTATTAATGATTATTATTTTTTTATTTTTCCAAATCTCACTTTTATAAACCAGAAATTGTCAAATTAAATTAAATTATTTTTAAGAACACTCAAAAATAATTGTGTTAATCAGAAACTTTTAAGTGTTCATTTCTGAGCAATATATAAAATTTTGATGGGGAGGTAAATCATGATGAGTTCATAAACTCTTGTAATATCTGTCATTTAATGAAACAAATTAGAGGTTTCAACTTGTTTCTCAGAAAAGTAAAAATGCAATAACTGAAAACACTATAAAATCTTACAGTTAATAAAAGTTCAACTATCCAAGGCTTTTATCTTTATTTTATTACCATTACAAATAATTGTAAAATACAGAGTAGGGAAAATATATATTTACAGTTGTTTGCATGGAAAATAATGTAATAATAAATAATAATACAAGAATAAACTCTATCTCACATATTCACAACTGTAAACTTACATTTGCCCCTCCCTATATAATGAATTTGAAAGTCCTCTGTATTTATTAATTTTATTTACACTTAATAACTACAGGAATATAGTAATACTATATTAGATTACATATTTTTCATTTTGTTAGGCCAGATTGCTAACAGATGAGTGAAGTAGCTGTAACTTCCTTTAGTTTTGGAGACATTCTCTCTCATCCCTTTTCCTTCAAGTGCTTTCCAATGTAAGATAAATTCTATCAAAGTGTTAGTTGGGGTAAATTTCACCACACAATTTCAGTGCAGATGTGCAATGAATATATTCTCAAAATTGCCAGCAACAATAAGTAAATTAAATACAAACTGAGCAAACAGAATTGAGCCCAGAAAGTGTACCTGTCCTTTGCCTGTGTTGTTCTTGTCTGTTCCACAGTCTACAGATGTCTCTGCAGAAGGCTTCTAATAAATTATGTCATGGATTGTTATTATTCCAAAAAGTTCAAGGAGCAACAGATTACTGATGTCAAGAATTACAAAAAAAGTAAAGAAAAGCTACATTAGAATCAAAGTTTGGAGGTCTTAACCGCTCCTCCTCTCTGATTCCCCTCTGGAGATCAATGTGCACTGCATGCCTGGGCTTGAGTAAAAGCAGTTTTCTCTTGTCTGGAGTCCTGATGGGCAGACATCCAGGTGTCATAGCTACATGACACTGAGAATTGAGTGACATTTGGTGACTAAATCAAGCAAAATTCTGATCTTTGATTCATGGTTCTGTCATGTATCCTGGGATGAGTTAAGAAATTAGTTTGTGTCCTCTCATTTATTGAAAGGAGTAGTCAAGTTTTTGTGGGTGCACTTCCATTAGGAACTGGAAAGTTCCCTATTCACCTGAAATGTGCAGCCATCCTCAACTTTCTGTAAGATAAGTTAACTTGAGCAATATCATTGAAACTTCTGCTTGGGGTGACCCAAAGGTAATGACAATTTGAATCAAAAAGTATATATCCAAATGTATTTGCGTTAGAGATCTCATAATCACTTAACTTTCAAAAATATTCTCTGCTTGCAGAAAAGGTGCCTATAAGATTTTGTATTTTATCTGAAGTTGCCTTTCTAATTAGTTGCCCCTTTACCTACTAAATACCCTGAAAATTCTTCCCCCTCAAAAGAATTTGCTACCTGACCTGTAGTGGTGCAGCGGATCAAGCGTTGACCTGGAATGCTGAGGTCGCCTGTACAAAACCCTGGGCTTGCCCGGTCAAGGCACATATGGGAGTTGATGCTTCCTGCGCCTCCCTCCTTCTCTCTCTCACTATCTCTCTCTCTCTGTCTCTCTTCTCTAAAATGAATAAATAAATAAAAATAATTAAAAAATTTAAAAAAAAAGAATTTGCTAATAGTCATTTACAGTTTACCATGAGATAAAGTCATTGTCTTTTCAACTGAAGGAATACATGCTTGTGTTGACAATAAATTTAAGAATTTGTCAGCCCTGACCAGTGGTTCAGTGGATAGAGCATTGGCTTAAAGTATGGGTGTCCCTATCAGGGCAAACAGGAGAAGCAACCATCTGCTCTTCCCCTTCTCTCTTTCCCTTTCACAGCCAGTGACTCGACTGGTTTGTGTGTGACCCCAGGCACTGAGGATAGCTCTGTTAGTCTGAGCACGTCAGCCTCAGGTGCTGAAAATAGCTCTGTACTCAAGCACTGGGCCCAGATGGTGTTGCTGGATGGATCCTAGTAGTGTCAAATGCAGGAGTCTATTTATCTCCCTTACTCTCACCTAAAAGAAAGAAAGAAAGAAAGAAAGAAAGAAAGAAAGAAAGAAAGAAAGAAAGAAAGAAAGAAAGAAAGAAAGAAAGAAAGAAAGAAAAGAAGAAAAGAAGAAAAAGAGAAAGAAAAGAATTTGTCTTCTAATGAGGAAACTCAGAAACCAGAAAAGAGAAAGTGAAATGTAAAAACATGGTAGGAAGAAAGAAAGAACAGGGTGGGGAAGGGAAGAGAATTCAGGGGAATAAATAATTGCTTTTTTAAATTTATTTATTCAGTAAGAGGAGAGGAGGCAGAGACAGACTCCCGCATGCATCCTGACTGGGATCTATTCACCCAGCAAGCCTACTAGGAAGCTATGTTCTGCCCAGGTGGGGCCATTGCTCCAATGCTTCAAAGAGCTTTTCTTAGCACCTGAGGCTGAGGCCAGGGAACCATGCTCAGTGCCTGGGGCCAACTTGCTCTAATTGAGCCATGGATGCAAAAGGAGAAGAAAGAGAGAGAAGTGAGGAGGGAGGGGTGGAAAAGCAAATGGGTGCTTCTCCTGTGTACCCTGACTGGGAATCAAACCTGGGACATCCACAGGCTTGGCTGATGCTTTACCACTGAGCCAAATGGCCAGGGCCAATAATTGCTTTTTGAACATAAAGTAAGGGACAAATGTGGTGCTATTAACTTTCAAGTCCAGGGGTCCCCAAACTTTTTACACAAGGGGCCAGTTCACTGTCCCTCAGACCATTGGAGGGCCGGACTATAAAAAAAAACTATGAACAAATCCCTATGCACACTGCACATATCTTATTTTA
This sequence comes from Saccopteryx leptura, assembly GCF_036850995.1. NCBI lineage: Eukaryota > Metazoa > Chordata > Mammalia > Chiroptera > Emballonuridae > Saccopteryx > Saccopteryx leptura. Next base: position 54,137,894 of record NC_089512.1, read on the forward strand.
AAGTAAAAAAACCAAAACAGGAACAAATACAATATTTAAAATAAAGAACAAGTAAATTTAAATCAGCAAACTGACCAGTATTTCAATGGGAACTATGCTCCTCTCACTGACCACCAATGAGGTGCCCCTTCCGGAAGTGCAGTGGGGAAGAGATAAACGGCCTCAGGGGGCCGCATGTGACCCGCAGGCCGTAATTTGGGGACCCCTGTTCAAGTCCTTATGCCATTTGGTCGCATAGCCACATCTCAGGTAAATTTTGAGAGATGAGCTAAGATTTCTTCACCCTGAATATCCTTTTTGCCTTTTGATTCTTGAGCATGTGCATCAGCAAAAGGTATGGAATTAGAGGCCCAGATGATAATGTCAAGGTAGCTAGAACATGAACTCCTATCTTTTCAGCTTCCCAGTAAATTTTTGTGATTATTTACACAAAACAATAACTTTGAGAGAAAATACTTTTGTGCATCAAGAACCAAGTTCCTTATATAAGCAATAGATTTAGAGGGTTTACTTAATCTGGTTTACTCACAAGAACAATGGAAGGAAAAATCCTTTTTCGTTCTAGATAACATTAGAATTAGCAGCTGGGTTGGCTATCATTCTGGTAAATGAACCCACAGTCCTCCAGCCCTGTGCCAAGCTCAGGCAGGAAGGAGGTAGAATAATGTGCAAATAAGACATACATTTAATCTGCACAGGCTATTTTTTATTATAATAACATTTAGGTTGTCTTTTATTTCAGTCTGCATAAAAAGTACAGTGCCGTTAACAGGCAATTATGCCAAAATGCCATTTATTTTTACTATTATGCATTTAGTAATTATGGATTATCATTATAAAAGAAACATAGGGATCTCTATAGTATTCTTCATTTGAGAATTCTGAAGCACTTAATAAATTATTGCCACTATCCAGTGGAAAATAACACAACTTAAAAGGATTGTAAGTAATTCATCCGAGACACACTAGCCTTTTAGAAACACCTAACTTTGGAAAAAATTCAAAATACTTTATAAATAATCTTAAAGTTTCCCTCACATCACACCTGTGAAAATCATTATCTTCTATTTTACAGAAAATAAATATTATATATTCTCATCTCTATAGCCCTTAAGTGTTTCAAAATTTTACTTACTTCTACTAACTTAATTTTGTCTGCATAATAACCATGTATTAGGCTGAACAGGCATAGATATTTCCATTTTATATATGATACTAAAAAAAAAAAGGCTCCATGTGCTCTTCTCCAAGGCACACATGAGAAACTGGCAAATACAGGTGTGGGTCTCCATCTCCAACATCAAAGATTTTTTCCTATCAAATCATAAGACACAAAAAAGTTACATGCCTTCCAGACCAATGTGGGAAAAACCTTTATATTTCACTGGATTCTTATGAAGAATGCAAAGGGCCTAGTCTTGTCTCCAGAGAACGCAACTCGGTAGGTCTGGCTAAAGCCTAGGAATCTGCTTATTGAACAAGATCCAATTGTATTTTATGGTGATGGACCACAGATTGCACTCAGAGAGACAAATGGCCCTTCCTCTAGAGATGTAGTTTATAGATTAGAGAAGCAGATGTACTGTAGACACTAGAACCATGATGGTGAACCTTTTTATAGAAACCACCCACTTTTGCAGTACTGGTCAACCTGGACCCTCCCGCCCACTAGTGGGCGTTCCAGCTTTCATGGTGCGCCAAGTCCACTAGTGGGCAGGAGGGACCAGGTTGACCAGCACTGCAAAAGTGGGCGGTTTTTATAAAAAGGTTTGCCATCACAGCTCTAGAAGGATGCCATGGATGCTCTACACAGTTAATTTCATAGAGGGGTTTTCTTTTGTAAGATATATATTGATACATACACACATACATCAAATTATATATAATATTATCTATAATATTATCTAAGATTATATAATATAATAATATCAAACTTATAAATATATTTAATTACATATAAAATCATTTATATATAAAAATTAACTATATATAATACCATGTGTTTATTTTAAAGATCTCTCCCACTTTTCGAAAGTTTGCATTATGCCACTTGACTTTTACAAAAGACCCACATTGTGTCTGCTGAGAGAAATCAAAGATTTTTGCCTTGAGAAAGAAAGGCAAAAAGCAAAATTAGCATGTAGTGTTTGTTTTGGGGGGGCCCTCAGAGAGGCAGCAGCACCCTGAGTAGTGAGAGGGCCTCCCCCCCAAACTCCTTCCCTGGGAATGACACTCAGTGTGGCAGCATGAGGCCACCAGAACTTTGAACTTGGTCCAGGAGCCTCTGTGCTTTATCTTGATTTATCTTGTTCACCCGTTAACAAGATGTGTCCTAAGATTATAGCTTCTTCGCTTTACACCACTTTGTCTTATGAAAGGTTTCATGGGAAAATAGTGGGGAAAACCTGTTCGTGATTATGCATATGCACATGTATATATATATTTACTGAAATTAGGTGATGCTTTCCTTGTAGAAGTATAAGTTAATGTGATCTGAGAACGATGTACTTTATAAATATTTTGCACTACATTACATAAAAATGTTCGTAGTATTTAATTCTTATAAAAGTCCTGTGAGCTCTCTGCTGACATTATCCTCATTTTACAGATGAGGAAACTGTTCAGCTGTTAGATGTAAAATGGTGTTTATATAAGCTTACCAGAGTGCCTATAAAAGCAAGGCGTTATGGTAAAAGAGGGAAATTCAATGATTTTTAAACACTTCTATTTAGATTTGCTGTAATCAAAATGAACAAGGATTAAGCTTTCCTTTTTAGCTTATACTGAGTTTACTTTACTACTAAGTAGAAACAGCAAACTGATAACTGCATATATTTATACATTTCAAAGATGAGTAGGTATCACTCACTTCTTGTTTTAAACTTCTCAGGAATTCCACGAGGCTGATTGATATCATCACCTCTGACTATCATTACCTCTGATGCATGGGAAAGAGGTGGGGTGACAACATCTATTATTGTATATTTCATTATTGTAAAAAAGTGTTCTGGACTTGAAATCAAAAGATCCAGTTTTAAACACCCATTTATCAGATTTACAAACTTTAGCAGAACGTTGTTATCTCTTTGAGTCTTATTTAATAAATGGTGGCTTTAAGAAAGTTTATACCAGGTTTAGGGACTGGCAGAACCATTCAAAATTTCTGGTGACAGAGCTCATATTAAATAAATGCTCCTTAATGCCAATTTCTACCCCAGGATTCTATTGATTTAACAAATAACCTTTTAGAAATAGAAAAAGTTACATCAGAGGTGAAAGATAATGTCCAAGGTAGACCTTCTGAAAGCAGAGTTTGTCAGAAATGAAGAGATTAGTAATTTATTGCTTACAAAATAAAGTCGGTGTTTAATTTTTATTTTTTCTGAAAATTTGCAAAGAATTACTGTGATTTCTTTTCAAGAAATCTTTGGGTTGTATGCAGCTTTATTTCTGTTAACAGATAGAACATTTCAAACTTTACAATTTATTACCTCACTTAAATTTCACTATTACCTTGTGAGGTAATTATTCTTATCCTAATTTCCATAGTTTGAAAAGCTGAGATTCGGGAAAGCAAAATGACGTTTTGACATCAAAGTTTATGCTCTCCAGTATACCTTGCACCTGGGTTCCTGAGGCCCTCACCACAGAATCCTTTTCTGGGTAATTGAAGTGGAATATCACTTATTAAAAGACTGTCAGGACCTTTCCAGGAATCCTAGGGTGTCCTTGCCAGTGACTCGTCTTATCAACGTTGTCTTCTCTCTCTGTACTCTTTAGTTCTCACAAACTAAAAAGGACTTTATGCCTTGTCATTTCTAGGTCCATCCCAAGTTTTACCTCCAGCCATTTCTATTTAGTTTGATGCTTTACTTCATTTACTCTTTGATGCCCTTGAAACTCTTAAATTTTAGTCTCAGGCCAGAAATAAGTATCTAAAAATGAAAGTGGACATATAGACTTTATGTTTATTATGCTGTAATTCCTTCTATCGAGTGCATAGGACCCAGAGAACTGGCTGCCTTTCCTTAGTGTCACAAACGTCCCTTCCTCCACCCATTGCTGCCTATAGGAATGCTCCAGGACCATCAGCATACTGCAAATGTTTACTGCAAATGACATGAACTTTTGTTGATTAAACAAACCATAAATTTGAGAATCATTATTAAATACTGAGCTCATCCTTTGAAAAATGTCTGGCTCTTGTAGTTACCTTATAAATATTTGTTGACTAAATGAATGAATATGTTAATTCAAGTGTGGGACAAAATGTAACAGAACACAGCACCAGTTACTATGGGAGTGACAAGGGAGAAACATGCTTTCCTATAGAAAGTCTTTCTTGCTTCCTAAAGGAATATGTCTTTTATATTTCTGAATGGAGTGAAGATGGGAATAATTACTGAAAAAACCAGAAGAGAGAATTTGATTGCGAAAATAATAAGGGTGTGTGTGTGTGTGTGTGTGTGTGTGTGTGTGTGTGTGTGTGTGTGGCGGGTTTGGGCGGAAGAGAGATGGGAGGTTAAAGAAAGCTGAAGCAGCTTGGCTGAGTGCAAAGGCTGCAGAGGAAGGAAAAATAAAAGGACTGTTTGTGCAGAGGTGAAGTAAGAGAGAGGAAGTTGAAGGAAATTTGCATACTTCTGTAACGTTCTGTAATATTTGGCCATGTGGTGTCTGATAAAGACTGTTATGGGTCTTCATGAAATAGTAAAAATATCCATTTCTCTTTAATATAGAGCTGATTGTTCCTAGGCTATGTCAAAATGCTGACGTTTGCTTCCCCAAAAAGTGGCGAGACAGGAGCTTGTCACATTCTGGTTACAGATGCTAATAGTGCTCTTTGCTCCAGGCAGCTCCAAGCAAATCACTCTCCTGTGCCTTTTCTTATCAGCGCTTTTGGTTTTTTAACTTTCTGCAACTGGGCAATAAGAGTACTAAATCACCGCCCTTCCCACCCTCTGCCCACTACCGTACACATGCAGATCTCAGTAAACCATAATGCTTCACCAGCGTACCACCACGGGGACAAGGGCTGGTCAGAGAACACAGAGATTTTACACAAAATCTGCTGAATGCCAAAGAAATTATAAATAAAATGAAGTGGGGAATGTGGACGAATCATCCAGATAGAGTTGCTTTAAGATTTACACTTATATTTTAATCTCTTGTATATATATATATCAATCCAATACCTGAGCTTTTTGACTTGGAGTCTGGGTATTTTGCTGAAGAAGGGATGAGCAGTTTGTAGACTTTGAAAAGAAAATCGTACTACTTATTTAAGAATACCACTCTTCGGCATGTGTGAATCAGCAGCTAAAGGCAAATGAGAACATGGTAATTACAATAAATTGAAATCAAGTCTATCTATAAATTTGCTAGCCAATGAATGGTCAATCTGGATAGGCATTCCAAATTGTTTAAAAACATCTACAATGGAACTGATGGCAATTATTTCAAATCTGAGCTAAGAATAATTTTTTAAAAGCAGATTTATCGGATAATCTATAAGAACTTCATTTCACAAATGGGCAGGAATATTTCTGCATAGCTCTAAATTTCAAGAAAGAGACTCCTTCGAGTGGTAGCATTAACTGAATAAAATACTTGAAAATCATATTGTAGTTCAGCCTTTCCCCTAATTTGAATTTATCCTGTGTTCTTCATGATACCATGATATCTCACTATTCCTTTTAGTTATTAACTCATCACAAAATATATAACTACATGTTATTGCTCAGGCATAATGTTTAGAAGTGATACTACACAAATAAATAAAACAACACTTAACTCTTTTTTTTTTTTTTTTTGGTATTTTTCTGAAGCTGGAAACGGGGACAGTCAGACAGACTCCCGCATGCGCCCAACCGGGATCCACCCGGCACGTCCACCAGGGGCGATGCTCTGCCCACCAGGGGGCGATGCTCTGCCCCTCCGGGGCATCGCTCTGCCGCGACCAGAGCCACTCCAGCGCCTGGGGCAGAGGCCAAGGAGCCATCCCCAGCGCCCGGGCCATCTTTGCTCCAATGGAGCCTTGGCTGCGGGAGGGGAAGAGAGAGACAGAGAGGAAGGAGAGGGGGAGGGGTGGAGAAGCAATTGGGCGCTTCTCCTGTGTGCCCTGGCCGGGAATCGAACCCGGGTCCCCCGCACGCCAGGCCGACGCTCTACCGCTGAGCCAACCGGCCAGGGCACAACACTTAACTCTTAACCTCACTAAAGAATGGGGAAAGTGGACATTCACAAAACAAACAAATAAAAAATTGACCAATATTAATTAAATTCCTTCTGTGTGTCAGATATTATTCTACATATTGGGAACCTAATACTTAATAAAACATAAATGTCCCATTTTCATGAACTTAATCAAGGAGGGTCTGTAAGTGCTGGCATGTAGACATGTGCAATGCATTATCAAAAACAAAAAGTAAAAATGCTTTTCTTTCTCCGGGGAATAGTATTGAAATCCCAATTGGAATTCTTTAACAACTTCAGTTATTACTATAGTATCCCAAAGGATATTGGGCAATGTAACAGATTGAGAATCAGAACTCACTTGCAACCTTAACTCAGTTTGTGTAATCTGATAAGTAATTTAACATAGCTAGGTCACATTTTCTGTATCGGTTATTAACTGTAAAGTGAGAGAGGTTGGGTCAAGTATTTCCCAAGATCTCGTCAACACCAAAACAGTGTTTCTGAAACTACAGCCTTTATTTAGTCCAGGGATGTTTGCTGGGATAATTTCAAATAGTAAGGGAGAACAAAGGGGAATTGGGTAATATTAAAATATATTTTTCAGTCCCCATCTAGTTGGCTCAGTGGATAGAGTGTCGGCCTGGAGTATGGATGTCATGGGTTCAAGTACCAGTCAGGGCACACACGAGAAGTGGCCGTCTGTTTCTCTCCCTCTCCCTCTTCTCTCTCTCTTCTCCTCCCATAGCTGGTGGCTAAACGGATTTGAGCATCAGCCCTGGGCAATGAGGATAGCTCAGTTAATTTGATCATTGGTCCCAGACTGGAAGTTCTGGTTGGATTTTGGTTGGAGCACATGTGGGGGTCTGTCTCTCTATCTCCCTTCCCCTCACTAGAGGGAACATTGTTAATCAAGGGAAGATGGGTCTTCCGCTTTGGTACTCACTACGGCTCTTTACCAAGTATTTCCTATTTTCTTCATTCTGGGTCTATGGTCGAACTACACTTGAAGTTGGGCCTGTTAGGTGATTTGTTTAGGTCTATAATATATGAGTAGGAGTCTTAATAAAATGACACAAAATTTTTTACCTCTTCTTGCATTACTCAAGGTGACAAATAATATTCCAAATAGGAAAGGTTCATCAACTTGTGTCCCAGAGTGAAGACAATGAGAAGCAGATTCCTGCTAACCTAGATGAACATATAACCCTGGAAAGACCTTTATTGTTTTGAGCCACTGAGATTTGTGAGATGGTTTTTAATGTAACATGACTGTACCCATTCTAACTAATATGAGAACTATATTAGCAAAACACCTGCATTACCAATAATTCTGTTCTTGTTTTCATGCTTCTTTGTATATAAAGCTGAAAAGGTTTATACCCCTAGTAGTTTTTGGCCCTTACAAAAATGGGAGATAATTGATCTTATCTACACACAATTTTCTAGAGGCTTATTAAACTTTTCAAACTGAAAACTAAATGTTATTTTATCTTTCACTCTCAAACTAATTTGCTGAATTTGGGTAGATTTTGTGAGCAGTATCATTTAAACATATATACTCCAAAGCTCTACCCCGGACTGTAAAAGCTCAGTGGAGATTCATTGTAGATGCTGTGCCCAGCACTCCTGCTTCCATCCCATTTCCCTGTCTTGAAGACTGAATTACCCCTTAATAATATTTCTCAGCCTAATTAGAGATCCTTTCAGATGTAATAATGCTCCAAGGTCCTGGATACTTATTATTATTTTTTTTTTTGTATTTTTCTGAAGCTGGAAATGGGGAGAGACAGTCAGACAGACTCCCGCATGCGCCCGACTGGGATCCACCCGGCACGCCCACCAGGGGGCGAGGCTCTGCCCACCAGGGGGCGATGCTCTGCCCCTCCGAGGCGTCACTCTGCCGCAACCAGAGCCACTCTAGCGCCTGGGGCAGAGGCCAAGGAGCCATCCCCAGCGCCCGGGCCATCTTTGCTCCAATGGAGCCTTGGCTGCGGGAGGGGAAGAGAGAGACAGAGACGAAGGAGAGGGGGAGGGGTGGAGAAGCAAATGGGCGCTTCTCCTATGTGCCCTGGCTGGGAATCGAGCCCGGGTCCCCCGCACGCCAGGCCGACGCTCTACCGCTGAGCCAACCGGCCAGGGCTGGATACTTATTCTTATCAACTCATTATTACCTTCCAGAAGATTCCTCATCCATGTAAAAATGGCACGAAGCCTGCATGAGGCGGACTCATTTAGCACCTGTCTGTCCATACACCACCCACCCCTAACATGTGGACCTCCAGCACCAAACTGGAGGCTCCCACAGATCAAATCATGGTTTACGAAATACATCCCACAATACAACACCGCCAGCAATTATATTATGGCTGTAACTCACGTTGTTCAAGTGTTGACCACCACACTATGAAAAGATTATATTTTGTGATACTTTTAAGACTTAAGAAGCCAAGGAGGGGGAGGAAGAAAAAAAACATGGGCGGTCACGATTTGCTGGTAATTGGTCTTTTCTGATCTGCCTACAATGTTTGTTCAGACCTGAGACACAATTCGCTAACCTGTTACAGAAAGAAATAATTATCCCATTCATCAGCCCTTAGTAATAATTCATAAAGTCTGAACTATGTTACCAATCGTGTGTCTTTTCATGCCAGCTTTATTTCTGCTGGTAAATAACAATCCATTTAATTACAGAAATAAATCTGCCATGCCATCACCAGGAACTTGAAAGTGATAAAAAAGCTTAATAAAATAAGCCCCAGAAATAGATAACTCAATTAAATGCCATTCTTTGTCCTCAACATCATTTTATTTTAGTTCTTTGAAGACTGCCGCACGCCCCTCATTCTGACTGCCCAGTGGAGATAATTGCTAGTCATCTCATTAGTTGTTGCCTCTCTGAGTTCTCTGTTGTAACTATGGCGTTTCTTATCAGTTCCAGGCTCTTTGGCAGGCAGCCTGAACTCTTGCCTGTATTGCATATTCTTTTCTCTTTCTACTGCCATTTATTCCTTCGCTTTTGCTATGATCCCTTGTCCTAGAAAAGGTAATTTCACACATACCGACTTACTGCAATTTAGGTCAAAGAAACCAGGAGCCATGACAATAAGATCTTTATTTAGAAAAGAAAAGTTTCTGATCTATTTCTGCTGTTAAGCTTGTGAGGAATCTCACCTTCTCCTGTATTGTGGATATTGCAAAAAAAAAAAAAAGAGGCATTTTTAAATTACCCTTTTTTAGAAAAGTCCTGCGAGGTACCAAATATGCTAGTGTTTTCCATAATTCAAGATAAGTAAGACTACTTTATAGAAAACAAGGGGCTCTGATCCTTGACTTAATATCTTTGATAAATCTTCTCTGACTTGGTTCAACGAGATCTCACCTACCTTTTTATGCTACAGTCATTTATGGGAGAGTTTAGTGTACCACGATTATATTGGCTTTGGCAGTTTGAGAAGGTGTAGGAGATTATTTTAAGGGGTTAACTTTATTTTGCATTTGCTAATAAATAATCATTTATTATTTGTGAGAAGGTGTGTTTATATATTCAGACACTGTGCTGGCACTGTTCCAAACACTTTGCAAAGATTGTATCATTTTTAGTAAACATAACAATCGTACTTTCTAAATGAAGAAACTAAGATTTTGAAAGTTCAGCCAACTCGACCAAGAATACACAGCTCAAAAGTGCTAAAGTTAGCATTAAATACTCAAGGATGGACCGTGGAAACTTCTAACTCCATTACTCCTTTTTCCCCAACCTGTGTCATCCACTACCCAGAGGACTTTAAAAAGTTGCTAAATTCAAGTCACCAGGTACTGTTCAAGGCCTTCAATGAACAAAGTGCAACACCAGATGCTGTAACATGCACTGGGTATAAAAAGAAACTCACAATCAAGTTATGGTGTATCTAATGTTGCCTTAGAAGTCTCTAAAGAGAGAAAAATAAAACAAACAGAGAAAGCTATTTTTCTTCTTTTTTTTTAGTGACAGCCGGTCCCACCAAATGTTTACTTTTATCCTGGAGGTTCATGCCACTAATTGAAATAGGAGATGGTTTGCTAGATTTTATGTATTATTATTATTTGCTAGATTTTAGTCATCTTTCTACCAGATAGATGACTCAGGACAAATATACAGTGATGGAAAATTATTTGACTTTGGGCGATGGGTATACAACACAACCAACAGTTCAAATGCTACATAGATGTTCATCTGAAATGTTTGTACTCTTATTGATCAATGTTCCCTCCATTCAGTTTAATTTCAAAATTAAAACGATTTAAATAAAGACCTTATTGACTCTGTAGCATGAAAGTCACCTGAGATGTGAAGGCTATTTAAAAGAGCAACATCTCTTTGAGACATGGAAAAAAGAACATGTAAAAAAGAAAACAGATCCCAGATTAAACTCATGATGTTGCCAGAGAGAAGGCAATGCTGAGGACTTCACATGGATTTGAATGTAGACATGGGACTGATTCTGGTGCTGCTCTGATAAAGGTTAAATGAAAAAGCCCTTTACCAAACGGCAGCTTTAAGCTTTTAATAAAAATGATCTGAAGTGCCTACTGTATGCCCTGCCCTGAACTGAGCACCCGGCGTCCAGAGGGAAATATAAATTTCCCACTGTCTTTCATCAAGGAGCCCCCCTGCTGGTGAGCGAGACAAGGTGAGCACATTAATACACAAATAAAAATTCAATGATATGTAATGATTAAGACTAGAATCAAAAGTAGCGGTGTATGGCCAGCAGCTGCGGCCATCACGACCATCCACATGCAGGTTCTCATTAGATTCAGGCAGACGATCAACAGTGGAGCCAAAAAATGGTGGGCCATTCCTTTATTCAAGTTTCGCACTGGCTGATGAGCCAACACCTCATTCAGAGCTCACAGAGCCCTGACACATTCTCCTGTTCCACAACCAGGAGGATCTTCTCCAGTTTCTCCTAGACTCAAAGGCCTCACTGGTCTTGGTGGTGCTAGCAAAAGCCCCTCACCTCTGGTTCCCCGTCTGCCAGCATGGTTTCTCTCTCTTTAGCACTCCTCCTTCTGCTCTATCTGCCAAACATTTCTGGCATGAAAACCTCTCCTCCGGCAAACATTAGTAAAACAATGCCCCTTCTCAATGGCAGGAAGATAATTTGCAATTTCAAAGATCACATACCTGGCACTGCTCAGCGCCATTTTTTTAACACTAAAAGTGAGAAAACTCAAGTAATACAAATTTTACAAACTCATTTGCCCAACAAGCGGTGAAGAGTGAAGAGCTAGGGAGACTAAAGAAGACAACTACTCCAGGTCGGTGGGTCAGCATCTCATTGTGTAGCCTCAGCCCCATGTGAAAATTTTTCTCCCTTTCATGTGATCACCTTTGCAAACTAAATTGTGCTGTTTTGTGCCCCTTTGAAGAGATAGCTAGGATGCTGATATGCAGTGTTTCTGGTCTGTGGTAAGGGTTTACCATAGCTGGAATCTCCACTGCCAGGTTCATATCAGATGCTTCAGATACCTTAATCTGAGAGTCTGAATTATACTAATGAAAACATATATTCACTTTAAAATTCTCATTAATTTATACACAGCTAAACATGAATTCACTTTCTACCTAGCAAGAAGTATCAATTTGGGCATAATTTAAAGTATATAAGAAAACTTTTAAATAATGTCTTTGACTACTCATCCCTTGAATTTAGAACATATTACATTTTAAATCTCTCATAGCAAATCTGAAGCTAAATCAAGAATATTTTAAGTATTTTATAAAACCATGGATACAATTATGGTATCCAAATACTATACTATTAATGTGTAAATAAATGTAAATTTCATCACATACTAGAAGTATGCTTTTTGTCAAACTCATTCAGCCACATCATGTATTTATTTTACTACAATAACACATGGGGGAAAAAAACGTAACAAGGTAATTATCAGTCATTCTCACCATGATAGTCGGCATATTGGTTCAGCAAAAGATAGGGGAATGATACTGCTTTCTTAATATTTTGCAACACTTAGAAGTCTAATACTAAATCTAAAAAGGATGATAAAAAGGGAGTAATGAATACATATTCTTTTTTTCTTAACTTCAATCAAAGTTGGGAAAATGTTAGCCATTCTGGAAAAATCCAAGAAACACATGATGTTGGTGAAATAATAAAGAATGACATGATCAACAGTATTCTATTTTTTTCTATTCTGGAGTTTGAGGGTTTTCCGCTTAATAATGAGATTATACTAACTCTTGGTTATAACATCCTAAATTAGACAGTTTAAGTTGCAATTTTCCGATATGAGTATATTTTATATAAAGGGCATAGAACTAAAATCTTGATAGATAATAACATATCAGATTGCTATGGACAAAGAATAAGACAGTTCCACTAGGACTTCTGAAAACAGCCACTGTATTGGTGGCCTTCCCCACACTCCAAGATTAATCAGAAATTACTGTTTGATGTTTGCTCCAGCTTTCAATAGGAACACTAAGTCTTTTAAATGCACGATTCAATGTTCAACATTCTCGTTGATTATTTTAATCACATCACACACAGAAGTACTTCAGTCATCCAATATTTCCCAGGAGGCACAGTTTCGATTGCTATCTCTAATCTTTTTAGAGCACCCTCTTCTGCTACTGATCATTAATTAAACAGTTCTGCTGATGCTACCTTTGGCTGCTGTTTCTCTAGGAGCTGCCCAATTGACTGTCATCATATTGTGTCCTTCATTGCAATGACACTGCTCCATCATCAATTATTATCCTCTTTCACAACTCTTTTCTCCTCTTGTAATTTTATTTCATGACTTGATACATCTTTACAATCAAATTCTACCTTATTTATTTAAATTACTGCTCTTCAAAAGCACTACCAATCTTTCTTTGTAATTATTTCCTTATTTCCCAAAGGAGTTTAAGACTTCAACATCAAGTATAGACATGCAAAAGTAAATTCCCAGATTAAAGAATAAGTTTCAAGCCAGAAGCCAAGTTTGATATCAAAAATCGATATCCATTGGAAAGGGGCAGAAGCTAGAGTAATAATATCGATCAATTAATTTTTTTCACTCACTGAATTTATTCATTCAATGGCAAATATTTATTAAGCCCTGATATTTTATCAGACACTGTGCTGGACCCTTTGGTGAGCAAAGATGAATTGGAATTTTTGGCAGACTGTATTTTTCAATGGGGTCACACCCACATCCTTTTCTCATCATATAACTTGAGACTTCCTCTATAGAGAAATGAGGGTCTATATGCTTGCCCCATAAAGCTGCATAGGCTTGAAACAGATGTGATTTGGATCTTGAAGCTAGATCAAAAAAGCCATACAGCTTTTACCTGTTTTTTTTTGTGATGCTGACCTAGGAGCCCTAAAGTATTGTGTGAGTAATCTGACTGCCTGAGGCAGCTATGCCAGGAGGAAGCCCAAATAAACAGCCAGCAGGAAATAAAGCCCTCAGCTGTGCCTGATTTCATTACCAACTTGCCAGCCATGTGAGTGAGCCATCTTAAAAGTGGCTGTTTAGCTTCAGGTCAAGCTTCCTCGCCTGATGTTGTGTGGAGCAGAGCACATGATTCCTACCGAATCCCACCCAAATTACAGAGTCAGTAATTCTTGTTGTTTCAGTCACTAAATTTTGGAGTGGTTTGTTATTCAGCAATAATTGATACATCCCAGACTTCAGAGCACTTACAGCCTATAGTGGAAGATGGAAAATGTTACCAACTTACATTTATATTACATATATGTACACATGTTTTCATATAGTTCATCATGTTTAGGTTAGTGGGTAAGAAAAAAAGCCCCAAGGAAGCCACACTTCCTACTGAAACAACACCGGTGAGTGAATTAGAAAGAGCTGTTCTTCCTTGTGTACTTACTTTACTGCCAGGAACACATGAGACACAAATCTAAGATGATCGTGAACATGTAATGTACCCCTAGAGTGGCACTTGGTGCAGTTATGGCCTGGGCCAAAACTTGGCATTCAGAAAGCCCCAAAACATGAGCAATAAAGTCCAGAACACCAGAATGAGAAACTCAGAAACTGATTTAATCCCTATGCCAGAACCCTCTTCCTTACTGTAGTCTTGACCTACACATCAAACTGCTGGGAAGCTTTTTTATTAACTTACAGGTCAGGAGTCAGATAATAACGATGATATCACTACTGGGACGACACTACTCCTACTAATTAATGTATGTATTCATTGATCAGTTAAATTTAAATATTTTACTAAGCATTGTATATGTTTTTCTTCTCTTTTAATCATCTCGCAACCCTATAAATGCTAACGTTACCACCTTTTCACAAGAAAAGAAACGGAAGCACAGCGAGGTGAGCGCACATGGCCAAGACCGCACAGTAGTGCGCAGCCGCGCTGTGTCAGCACTCCGCCTGCCGCAGCCTGCCGTCTTACCCAATGCACCTCGCCCTCTTAGATGCCGTGGCAATGCCTACCATTCTCAATGTCATCATCCTAACCGCCCAATTGCTGGAGACTTCCTGAGGGCAAAAATCAAGTCTTAGTCACTATTTTATCTGTATAACCACTACTGAAGTGTCTGGCGCATGCGTGGATGGTGTTCAGTAAATAGATGTTACATAAACGCATGACGGGTTGAATTACCGTATATAAGTCATTTCTCCTCCCTGTGCCATAACATCCTCATCTTCCAGAAGAGAAGATTATAGTAGATCGTCAGGAATAATCCCTTTAGGCCCAGAAATTCTACAATTTTCTGGCCTGAACTACCTCTAAGTAAAGATGCAACTAATAAACTTCATACAATGTTGCCTATTTTCAGAATAGAAAATAAAAGTTTCATAGGGTTGTACAGATATTGGCTTCTCTTACAATTAGACTTTCTACGCTACTTCAGTGAAATAGATGATACTCCCTGGATCCCAGAGGGACACCCAGGTGACAGTCACACCTTTCTTCCTAGTGATTGGTGGGGAAATAGAAAACCCTGCAAGGCCCACAGGGCTTGGCAGCCTCAGGCAGACAGAGATCAGGGTTGGGAGGCCACTAGTACATTTTCAAGTCTCTTTGTTCAGCAGGGGTAATCCACCCAGGACCTGCTCACCAAGTGACCTACAAATAAGAGAAATGGGAAACTGCAGCTTCTCTTGCAAGGTAGCAAAATGGACTCCACGTTTATATCACAGTTCTTGAAAGATGATATCTAAATGCTGTGGAGTGCTGAGTCGCCTTTAGGTGGGAGATGATCTAGCTCTGTTACCTAGTCTAATTGTACAGGTTTTATTAATTGGGGGAAGAGGAGGGAGATATTACATTGATCACCAAGCCAAATTGCTCAGTGCAACTCTCCCGCTTTGAGCTCTCACAAGTGAGAGGAGTGGCTCTCTGTCCCAGATTCTCTGCTCCATTTAAGTGTCACAGTCATCACATCAAAGTCTTTTCTTTTCTGCTCAGAAATGCTCACATTTTTCCCTCTGCAATCTACTGACTACTTTACACTGAATCTACTTACAGTAGTACTTACCTCTTTTCTCTTTATGTGTCAAATACACATTAATTGTTAACAGCTTGTTCAACCCCTGGAATGTATACCGCTGACACGAGCCTTACTGCTCTGTGATTTCCTGGGGATCACTTCCAGACTTAGTCTACTACACATTCTCACGGACCTTTGTAAATACTGGCCCTTTGTGTCTGTTATTACAATAGTGACAGGCAAGCAATTTTGCAGAGCCTACCAAGACTAGACGACTCATTTGCTCATGGCTGCCCAATCACCCTGCTCACATTCAACTATGGATGTTTCCTCCAGATGGATGTGGGAGAATACCAAACCCTTGCCTACTGGGGTTCTTCTTCTTTGTCACTCTTTGTTCTTTGCCAACAGCATCTAATGAGCACACACTCTCTCTCCTCTGTTTTCATGGCTAGTAACCATGAGGTCACTTTAACTCAGATTCTTTCTTTGAGATGAATGTCAGTCAGACAGTTAAGAATTCATGTAGATACAGTGTGGCACAGAGAAGTGCAGAACACTGGAATGATGGTCACACACTGTCTTGGGTCTGTGGTTTCCTTCGTTGCTTCAGTCTGCCTCATAGTGTGGAAACACTGTGCTCCCTGCTCCCTTCTAACCTTCAGTGGACTGGTGTATTATGGGTTGTTTGCAGTCTCCTCAGGATCTGAGTCCATAACTTTTCTCTCATTTACATGTCATGCAGAATTACAGAATTGTAACATGTGAACAGCTTCTTTACTGTTTGGCTTCTCTTCCTCTCTCTTCCTTTCATCTATTCACTCATTAAACATTTATTGAGTACCCTTTATGTACCAGATATTAAGTCACTGGAGCTACCTTGTTCGAAAAGAGAAATCAGATTTCTGATGTGCTTATATCAGGAAGACAGGGAAAGGAGGGACCAGAAAAAGAAATCACAAACAGTTATCCTGATCAATTTTCTAACGGCAATTACAGAAAAGGAGAGGCAACAGAGAGTGACGGGGGCAGATAGGATGGCCAGAGAAGACTCCTGAGTTGAAACAATTATGAGGAGAAAAGGAGCTAGCCACTTGAGAATTTGCAGTGAGAGCATTCCAGGCCAAGGAAGCAGCAGGTGCCCAATGTGATAGGCTTGACTTGATGAAAGGACAGAAATAATGTGACACAAATGATAACTCCAAACTTGAGAGCAAGAGGAGGCACTGTATATCACCCATGTTACCAAAGGTCAAACAAAAAGCAGGTAATGCCATTCCAAAGATGGACACTGGTCACCTATTTTCTCTTTTCATTCATTTTGATGTTATGTGATAGAAAGTAGATTAACACATTAAATACTAAACAAAAAAATCTGTGAGAATGCAATCAGGAAACCACTTCAGTGTATCTGGCTCTATTATGTTATTTCAGCCCTTCATTCTGAATTTTTCTTCATAAGAAAATATCTTTAACTACACACAAGCATGATGCTTGAGATAACATGGCACCAAAGTTTGAGAATTAGGGGATAAAATATATGTACATGTCTGCCAAGGAACAGGAACACAGCTGTTTAGAGCTTCATTATTCATAAAGTCAAACAACTGGATGCTGCTGATTCCAAAATAGATAAATGTTAGGATATTTATTCAGTAGAATTAATTGTGATACATTTATACAATAAAATTAAAATAACTGAAGGAGTACTACAAAGAAGAACATGAATGATACCAAAATGTGGAGGGGTGTAAAAAAAGACAAAACACAAAAGCACATATCTTGTAATGATTCAGTTTATTTGAACTTAAAAATAGACTAAAAGACATTATTTTTTGATGCATTTGAATTTGGTAAATAGAGAAGGAGAAGTAAAATAATAACCATGACCCTAAGAGGAAAGGCGGTGGGGAAGTGGGAAGGAAAACAGCTGGATGTGGGCTGGACTGGGTAGTGATTCTAGAGAGAAGGCGGTCATCAATTTCTTGACCTGCGTGGCATTACACAAGTGTTACTTTTGTGCCAAATCATTGACCTATATATTTTCTTATTGCAGCCTCATCAATGTGGATGCTAAATTTCACAATAAAACTATTGGTTAAAAATAGAGAACGACACTTCTTGGCACACACTAAGTATTACATTTATTAAAGCAGATAGTATTATTATTTGGGAAAAGACATTTCTCTTCAACTGTGAAAGGAAGGATCAAGTTAAATGTTTTTGAAGTGCCCTTATAGCTCAAAGGGTGTGTGTGTGGGGGGGATATTTTTAGAAACAATTTAACCTACTGAGTCTACAGTCTACTCTGGACTCAATTCACTGAGTATAAGATGCACCCTTTGTGTAAGAGGCACCCTTTTTTTAAAAACTTTGGGGTCTAAAAACTGAGTGTGTCTTATACAGTGGTTGTAGCTTTTTTTACTTGCATTTCCCACTTTTTTTGCGCTTGTTTTTGTGCTCACTGTTGAAGACTGTGATTCGTCATCAGACATAGATGAGGACAAGCTAATGGATGGGAGTTTTGACAGTGATGAGGAGTTGTATGAATTTGATGATGAATAAAACTTGAGTTCAATAACTTTATGTAATACATTTTTTTTTCAAATTTCAGGCCCCAAAATTAAGGTGCATCTTATACATGGGAGCATCTTATACAAGGGGAAAGATGGTATATTTGTCCAAACTTACATTTGGAAACAATTAATAAATAAATGTTTGTCAATGCTAAGGTAGTATAGGTCTTACTACGTCATGTTGCATAGCCACTGTATTTCCATTTTGCAAGTCTTTATGTGTATGATTAGCAAATTTAGTGCAATACTTTGAATTATATCTATTTTTCCTGCTAGTCTAATAACTGAATGGGATTAGAGCACTTTCTTATCTTGGTTACTGTAGAATCCTTGGGATCTGTCTGGCACAAAACAGGCAGTTAAGAGTGTTTTTGGTTCCACTTACTTTAGTCAACCTGTCACGGAGCTCACAGAACTTTAATAAATGAAAGTAATATTATCTGTTGGGACCGTGTGGGGAAAACAGCTGTGTTAGGATTGCTCGCTGGCTTACTGGCTGCAAGCCCTTTGTGCAATTAGTACAGGATGACATGACAGCACTGTTGTAAGGATATAAGTGATTCCCCTCAGGGACGATGGGATGAGATTGAGCCCCACCACTGAGAGGTGCTATTGGTTTCCTGATCCCTTACCCTCCACTGTGAAAGCAGATTTTCCTTTCCTTTTGTATTTTTTTTCTTTCTTCTTTTGGCTTGCCTGTCTTTGTGAGCCTCCAATGAAGTGGAATGGCCCACCATCCTCCAGCTCCACAGTTCCTTTACCATCTGCCCGAATTCAATGCGAATCTGCACGGCCATGGCTACCGGCCTTACAGACAGACATGTCCAAATTCTCAGGAGTTAATAATACTTTTACTGACTGGGTCTAGAGTAGTGGGCTCCCATGTGGTCCCTGGAAATGGAGGCTCTGCAAAGACATCTAGTTGTGCCCCAGGTTGAACAGTTATTAATATCTAGTTGGCAGAGGGGGGAGAAAGAGGCACATGGGGGATCACATAGGAAGATTTTGTGACAAGCGTGGGAAGGGTATATGTCCTTGTAAAATGGCACCTCGCAGATACAAAGGGGGCTGAGCAGTATAGTCCTTGTCTGGGTAGTTTGTTGTTGGAATTAAGTTACTTCTGAAAGATATGGCCCGTGACTCTGGTGGACAGCTGGTTGAGACAGCTATAAGATATTCCATTTATTTCACCAAGCCTTATACACCCAGCCCCACTAGTGAGACTGTCAGCAGGTACAGAAAGAGATATTGGATTGGTTTTTAAAAGAATTATACTTTCCTTCTTTCTAAGCCATCAGTTAGTGTGTCCAATGTTGATAATTACTTTGTGCTTACAAAAACTAGAGAGCAAGCAAACATGGGATTTATGTTTGTGCTCAGTTGTGAGGACCTAAATGTATGTGGGCGGGGGGAGGGGGCACTTGCAGAATTTTTGAGAGAAATGTCTCAAAGCATTCAACATTCAAAACAGAGAACAGTTCTGCTGGGAGATTAATCTTCATTCTCATGTAGTGCCGGTGAAACTAGAAAATACAACCACGATTCCTTGATTCACATCAATGAAGGAATATTTCCAAGTGCTCCCATTCACATCAAAACCTTAATTTGTACAAAAAACAATATCCTCCTTTTTGCAAATGCTTATTTCTTTTTCAGATTATTCCTACACTATATGTTCTTTCTTATTAAAAGTCAGCTGTAGACTTGTTGGCCATTCAGAACAGGAAATTTTGAAAAATTTAATATCCTAATAGGCTACTTGTAAGTGCTGAATGATCACCAAGAACTAGAAATTGTGAAAATTCTGCTTCCTTCTGTGATTCCAAATTAGAGCTCCCAGCATCTTTGGCCAAATTATCATATAAAATAGCATCACAGTACTGGGGTGACTTAAACATAAAAAACATGTACAGGTAATGTGGTTTAGAACCAAACCATTGAAGTACTGAAGATTAAACAGAATTAATGAATATTATGCTGCAGTCTTCACAAATGAGCCAACAAATATGCAGCAAAATCCTGAGCTGTAGCCTAGAAATAAAGAGCTTAATGTAAATCAGTGCTTATTGGTTGCCTAGAAACTAACTTGGAAGGGGGTTGGGGAGGGAGGACTACAGAACATGAAGGGTTCATAGGTTTAATAAGGAAATTATTAACTCTGAACTTCTTGGCGATGTGATATATATGTTCTACAGAGCTCCCCTCTCCCAAGAGTTCCTCCTCAATGTATCAGAGCGCAAGGTTAGAGGACCGGCAGGAGAGCTGCTAGGAAATGGCAGGACAGAGGTTAAGGCTCCGGGAAATCACTGAAAGCAAACACTGTTCAAATCTGCAGTCACTGCAAACGGAGATCATTTCAGCTTGTTGACAAACTGCACCTGTGGGTCAAGTTTATTTACTTTTCACAAATTATCTTCCTAGTAGCGTACAGCTTAGCATTGATTATTACCTAAGATATCTTTCCAATTCACTAGATCACTAAGGATTTTAAATTTAAAAAAATAATAAAAATGAATGAATAAATTAAAAAAGTTCAGGTAGGGGTTAGGGTAGAGAATGAGAGGACAGTTGAATAGCTTCTATAGTAAGAGAATTGAATGGGCTGAAAAGCTGAGCACATATCTTCATTTGAAAGCCCTTTAGAAGAGGAAAGAGGAGTTTTTCCATTTTAATTGCAAGCCATAATGTGTTAAGGGGTCATTGATGTTGCTTAAATCAGAATCCCATTGTTAGTTTAGCTTTTCAGCTTTTTTGGGATATAGAAACTGAGGAGGTAGTGCCTAAAAGGTATTTTACACAAAGAAGCACTTTGCATTTCCTTTAAAACTATTAAATAAACAACTGCTCCACTTTAGCATAATGCATACACAGGATACTGTGCTTTAGCATCATAGCTTTGAAAGAGTTGTTTAGGGAGGACATATTTTATCCTAATTATTTTCGACAAGAATTAGGTCAGATTAATTAGTTTAAAATTCAGCTGAACAACAGCATGTTTGCTAATTACCTCAGGGTGTATACATAATTCATTGACAATAGGGAAAAAAGGAAAATACTGGGGGAGAATGCTACCCAGCCCTGACCCCTTTGATGCATGATTCATAAAAAAATGACCCTAGGTAACCTAAAAGGGGACAGGGGAGCAGAGAGTATCTGGAGCACTTTATTCAGTATAAGGACAAATATTTTTAGACACACACACACACACACATTTTTAAGTATCCATATTTTAAATATATATATATATATATTTTTTTTTTCCCTGAAGTTGGAAATGGGGAGGCAGTCAGACAGACACCAGCATGCACCCGACCGGGATCCACCTGGCATGCCCACCAGGGGGCGATGCTCTGCCCATCTGGGGCATTGCTCTGTTGCAACCAGGGCCATTCCAGCACCTGAGGCAGAGGCCATGGAGCCATCCTCAGCGCTCGGGCCAACTTTGCTCCAATGGAGCCTTGACTGCAGGAGGGGAAGAGAGAGACAGAGAGGAAGGAGAGGGGGAGGGGTGGAGAAGCAGATGGGTGCTTCTCCTGTGTGCCCTGGCCGGGAATCGAACCCAGGACTCCTGCACGCCAGGCTGACGCTCTACCACTAGCCAACCGGCCAGGGCCTTTAAGTATATATTTTAAAATTTATAGATATATTTAAAAACTAGTTTAGAATATAAATATTAGAGAAACACAGAGTAAGAGAGTGAGTAGTTAAGAATATGGGATTTAGCCCTGACCAAGTAGCTCAGTTGGTTGAGCATCATCCTAATACACCAAGGTTGTGATTCAATAGCCTGTCAGTGCACATACAAGAATGAACCAATGAGTGCATGGATGTGAAACAACTGATCATTGTTTCTCTCCCTCTAAAATCAATAGGAAAGAAAGAGAGAGAAAGAGAGGAGTGAAAAGAGAAAGAGAGGGAGGGAGAAAGGTGAGGAGAGAGAGAGAGAAAGAGAGAAAGAGAAGGAAAGAGAGAAGGAAAAGAAAAGGATGTGGATTTTAGAAATCAATTTTGGCCCTGGTCAGTGGCTCAATGAATAGAACATTGGCCTGGTGCATGGACCTCCCGGGTTCAGTCCCCAGTCAGGGCACACAAGGAAAGACCATCTGTTTCTCTCCCCCTCCATCTCTCCTTCTTTCTCCTTTCCTTCTTGTATTCAGTGTCTCTATTGGGTAGATCATGGTCCCAGGCATTAAAGATAGCTCAGTTAGTCCAAGAGCATCAGCCTCAGGTGCTAAAAGTAGCTGGGTAGATTAGAGCATTGGCCCAAAACAGGGTTGCCAGGTAGATCCAGATCAGGGCTCATGCAGGAGTCTGTCTCACTATCTTCCCTCCTCTCACTTGGAAAAGGAAAAAAAGAAAAAGAATTTTCCCAGTTCAATCCCTTGCAAGTTTTTTGACCCTGGACAATGCCTTCCTAAAGTTCAGGTTGTTGCTGTTGTTGTTGTTAAACTAATAAAAGCATTTACCACATATTTTCTGACTTGGTGTGAGAATTAAGTAAGATAATATATATAAACCAGAGCACCTGACACAGAATAAGTATTTAATGTTGGTTAGGTATTATCATTTCTGTAGTAGCATAGGAATTTAGCCATTTGTCATGCTTTCTACATACTTTTAGGTTTGTCTCAAAATTACCTTTAAACTGAATTGTAAGTTTTGGCTTGAGTGCATTAGGAAAGCTCCTTTAAATTTAGGTTCAATTTTCTGCAAGGGGAAAACTTTTTAAAAAATGGATTAAAATATACCAGTAAATTAAATATCCATTGATATTAAGCAAAGGCCAAAAGTGACCACGGGTAGTTGAGCAAAATAGGAGAGTATAAGAGTGTCTTACTTGTCCATAGTCCTACTCAGGTCTCAGATAACATTTCAAAAGCTTTCATTTATCAGAGAAGCCCAAATAAAAAAAAGTTATATGAAAATCTCCTGATATTTATATGCTAGATAACAGATATTTTAAAAATCATATGAGACAAACTTATTCTCACATTGGTTTCAATTAGAGTAAGAATTCTAGGCAAAATATAGGTGAATTGGGGACCTATAATTAGAAACCTATCAACTAATGACTACTTTTGCTGACATATCAAACTAGTCTCAGTCTCAGGCAGTAAGGATCACTTTAATTGTTTTGTTTTTTTTCCCAAATACTAAACTATATTTACAGCTTAAAAAATTAGAGGTACTAAAAGGCATTACAATTGATGACATTGAAAAAAAACAGCAGAAACATGTTCTCAAATGTAGACCCAAGTTGAAAATACGTTTGGTAACACCATCTGCACCAGGGGCATCTATTTTCTTGCCTAACGCATCATATGTGAACATGATTGTCACTGCTTTAATTTAATTGAATACTGAAGAGAATCCACGCCTTCTGAAACATGTGATGGGCACGTCTGGATGTTGATGATCTTGTTTGTGTCAGAACACTATGCTGGGCTGTCCAAAGTGTTTTATTAACTGTTCTTCTTTCTCAACAACTGATCTGCTTCAGGGAGAGATTTCTTGGTAATGCTGTAAACACCCCAATAAAATGAGCAACTTAACAATTGCCATCAGAGTATAAATTCTAAAAAACAAACAAACAAAACAATAACAACAAAAAACCAAGTCTGCAGCATTATTAAAAATAAAAAGATAAAGCCTATGTATTAAATAAATCTACATGGACAAACTGTGGGAAGTAGCCTTTGACCATTCTAGGCTAAAATTCACCAATTAAGTTAGAAAGGTGGGAAGCGTGTGCTCGGGTCAGTGAGAAGAATGTACTAATCTCAAATTGCCTAGTAGCTGACTGTAATAGTCCTCAGACACCAGCCATTCCTGCTCTGGACTCTTCTCTTTGCCAGAGCAATAAAACCTCATGAGATACTGAGGCTGAGCCACATCTCAAAGGATTTTCTAGTCTTCCTACTTCTCAATATCAACCAGCTGTGACTGATAGTCTCATTCTCACTGGCAGGGCCAGCACAGTAGGTAGGTAGTTAAGATGCAGGGTTAGGGTAAGAAAGACATAGCTGAGAATCTTTCCTCCAACACAGACCATCTGAGATCTTTGCCAACCTCATAAAACTGTTTCAGCATTAAATTTTACATAAGAAGCCTGACCTGTGGTGGCGCAGTGGGTAAAGCGTCGACCTGGAAATGCTGAGGTCGCAGGTTCGAAACCCTGGGCTTGCCTGGTCAAGGCACATATGGGAGTTGATGCTTCCAGCTCCTCCCCCCCTTCTCTCTCTCTGTCTCTCCCCTCTGTCTCTCCCTATCCTCTCTAAAATAAATAAATAAAAATTAAAAAAAATTTACATAAGAAGGAGCTTAGTAAATGTCCTAATATAGTGTTATTCTAAAATAAGGAAAACATTGTTGTTGGTACTGTTGTAATATTTATCCATATTAAATAAAAGCAATCTAGTTTTACATTCAAAGAAATTTCAACTTGAAATAGAGAATATTAATGTGGAATATTGAGTAAATTGGAAAAACCAAATAAAAAATAAGTTTTAAGAATAAAATGCATTGTACTCTTGGACTATATCAGGGGTCAGGAACCTATGGCTCGTGAGCCAGATGTGACTCTTTTAATGGCTGCATCTGGCTCACAGACAAATCTTTAATAAAAAAAAAACATTAAAAATATAAAACATTCTCATGTATTACAATCCATTCATTTCCTACCACTCATGTTCATGGTTGCGGGTGGCTGGAGCCAATCACAGCTGTTCTCCAGGACAACACTACATTTTTATTGGATAATGCGTACACAGGCCATTGTATGGCTCTCACGGAATCACGTTTTAAAATATGTGGCATTTATGGCTCTCTTAGCCAAAAAGTTTCCCGACCCCTGGACTATATCCTTGAACATTTTTATCTTTATAAATGTGAATGTTTGAGATTTTCTTGAATGCCAATTCTGGATTAAACTATGTTAAGTGCTTTACATAAACAATCTCATTTAATCAGCACAACATCCCTGTAAGATAGGTATTATTATAATCTTCATTGTAAAGATAAGAAAATTGAGTTTAAATAAAGTTCAATAGCATTCCCAAAGTTCCCCAGCAGATGATACTTAAGCTATGTATGATAGCAGATATTGTTACCTTAAGTAGACAGCAGGATGTAAGGATTTCCATCATCCTGCCCCAGTGGACACCACAGGACACCATCTAAATTTGGGTAGGGGGCATACTTAAACCATCTGTCTATTGTTACGTATTTGCAAGAAAGGATAGAGGTGGAGGGGCAGAAGAATGTAATGGAAAGGGTAGAAAAACTCATCCAAGTTTGGCACATGTGTCTAGACCACCACTAGGGGGCAGGATGATACTCAGACATGTTTCAATAGTTTCTGGCATAACCATAATGCACAAAACCCACAGCAGCACCTTACTTTGCTCCCCACTATCCAAAGGAAGCATGGCTTATTTTCCTTCTAGTCTAACTAAATGAATGCAGTTATAAATAAATATAAATGAACTATGAGCTTTAGTTGGGCTGGACTAGGAGACTGGGAATGTAAAACAGTGTAGCCACTTTGCAAAAGTGATAGTTTCTTAGAAAGGTCAATATTAATTTAATATACAATCCAGAAATTCCACTCCTAGATGAATATACTGAACAAATGGAAACATACTTTTACAGATTTGCATGTAAGTGCTCGTAGTAGTGCCACTCATGAGTGATGGTTGAAAAGTGGAAATGAACCAGATGCCCATCAACTTATGAACTGATATACGATAGGTGGCCTAGCCATAAATGAATCACCATTCATCAGTAGAAAGGAATAAAATACTAACAGAATTCTACAACATGAGTGAGCCTCATCAACAAAACACTAAGTCAAATAAGCCAAACACAAAACAACACATATTACACAAATCTTATAGAATATATAGAATAGCAAAGTTACAAAGATATAAAGTACATAGTGTTAGCCTGAGGCTGGGCATGGGGCTGGGGGTGAACTGTAAATGGGCATGAGGAATATCTTTGGGACAAGAGAATTATTTAATTTTGGAATATGACAGAGGTTGTACAATTTTTTAAACCTTATTAAAAGCCATTGAAATGTACATTTTAAATGGATGAATTTTATAATATTTGTTATACTTTAACAAATCTGTTAAAAAGAAGAGCTTTGAAATAGTTAGATATGGTGGATGTCAGGTGTGAGATAAGACATTTACCCAAGTGGTTTGCTTCCTAAAATATTCACGCTCCACTCTGCATTTAGCTGCAGCAGCCTCCTCCCCTTTTAAGCCTCACTTCTTTTAAAAGATTTTGTTTCTGCTTCATGTCTCTTTGTCCTCATCTCATATTCAGCCCTCAACCCACTGCAATATGGCTTCAGCCCACATTATTCTACTGAAACTGTTCTTGCCAACATTGTTATGACCTCCTTTTTGTTACATGTAGTGGGTATATTTCAGTCTTCATCTTTCTCTCTCAACACTTTTGACCCTGTGGACCATTCCTTTTCTTACATCTGCTCTCTTGCCATGGAATTTTTGATACTCTATTCTCCTGGTCTCCTGCTTATACCTCTGGTTCCTTCTTCAGTCCTCTTTCCGGATTTCTCTCCCTCTGCCCATCTATTATGTGCTGATACCATTCCGGCTTCTATTCAAGATCCTCTTTCCCTTTTACTTCAAACAGAGGTTAGAGGATCATCTAACTCAAAGTAATGGGATGGGATTCCTTCCTGTGAAAAATCTAGATTTGTGAGCAACATCCTATACCTACTCAGTAAGACACTCTGGAGTTGGTACTGAGGCTTCTCAGTATTATCAGATCTCTTGGGTAATTCATCTGACCCCAAAGTTAGAGAATCATTCTTAAATATCTTCCCTCTGTAATACAATCCACTCCCACATGTTCAGTTTATATATCTAGCTCAAAATCTTTAGATCCAAATTTATGCTACCCATCTCATTTGGACTTGCACAGAAACAAAAAATATTCTATGCCCCAAATGATCTCATTATCTTCTCTTGCAAACTTCTGTTTTCTGCCTTTGGAAGTGGAACCCAGCCACCACTGTTGCAGATTCCATAAATCTGCTCAGTGTCTCTGATCCTTCACCTTCTTCCACTTCCAAACATCTTTGAAACCCTCTCAATTTAATCTCCTAAAAGTCTGATGATGCCAGCTACTTCTGTCCATCCCCACTTAGTGGTATCCAAGAGCATCTCTCGCCCAGAAGATGGGCTCCTCAGCCTCTAGTTTGGCTGCTTTCATCTGTCCATGACCTTTTCTTCACACTGAAATGACTTTTTAAAATGCAAACCTGACCAGCGCCACTTCCTTATTTAAAACTTTAGCATGGAGTTCCAATGCTCTTAGAAGGAAGGGCAACTTGCTTGCTATGGTGAAATGAACTTCCATGATGCAACCTCAGCTTTCTGCATCAGTCTGATGTGTTCTCCCCACTTGCTTTTCATCCTTACAAGAACGCTTAACTTTTGCTCACATCGAACTTCTCTTACTTCATCAAAACTGTCAAAACCTGTTTTGCCTCTCTACCTTCACATATGATGTTTTCTGTGACTGGAGGATTATTCTCTATCTCTTTGCTTTGCTGGCTTTCAGTAATAAATTAGGCATTGCCTTCGAGATCACTTTCCCTGGGGACTTTCTCTGGTGCCACCTCCACAAGTTCAAATAGGATAATCCTTCAATATGTGATTATAATACACCACACTGACCTCACATTTAATTACACTGCATTTTAAATCCCAGTTTACCTAAGTTTTCCTCCACCAGGCTATAGGTTTAATGGAGAATGAAACCAAGTAACCAGAGTTTGGAATACCTGTATACCAATACAGTGGTACCTTGACACACCACTTTGAGTGTTTAATTTGTTTCATGGCTGAGCTCGTGACTCAGTTTGCTCGTGTGTCAAATCTAGTGGAGGTTGGTGGAAGCTTGTGATTCAAATATCTGCTCATGACTTAAAGCAAAATATCCCACAAGTTTGCTTGTGATTTAAAGTGCTCATGTGTCAAGGTACCACGGTATATATCTATTGATTGGTTCAACAGGTGAATGACTTTTTAAAAATAATCTACAACATTAGCCTGACCAGGCAGTGGCACAGTAGACAGAGTGTCAGACTGGGACACAGAGGACCCAGGTTTAAAACCGGGAGGTCACCAGCTTTAGCGCGGGCACATCCATTCAGCTTGAGCGAGGGCTCACCAGCCTGAGTTCAGGGTTGTTGGCTTGAGTGTGGGGTCATAGACATGACCCCATGGTCCCTGGCTTGAGCTCAAAGGATGCTGGTTTGAGCCTAAGGTCGCTGACTTGAGCAAGGGGTCAGTCACTTGGTATGCTGTAGCACACCCCCACCCCCAGTCAAGGCACATATGAGAAAGCAATCAGTGAACAACTAAGGTATTGCAACAAAGAATTGATGCTTCTCATCTCTCTTCCTTCCTGTCTGTCTGTTCTTATCTGTCCCACTCTTTGTCTCTCTTTGTCTCTGTAAAGAAAAACCAATAAACTAATCTACAATCTTAAAAATATATATAAGCTTATGTTTTTAGCTTCCATATAATTAGAGTTAATTTAATTAAGGCTGAAAATTATATTTTTAATTTTTGGATGAAACTCTAGATTTTATCTCAATATAATATTTGAATGTTTAAGAATGGTAAGTATAAATTTATTAGTGTTTTAGAAAAAAGTATTACATAAAGAATGTTGACAATTTCAGAGCCACTTCAGTATGAACCATAATAAATTACATAAAAAATTGTTTTCACATATTTGGATATAAGAATATCACTTGAAATCTTAAATTATTTAATAGTAGCACAAGTTGAATAAAATTCTTATTTAAATAGACATGAAAAAGAGTCTTATTCAAGGTCTTTTATCCCTGTTGATTCACCTCTTCTGAATAAATGGCATTTAAGAAGCTATAATAAATAGATAGTTCCTGATTTTAAAACACATTTTCCTCCTCTAAAGCTTTTTACTCTGCTCTGTAGATTTCGGGGTGACCTCTCCACTGGCAATTTCAAGGTACTTCATTTATTTTTGCATGTGGGCTTTTAAAGCAGAATCAGACCCCTTTGAAATTCTCCTAGGAAGTCACATTAGGTCTCTTCAGATAGAAGCCTGGACTGGATATGCATAAAATCTAATATTCAAAGCCTCAGAGCCTGTCTCCCGCCTCCTCCCTCAAGCGCCACGCTGGTGGCAAGTTCAGCTCTGGACAGCTCCCTCAGCAACGGACCATGGTATGGAATGCATTATAACTAGCAGTAAATCCAATTCAAGCACCAGTTACACATTATTTTTTTTATGTGATTTGGGGCAAAATAAGCCCCAATTTTCTCTATGACTAAGCGGGAGCAATAATACTTCCTTCACGGGGTTATTATTCAGATTAAATGACAGGAGACGCATAGTGTTTAATCAGCACTGGCACACATGAGGGTCTCAGTAAACTGACAATTATATAGAAGTTTCTACACTGTGTGCTCCCATTGTCTGATGTGAGACCAGGCAAGGACCTGGACATTACATGTATTCACAGGTCTTGACAGAATACTTGGCACTGGGAAATGAGGTACCACACTAAAAATTGCTGGTGCCCAGACACCATTCTTTTTCTCAGACACAATGAACTTGGGCTGGGCAGTAGATTCTGCCAAGAAAAGTGACAACAAGTCTCCTGGTTTGTTGATTCTAAAACTGTCAATGAAAGCATAGCCTGTTCAGACTATTTACCTGCTTGGACTAGTTTCCAAAGGCTGAGACGGGGACATGCTGAAGGCAAAAGTATCTCTCTAATCACTTTCAGCCTCACAACTCTGATGTGGAGGATTATTTTGAATGACAATTTTCTGAACATCTCCAGGTCCCTTCAATGCAGCCTCTACTTCACAGGAGGCTCATTGAAGCCCACAAATCGGACATGCTTACACAGCCATGAAGAGCAAGGAAAGATTTTTGTTTCCCAAGACTCTCAGAACATAAACTCCAGGTTAGATCAAAGGTAGCTCTTTGCGTGGGAATTGCAAGTCCAAAACTGGCATCTTCAGCACAATGTTGTTCCTGTTCCAGGAGCAATGAGAAACCACATATAAAAACAAATGTCCCTATTGAATTAAAAGACCCTAAAAAATAAATATGTGAATTATGTAAGAATGTGAGATATATAACTCGATTTACTAGCATACTCTCTGATATCATACACTGTTCTGGTTAGCACTAATGGTTCCCAATGACAGGACATCAAACTGACTAGAAGAAAGTGTCATGATATTAAACAGTAGGGCAGAATTCCACCAAGTAACACTGAAAATTTTTATTAAGGAAACAGAAAACCAAAAGAAAATATAAAATAGTGGCAGTTTCTTTGCACAAAAGCTGAGTAAAATTTGTTAACCCTCAGGGTAGAAAAGTTTCTTGAATTGGGTAATCATACCCTGAGCTGAGAGTTTGGGACATTAGTTCACAAACCTATTAACTTTTATATAGCTTCACATTAAACATCACAAGTAGTTTATTCCCTTACCATCTGGGCCAGTAGGCCAAATTCTGCCCTGAATTTTTCATTCCTAAATTCCCTTTGGCTGTTTTTACTGATCTATATGACTTTTATGATCAAAGAGTGTTTTACTTCCCTTTTCCTAATTTTCAGGAGACATTCTTATGATCCTTATGACCTTTCAGTGAGAGATGTTCAGCCTAAAATCAACAACAACAAAAACACTATGTGAAAGCACACTATTCTCTATACAACAGTGTTTTTCAACCTGTTAATATGTGGGAACTAGTGAAAATAGGATAATTATTTTGGGGACTGCTTAGGCAGAAATTACCCTGAGCATAAATAAGCAAATTCAACCAAGATCATTGGGTCAATAATCTTCATACAGCATCAGGTTGGTTAACTCTTTTGCAAACCAGCATGAAATTTCTGGTGGATTGGCATCAGTCTGTGGACTGGCAGTTGAAAAACCCTGCTATACAAGAGATTTAGAGAAATGGCACTATAAAAATAATAAGACAGGATGATGGAATACAAAGGAATTGGGTGTCCTGGAGATACTCCACTAGGATAAGTAGAGAAAGCCTTTCTTAGGTAACATTTGTTTCCTATTCTGAATGATTAGAGGTAGGAGGTGTGGACAGTTCTCAGAAAGGTGACTTTCAGGCTCATGAGAAAACCCTATTGTGGGAGTGAGTTTGCTATATCCAGTGGGGCAAAAGATCTATAAACAATGGAGGAGAATGATATGACAAGAGGGGGTTAGACAGGAACCAGATTATAAAGGATCTTCTAGGCCAGGTTAAGATTTAGATTTTATTCACAGTGCTTTGACCAGTAATTTGGAAGGCTTTAAAGATAATAATATCCTATAAGTTGTTTTCTAAAATATATCACTTTGTGGACTCTGTCTAGAATATGGGCCTTTATATTCTTAACTCTGACCCTGGCCAAGTGGCTCAGTCATAGAGCATCAGCCCACATGTGGATGTCCTGGGTTTGACTCCTGGTCAGGGCATACAGGAGAAACAACTATTTACTTCTCCACCCCTCCCCCTCTTTCTTCTCTCCATCTTTCCCTTCTCCTCCTGCAGCCATGGCTCAGTTGGAGCAAGGTGGCCCCAAGCACTGAAGATGGCTCCATGGCTTCGCCTTAGGCACTAAAATAGCTTGGTTGCCAAACAACAGAGCAGCAGCTCCTTATGGGCAGAGCACTGCCCCATAGTGGGTTTACTGGGTGAATCTTGGTTGAGGCGCATGTGGGAGTATGTCTTTCTGCCTCCCTGCTTCTCACTTAAGAAAAATAATTCTTAACTCTACCATTGTGTTCATTGCTCCTATCACTACAAAGTTATCTTTATTAGTTTGTTTTTCTCTCCATGAAAACTTTAAGCAATTTGAGTTTAAGATTAGTTGTGTTTTACCAACAATTCTGTTATATGTTCTGAGTGTAAGTTAAAAACATGATTTTAAAATATTATAAGATAGATTATAAAAAAAACATGTCATCTTACAATGCCAAAAAAAATCACTATTTATAAAATGTTGGAGTATGTATCAATAGTTCAGGTATTAATTCCATACCTACATAATTGATTATTTTCTCTTATATAATTGGGATCAATCCATAATCTCTGTTTTAAGCTACATTTTTGATGTATCAAAAACATTTGGACTTTTAAAATTAATGTATGTGAATCATTTTATGGTATTAATAGTTATAAAATAATCATTTGAAGGGTTTCAGCACAATTTACTTAACTAATTCCCTTTGATGGAACTTCTGTGGGTACCAACTGCTTACTACTTTAAGCACCCTGCCAATAAGTATGTTTGTACATTTAGCTCTTTAAAACATCCAATTATTTCCTTCAGAGAGATCATAAGTAGCTGGTCAAAGGTTACAATCATTGAAATTGGTGATATATACTGCCATATTATCATCTATTATAGAAAGACAGTTCCAGTTTATGCCTACATCGATATTACCAATCCTAGGAAAGTTTGTGAAGGCAGAGGTTGAGAATATGCTGAAGGAAGGAGAGAGGTGATAAGCACCAGGCTGGGAGAAGAGAAGGAGAGATATTACTTAGGTTGGACTCATACTCAGCTAGGAAACAAAAGCTAAGAAATCTCACTCTCACCTCACTCTTTGGGGGGGGGCACATTTAATTAAAAATCTTGATTTAAACATACACAAAAGATATTGTTCCTTTATAATATGTATTTTTGTATAGGTATATAGACATTTACACATATACTCTTATACTTACCTATAAATTAATGTTTCTTATTAGTATTAAAATAATCTTAGTTATTTGCATAGGCCCAAAACTCAATCTCATTGTTTAACATGCAGTTTTTGGATTATAACATAGACTTGCCTATACTATAGAGACATTAAATATGTAATGATATTTTCCATTCTTCCTTCTTATTATAAATTGTCAAGTGACCATCTTTTGCTTTTACACATCTTTTTACTGTATTACTTTAAATATTCTTAATAATTTATAAAAGCTCTTTATATTATATATATGCCCCTTTGTCATCTATATTGTCATAATTTATTACAACCAAGATTATTTTTAACAAAACCTCAAAACAAATTTTATTAATATATTCTGTCTTCTCCTGCCTTCTGTATTTACTAGAGATATACCTGTATGATTTAAATAGTTTGTGTTCTATCATTCTTGAGCAAATATGTAAATTCAGTGGAGCAAACTAATAATAAAATTAAAGTTGTGGAGGCTAAACATGATTTTTAAAGGTTTCAGAGCAAACTACTCATCTTAGGCAAACACCATGCCAAGGTCCACCTTGTATTCCTGAAATAAAGTGATTATGACTCAGGACAATAAGCCCACTAGTAAAAAGACATCTCATTGCATAAGTCTTCTTCCTCCAAGTAGGCCACTTTCATCTTTGCATACAATAGATGACACACTATTAATGAAGACAAGTGGGGAAAATATTTTTAAGGCTATAGGTTGCCAAAATTTGGACTAAACTCTGATAAATTAAAATTATCAGAGCTTGTCAAAAGCATATTATTTCTATGGTCACATAAGTCTTTATGAATAGGAAAGCTAATTATTTTAAATAATTATTAGACAAAATTGAAACATTTTCAACTTAACAGGACTCTGGACTTTGAATAAAAATTCTTCATCCGTGTGTGTGTGTGTGTGTGTGTGTGTGTGTGCAAGTGTATAGTTTAAGAAACCCTAATATGGAAAAATAGTTCTTTCATTTCCTAAGTTTATGTATAAATTCCATATACTAGTAAATATGAATACATCTGCTATTAAAAGCACAAGTGTGCCCTCTTCTGAATAAATGAAATATTGAGTCCTATATTTGCTCTTAAAATGACATGCTTCCTCCATTCTGGACCAAACTAAATAAATGAGGATGTACAAACATCAGCACAGTTTAAGAGCACTCTTGTACTGTGATTGGAGACATTTAAAAAATATATATTCTGATGATATCTTTTTTTTTTTTTAAGAAGGAGGCTCTTTTTTTTTAATTTATTTATTCATTTTTAGAGAGGAGAGGGAGAGACAGAGAGAGAGAGAGGAGAGACAGAGAGAGAGAAGGGCGGAGGAGCTGGAAGCATCAACTTCCATATGTGCCTTGACCAGGCAAGCCCAGGGTTTCGAACCGGCGACCTCAGCATTTCCAGGTCAACGCTTTATCCACTGTGCCACCACAGGTCAGGCCTATTCGGATGATATCTGATTTGTCTTTTTTCCATAGCTGGAATCTTCTAAAATAAAGCATTCTATGAAAAAATATGATCTTGTTCTGGACAGGAAACCCAAAGCCTGGTTGCTATATACCCAGAGTAGAGTTGGAAGAGTTGGGCAGACGGTTGGCAACTCTTTCAGAAGCTGAAATAGTGATAAAGATGTCAGGAAGAAGTAAAGTGACATTCCACTGAGACAATTCAATTATGTTTTCAAAGACAGTGACTATATAAGCTAAGTATCTGTGTTGACTTCATTCTACTCTGCACTCTCAGTCTTCCAGCTGAGAATATAAAAGCTCAGAGTAATGAAATGGATTTTGTAAAATCATTTAATGATTAAACCATACTTTCCCTCAATCTATTGTTCTACCTAGAGCAGGGGTCGGGAACCTACAGCTCACGAGCCAGATATGGCTCTTTTGATGGCTGCATCTGGCTCGCAGACAAGTTTTTAATAAAAAAAATGTTAAAATATAAAACATTCTCATGTATTATAATCCATTCATTTCCTACTGCTCATGTTCATGGTTGCGGGTGGCTGGAGCCAATCACAGCTGTCATCCGGGATAACACCAAATTTTTATTGGACAATGTGTAATGTACACGGGTCTTTGTATGGCTCTCACAGAATTACATTTTAAAATATGTGGCATTTATGGCTCTCTCAGCCAAAAGGTTTCCCGACCCCTGACCTAGAGTAAAATACAGTGGTCCAAATGAACTATTCTGGTAATATTTGGTGGGTTCTATTTTTAAATCAATTCATTTTGATCTAGATTTTCCCTTTGTCTCTCCTGTGAATTTAGAAACAAAAACAATTTTTGACAAAAAAATGATACCATGTTTGAGCTATCTTGGGCAATGTGCAATTTGACTATGATAAAATACTATGGAAATGAAATGCTGATGATGACAATAGCAATAGTTATGACAATGAAAATAATAAAACAAAATATTATGATAAAATCCTAGTATAATTAAATGTTGATAGTTAAATAACATCTTAAGTCATAGTTAAGTTAAAATTTAAATCACTTGAATGAATGAATGGATAAACTTAAAATTAAGTTCTCCAATTAATAGTTAGAAAAATACAGCTTTTTGTTGTATATCTGTTGTTATAGCAGCAAAAATAGCTTATCTTCTTTCAAATACAAAGGCAGGCTGAATAAGCCAATAATTATTGTGATAGGGTTTAGTGGAATTGGTAATTACATCAGTTACCTTCCTTCCTAAATGAATGAATACTATCATATTCATAAATTAAAAAACAAAGACAGATATTGATGAAATTTATACAAATATATAGAATTTTCCCTCTTTAGCAAACTCTACCATTTCTTGGCCATTTGA
This sequence comes from Saccopteryx leptura, assembly GCF_036850995.1. Lineage (NCBI taxonomy): Eukaryota > Metazoa > Chordata > Mammalia > Chiroptera > Emballonuridae > Saccopteryx > Saccopteryx leptura. The sequence goes on from NC_089512.1 coordinate 54,173,762, forward strand.
CTTAGTTTGAATCATCTTTTCCACATAGTATGTAAAAATCTATATTCTACATATAAATAGATTCTTATTTTCTATTTTTCTTCCCAATGTATTTCCAGAAAACACAAACTGCTGATGCTATCAGAACTTTGGATAAAATAAACACAGCATTTTGAAGGGAATAGCCTATCATCAACTTAAATTCTTTCAACACTATTCTTTCATGATACTACAAAGATTCTAAACAGTAGAATCTTTCCAAAACTGTATTTATTACTGAACAAAGTCTCTAGAACACTGCAATTAGAAACTTATAGAACGTTGCATCTTTAAATTGTTGTCCTGAAAGGATACAACTGACTGATAAAAGCACATTTGTAAATGTTATTTGCCATATGGCTTATACTTTTGCTGGTGATCAATTCCAAGATTAAATCAATCATTGGACAAATATAATTTTGAAACCATGGAATGTTGATACTAACTCCCTTATTTTCTCCTGAAGTCACATTGCTAACTTGTGCCAATATTTATGTACATTTAACCCATGTTCATTCCTTCCTACTTCAAGATTCAAACTTATCAATTGCATTTAAAGTGGCAACTGATTAATTGGATAATATATTTAATTTCAAAGAACTCTTATTGAATCAATATATGTAAAAAGTTCTTTGACTGAATTAATAGGCATTTTATATCCACTGCCAGAAATACATCCTTAACTAACACATATGCTATGTGATTATCAACTCACAGTCATTGCTGATTATTCATAAGTTCAATGAACCATTTTGTAGAGTAAACAAACTTCATAGTTCTTTAGAGAAACTTTAAACATTTAGGCTAGTAATTACATTGAATAATAGCTTAATTTAAATTGTAAAAAACCTCTAGTGGGTTGTTTATTTCTTCTACCCTATGTGATACTTTCATTCAGAAAGTAGCCATACATACTCAAAAATGAATATGCACAACAAAGAATTAATATTAAAAATAAATGTATTTTTTCTACTTTTCTTTAAATTGTAAAAATTAAGCCCAATACTTCCTTTGCTACTTATTCCAACCTCCACTCCATATATAAACCACCACTATCTTTGTCTTTTTAAATGATAACACATGTTTTCCACATGACAATTATTTAAATATGAACACTCGCTCTAATATTATTCTATTTTGTCAGGAGTTTATCTTTTGTATGGAGGATAAATATTGGGGGGGTATATCACAGTTGCAGAACGCCCCCTGAGAAGTGAGGGGCCTCAGCCCCACACTAGGCCCCCAGCACAGGGATCCAGTACCAGAAAGAGAAATCTCCACAACTTCTGGCTCTAAAAACCAATGAGGATTAAAGTTGAGGGAGATGGAAGGCTGCTGGAGTCCCAGGTCATTTCTCTTAAAGAGCTTGCACACAGACTTGCTCATATTCATTCTCTCTGAGATCCAGCACTGGGGCAGTAGCTTGAAAGTCATCCGAGGCATACAGAGAGAAACGGAATTGTCTGTACGAGACTTAGGGGGGCAGCTTTCTCCCAGATGAAAGGCCATTGTTCCTTTGATGATCCCTGCCCCCACAGAGCCAGCAGGAGGGCTCCACATCTGAGACTCTGTCAATCTGGCTCACACTGTTCACCCTGCCCTGGTGATTTCCTGCAGCCCTGCCCCACCAACTTTTAGGCCTACCTAAGCTGTTTCCAGTGGCTTTTCCATAGAAATGACCTGTCTTGGTACATGCTTCCAATTTTCCCCAAATCATTCAAACAAGCAGCATCTGGCCTCAGCATGCTCCATCTCTCTCGCTTACTGGCCCCAGGCCCCACACTAGCAGCAGCCAACCTTAGTTTGCAGCTTGGCCTCACCTGGGCACCTGCAAACACAGCACAAGTAGCAGCAATCTACAATTGGCTCTGCTCGGGCCAAACACAGGTGGTGGTTGACCTTGGCCTGCACCTCCTGGGATGAAGAAAGCTTGCCCGTAAATAAAGTCAATGCCAATAAAGTGATGTGAATGACAGGAAGAGAGAGAAAACAGGAGAAGGAGTCTTGCATCTTTTCAGTTTTCTGAAGGTCAACTGTGCTTGAACCATTTGCTACAATTATGTCAGTCAATAGCACACCTTTAGGTAAGGTTGATTTGGGTTTTCTGCCACTTGCTAAAAGAATCCTGAATAGTACAATTCTATAGGTACAGATCAATATTGCAATGCTAATTTTTAGACTGTTAGAACCAGAGAGTATTTTTAGAGTGCAGAGGAAACATTCAGATAACATAATAATAGACCTCCAGAAATTGAGTTAAAGACCATGTAACAGATTTTGTCTAAGCAATGCTTTCTACAATAGATATGACAGAGCCCTGAATGGTCAATGGAATTTCCTCAAAGGCTACTGTGGAACAAGCAAAGGCAACAGGTAGACACAGGCAGCGAACAAGGCTCCCCAAATCAGCAGCAGCATCTTTTTTTTCCTCTTTACTTTATTTACTAAGCATCTTTGTAAATACTTCTTTGAACAAGAGAATGTTCAGTCAACACCAAATTTGAAGACACCTAGATTTGGAACATGAGTATTTCCCAAGTTTAGGCCATGCTTGGTTCCAGGAAAAACCTCCAAGGTAATCACTCCAAGGCAGTACTTAAAACACCGGAATAATTACCTGGAAACTGAATTTAGTGATAACTTGTTACAACAAACATACTGGCTGAAACAGAGCAATCTGCCAACTTTCTCAGAAGAGACAGTCAGCCTCTATGGGCACGGGGAGTTGGGCACCTTAGAAGATTCATTTAAAGTCATAATATAAAAATTTTAAAAAGGGAGAAAAGATGTCTACATAGAGGTGTCATGAAAGCAAGGACCAAATGTCACTAATTGCTGTGCATACCTTGTAGATCATGACTCTGATCTTGAGAAAAATATCTTAAGATGGTCTTTCCAAATTGTTTTCCTTTTTGGGGTCTTTTCTCCCATGTTTTCTGAAATGAAAGATAAGTGGAGCCCCTAGAGTTTGTTCAAACCACTGACCCTTTGCTGTCACACTAACACCAGTAGTTCACTCTTCATATTACCCACTATTACAGGTGGGCATTTCAGTTTCAGTGCCAAACCAGTAAAGGGACCTGCTAACAACACAGTACTCAGTCATCTTGGGTCCCCTCAGGATTCAAGACCATCATTTTTAAATCTACCTTTGAAGTCATCATTTCTTACCCCAAACTTTCTCCAGGCAAATTCTAAAACGCTTAATTTCATTTAATTTTCTAATATTTTTCATTTAAGTTTGTTCATTCTTATTGAACAAAACTCTTGATTTATGACAGACTTTTTTGTGTCTGTTGGAAGACTTGTACTAAACTATAAGAATATAATAATAAAGATGATAATAATTATAATAAAAAACAACATACTGTTGTGTCACATTTTACTTCCCAGAGACTTTGAAATGTATAATCCCATTTGAGGAGATTCCAATTTCTAAAAGAAACACTGACTGTTTTTTTCTAAGGTGTTCTGACAATTCCTCCCTCAAATAACTGTCTACTTAACAGGTACAATTGGCAAATCTGCCAACAGGGATTCCTGCTGCTAATGTGGTTTCCCATATTGTTGTGTGGGAAGCAATCGTGACACCATCTTCTGAACTAACCATGGAAATAGCAGATCTCACACACCTACTCTCCACCACAGATCATCATGGATACTTTTCCTCTTTCATATTTGTTAAAAAAAAAAAAAAAAAAAAAAGGAGAGCAGATGATTTTTGTTACTTGAGGGGGTGGAGATATAAATTCTCTAGCTATTTCTTGCATGTCACAGACATGGAAAAGGTTTCCAAAAAGATTTGAAGCAGAAATGAATAATTTTGGACTCAGATCTTCCCTCCACTGCTCTCTCAAGAGTGGAACGTAATAAGAATGTTTTTCTTTTTATCTCAAAGCCTTGGCAAATGTTTCCAAGAATGAGAATTAATCCAATTGCTGAGAAACTGTTTTTAGTCATAAGAAATACAGAAAGCAATTTTTATGAACATTCTGAATAATTATTTCTATGTCAATAATATTAAAGATAAAAAGCAAGTAAATATCTATTTTTAATTAGCTACATTTAAAGGCCAATGTAGTTTTTATAGAAGCATGTATATCTTGATAAATGTACATCCTTTAAAGAATAGTTGAGAACTGTATGAGAATTTTGCTATGGGATTCCTTTCTCACTAAAAAATTTTATGCAATTTTGAATATGTTTATTCACTATTATACCTAAAAAGTAATTCCCATTGTAACTCAGCTATCACCTATAAGGTTTAGCTTTAAAGATAGTCATTTGTAAGTTTAAATAAGATCTTATACAAGCCTCAAGAAAAATTGCAAGCAGTTTGTTCAGGCTGTGCCAAGTGTTGGATTTAAATCCTAAGTCCCACACTTATACTGAGTAAAATAAGTAAGTCAGAAAAAGTATAGAACTATATGATTCTACACATAGGTGAGATATAAAACTGAGATTTATGAACATGGATAAAATGAAGTGGTTACCAGAGAAAGGGGTTGTGGGGGAGTGGAGGAAAGAGGAACAAATATACAGTGGTGGAAAATGATTCAACTTTGGGTGATGAGTAACACAACGTAATCAACTGTTCAAGTGCTCTATAAATGTTTACCTGAAATCTCTATACTCTTATTGATCAATGTCACCCTATTAAATTTAATTTTCTAAATAAAATAAAAAATAAATTCTACACATAAACTTCATGCTCACACACATGAATTCAAACTCATTTTCCTATAGTTTCCTTGTAGTTTAACTGTTAGATGAAAACAGTAACATGTTATATTTATAAGAGAGTGCCTAGACATAGTAGTCAGAGACTCATGTTGTAACTCAATGATACACAAGACTCACCTTATGAGAGAGAGAGAGAGAGAGAGAGAGAGAGAGAGAGAGATGTGGTCAACATAATATTAAATAAATCAAAGCTAATTGTAAGTCAATGAGATGCCTATTTTTTCTTACCAACTAAACTAGATCCACTCTGTGTAGGGCGCTATCAGTGTCCAGTGGACTTGACTCATCAGTTTTTGAATGATAAAATTCTACTTTTCATTTGGGGAAATAATCCATATTCAAATTTTATATACAAAGTAAGAGTATTTTGATATCCTTTAGTAGCTCATTATTTTATATTTACATGATTCAATTTATAAAATTGTGTCTGTACCATAAGAGAGACTGAGGTGCCCAGAACATGAGAGATTCCTCATATAATAGATTTGACCTTTCTCTATAACTGTTTTCATTTATGTTCTGTTATATGGATGTCATTGCACACATCATGAAGAAATAGAAATTTATAGTAAAATAAATTATATTTATTGCCCTTGCCCATACTAACTTATAATTAATTTATCTTTTTAGCAATCATGTGTGACACAAACAGAGCAGATATATCATTTTAATTCTTCTGCTTCCTAACAGATGACCCAGAAGAGTACCCCATCTATAAGCTAAATTCTACATACTCCATATTTCACACATCTATTTCAAAGAATGACCTTAGTTCTGTGCATTCAGAATGCACCTAAACAGACATGAAGAATGCTAGAAACCTATGACATTTTCCTTTGGTATTTTGAGCTCCTGAGGAAGGACTTCAGAGGTTAGACAATTCAATTTTACAGTTGAAGTTCCTCAGCCTCAAAGAAGCCAGCTTATTTGTCCTCCAGCCTAGTCTACTGAATCCTTAATTCCACATATAGTGAATGTGGTATGTGTCATTCTGCCTAGTTGTTTTTTAACTGAAGGTCACAATGTAGGAGGTTTAATGAGAGACACAGTAGAAAAGGACAAACTCAGAGGCAGTTCTTTTGGTCAAGATCTTCTGATCTAAAGTCAGATCACCTGGGCTTATAACCCACCTTTGTCAATTACTAGCTGAACAAGTTATTTAACCTAATTATGCATTTCTTTTCTTAATATATAAAATGGCAAATTTAGAAACAACTGCTTACATTATGTGGTGTAAGGACTCAGTAAAGATAAAATGCTTAGCATAGAAAATGCTCAATAAATTTTATACATTGTGATTAACGTCATCACTATCAGTCCAATCTATTTCCAGTTAAATAAAGTCTATAGTAAAACTTTCTTCAGACTATTTTCTTCCCTTCATATACCTTATCAGTCTTCATTTCTTCTCCATTCTTCTATAGAATTAAAAAGTAATAGTCTCAGATAATATGGCATGTCTAAATTGCATGGGACAGGATCCAGAAGATGGCGACAGAGTAGGCGGACATTCCAATTCCCACCTCCCAGAACCAAATTGGATTACAACCTAATTTAAGAATAATTTTCTTGAAAAACCAACTTTAGACTAAACTAAGAGGATCTGTAACCAAGGACCACCGAAGAAGCCATACTTAGACAGGTAGGAAGGGTGGAGACACGGAAAAGATTGCCCCACTCCCAGGAGTGAATGGCAGTCTGGAAGGATTCTCATGGTGGGTTGGGTTTCCGTAAGTGGTGTGGGTCCTCAGTCCCAGGTCTGGAGCCCCAGAGACTAGAAGAGGTTCAGACAGTATTTATTTGAGAAAAGAGCCAGGTTACTCTTTGTAAGAAAGAGAGAACCCACAGACTCAGGCTCCATCTTAAAGAAACCATGCAGAAAACCTCATTCACAGCCAGTTACCCAGGCTCTAGTGGCAGGAAGAGCTGAGAGGACTGGAGTTGCGAGAGGAGAGTGTATACTCAGAGGCCCAGGGAGATACACTGTGGGGAAAGAATACTCCAGTGCTGAGTAATTTCCTAATACTAGGGTGGCCATTTATCCTGGGAGAAGTAACACCAGCAAAGGGAAGCAATTACCCCACCCACTGGAATCTCTCCTGCTCTGACTCAGAAGCAGGGGATGTGTCAGGGACACAGGTTTTGAGTGCTGAGGTCTGAGCTAAACAACCCCCCACACACACACACTGCTGAGTACTGGCCAGAGGGCAGGTGGGCCTGGTGGCAGGCCAGCGGCCAGACCATACTGCTGGATCTCAGAGGCCACCCACTGGACTACTGTGGCCACAACTTTCTGAGGGCTGAAATAAAAAGTCTGGATAGAATGATACCTGAGGCTAAGGGACAAGCCACACCCACTACTCATCCTAACCCCTGAATTACCATGCTGGTGCTGAGCCCAACAAGCAGCCAGCAGTAAGAGGCGGCAGAAAGTGGGAATCAAGGGAACTTGAACTTTTAAGGGGACTTTCTGCAGGCCAAGAGTAGATAAAAGCCAGTCTAGGAGTGCAGCTGATATTTACAATGGCACCTAGGCCCAACAGAGGCAGCCACAAATTTTAAATCACTTGTAGCTCCAAGAAGGTTGCTAAGAGTCAGCCATAGGCAGTGACCCCAACTGGTCTGTGTCAGATTCCTGCCAGGGAGGTCCAGGGCTGGCACATCCAGCAGCCAAATGTGGAGAGCACCAGTGCAGGACCTAACAACCCTTGTTAGAGTGGTATCTTAAGAAAGGGTTCCTCACACCTGACCCAGATAAGGCACAGAAAATGCCGACAGAAATAGCAAAAAGAACAACAGCAGCAGTCAAGTAGCCCACAGTGGATTACAAACAACAACTGATATCAACCCAAGAAAATCTAGAAACACCACAACTGGAAGATGGAGGCAGACAACACCAACCCTAGACTCAGCAAGTTACATAAACAGCACATTCAAAGGAGGAGTCCATACAAAGATAAAATGGGAAGACAGAGAAATGCAATCCAAATGAATCAACAAGTGAAAGCCCCAGAAAAAGAACTGAATCAGATGGAAGTGACCAAACTACCAGATGCATAGTTTTTTGTTTGTTTGTTTGTTTTTTGTATTTTTCTGAAATTGGAAACAGGGAGGCAGTCAGACAGACTCCCACATGCGCCTGACTGGGATCCACCCAGAATGCCCACCAGGGGGCGATGCTCTGCCCATCTGGGGTGTTGCTCTGTTGCAACCAGAGCCATTCTAGTGCCTGAGGCAGAGGCCACAGAGCCATCCTCAGCGCCCAGGCCAACTTTGCTCCAATGAAGCTTTGGCTGTGGGAAGAGAAGAGAGAGACAGAGAGGAAGGAGAGGGGGAGGGGTGGAGAAGCAGATGGGCGCTTCTCCTGTGTGCCCTGGCCAGGAATCAAACCGAAGACTCCTGCATGCCAGGCCGACACTCTACCACTGAGCCAACTGGCCAGGGCCTAGATGCAGAGTTTAAAACAGTAATTTTCAGGATGCTTAAACATCTTAGAGCAACAATGGATGCACATAATGAGCAACTAAATAAAGAGATAGCAAGTATCAAAAACAACATTGAGATCATAAAAAACAATAAGTCAGACATTTCTGACTTACAATATCAGATATGAAGACTTCACTAGAAGGAATTAACAGCAAGCTGGATGAAACACAGGACCGAATCAGCAGTTTAGAGGATGAGATAAATGAAAGCATAGAAGCAGAGCAGCAAAAAGAAAAGAGGCACAAAAAGTCAGAGGAAACTCTAAGAGAGCTCTGTGACAACAGGAAAAGAAACAATATCTACATCATAGAGGTTCCTGAAGGAGAAGAAAAAGAACAAGAGATAGAGAGAACCTGTTTGAAGAAATCATTGCTGAAAACTTTCCTAAATTGATAAAGGAAAAAGTCATACAAGTTCAAGAAGCACAGAGAGTCCCAATAAAGTGGAACACAAGGAGGCCTATACCAAAACACATCATAATTAAAATACTAAAGTTAAGAGAGAAAGAAAAAATACTAAAAGCTGCAAGAGAAAGGCAGTTAATTAACTATAGAGAATACCCCATAAGAATGACTTCTGACTTCTCAACAAAAACATTTAAGGCTAAAAGGGAATGGCAAGAAATATTCAGAGAGATGCAAAACAAGAACCTACAATCAAGACTTCTTTATTCAACAAGACTATAATTTAAATTGAAGGAAAAATAAAAAGCTTCCCAGACGCCCCCCCCCCCAAAAAAAACCCTCAAGGAATTCAATACAACCAAACCAATACTGCAAGAAATGTTAAGGGGCCTGCTGGAAACAAACAACTGAAAAAAAAATATCTAGAGAAAGAGGACTGAGGATTTAAAGAATAAAATGGCAATAAACAACTACATATCAATAATAATCTTAAATACAAATGGAATAAATGCTCCAATCAAAAGCCGTAGGGTAGCTGTGTTGATAAGAAAACAAGACCCGTACATATGCTGTCTACAAGAGACCGATCTCAAAACAAAAGATACACATAGACTGAAAGTGAAGGGATAAAAAAAAATATTTCACACAAATGGAAATGAGAAAAAAGCTGAGGTAGCAATATAACCATTGTAAATATCTATGCACCTAATATAGGAGCACCTAAATATATAAAGCAGATTTTGATGAACATAAAGGGTGAGATCAACAGCAATACTATAATAGTAGGGGACTTTAATACCCCACTCACATCAATGGATAGATCCTCCAGACAGAAAATTAACAAAGAAACAGTGGCCTTAAATAACACACTAGATCAACTGGATTTAATAGATATCTTCAGGACCTTTCACCCTAAAGCAGCAGCGGAATATACATTCTTTTCAAATGCTCATGGTACATTCTCTAGAAAGACCACATGCTAGGACACAAATTGAGACTCAATAAATTTAAGAAGATGGAAATCATATTAAGCATCTTCTCTGATCACAATGGCATGAAACTAGAAATCAAAAACAATAGAAAAACTAAAAAACATTCAAACACTTGGAGGCTAAATAGCATGTTATTAAATAATGAATGGGTTAACAACGAGATCAAGAAAGAAATAAAAAATTTTCTTGAAACAAATGAAAATAAACATACAACAATGCAAAATCTATGACACAGCAAAAGCAGTCCTGAGAGGAAAATTCATAGCAATACAGGCATACCTTAAGAAGCTAGAAAAAGCTCAAATAAACAACTTAACAACAAAAAGAACAACAAATAAAGTCCAGAGGAAATAAAAGGAAGGAAATAATAAAGATCATAGCAGAAATAAATGACATAGAAGCTAAAAAAATCCAATACAGATCAATGAAACCAAGAGCTGATTCTTTTAAAAGGTAAATAAGATTGATAAACTTTTAGCCAGACTCGCCAAGAAAAAAAGAGAGAGGATTCAAGTAAATAAAATTGAAAATGAAAGTGGACAAGTAACAACTGACACTGCAGAAATACAATAGATTGTAAGGAAATACTATAAAGATCTGTATGCCAAAAAACTGGACAACCTAGGTGAAATGGATAAATTCCTTAAACATATAATCTTCCAATAATAAATTTGGAAAAATCAGAAAACCTAAACAGACTGATAATAACAAATAAAATTGAAACAGTTATCAAAAACTCCCAACAGCCTTGGCCAGTTGCCTCAGCGGTAGAACATTGGCTCGGCATGTGCAAGTCCTGGGTTTGATTCCTGGCCAAGGCACACAGGAGGAGCGCCCATCTGCTTCTCCATCATTCCCCTCTCCTTTTTCTCTTTCTCTTCCCCTCCCACAGCCAAGGCTCCATTAGAGCAAGGCTGGCCTGGGCGCTGAGAATGGCTCCATGACCTTTGCCTCAGGCACTAGAATGGCTCCGATTGCAGTGGAGTAATGACACAGAGGGATTGATCATTGCCCCCTGGTGGGCATACTGTGTAGATCCTGGTTGGGTGTATGCTGGAGTTTGTCTGTCTGCCTCTCCCCTGCTTCTCACTTAGGAAAAATACCAAAAAAAAAAAAAAAAAAAATCAAACAAACAAAAAAACTCCCAACAAAAAAATTCCTGGACCAGATGGCTTCACAGGCAAATTTTACCAAACATTCAAAGAAGAACTAACAACTATTCTTCTCAAGCTATTTCAAACAATTAAAAAGGAGGGAGGACTTCCAAGCTTTTTTTATGAGGCAGGCATAATCCTCATTCCAAAACCAGATAAAGAACTACAAGCAAACAAATAAACAAAAACTATAGTCCAACATCCCTGATGAACCTAGATGCTAAAATTCTTAAGAAAATATTAGCAAACTAAGTCCAGCAATATATATTAAAAAAAAATCATACATAATGATCAAGTGGGTTTTATTCTCAGTGGCAAGGCTGGTATAATATATGCAAATCAATCAACGTGATTCATCACATAAACAAAATGAAGGACAAAATCACATCATAATATCAATAGGTACAGAAAAAGCATTTGATAAAATTTATGATCAAAACTCTTAGCAAAGTAGGAATACAGGAAACATACCTCAACATAATAAAGGCTATCTATGATAAACCCACAGCCAATATCATATTCAAAGGCAAAAATTATAAGCAATCCCCTTAAGATCAAGACAAGGCAGGGGTGCCCTCTTTCACCACTCTTATTCAACATAGTTCTGGAAGTCCTAACCACAGCATTCAGACAAGAAGAAGAAATAAAAGGCATCCAAATTGGAAAAGAAGTAAAACTATTGTTATTTGCTGATAACATGATACTGTCCATAGAAAATCCTAAAGTCTCAGTCAAAAAACTGCTAGCCCTGATAAAGGAATTTCGACAAGGTGGCAGGATATAAAATTAATATTTAGAAATCAGTGGCATTTTTATACATCGACAATAAACTGTTTGAAAAAGAAATTAAGGAAACAATCCCCTTCACTATTGCAACCAAAAAAATAAAGTACCTAGGAGTAAATTTCACCAAGGAGGTAAAAGACTTTTACTTGGAGAATTATAAAGCATTGATAAAAGAAATCAAAGAAGATACACACAAGTGGAAGCATATACTGTGTTCATGGATAGGAAAAATAAACATCATTAAAATGTCTATATTACCCAAAGCAATATATAAATTCAATGTAATTCCTATTAAAATCCCAATGACATACTTCCAAGATATAGAACAAATATTCCAGAAATTTATTTGAAACCAAAAAAGAAAAAAGTGGGAGTTATCACACTTCCTGAAAT